>NC_091282.1:74776228-75150644 GCF_032444005.1 Ranitomeya imitator | reverse complement strand
GCAGGAGAACAGACGTGCGGCTGAGGAGCTCCTGTCTGAGGAGAAAGAAAAGTCTCCTTTTTAGCTCTTTGGAGAGGGGGTTCACACACCAGGAGGTCCCTAACACCACGCTGAACTGTGGGAGAACCCCGGAGTCTTGGATTTATTAATATACTGCCCAGAGACAAGGTGCTGGCCTTGAAGGTGAAAGGGCGGGAAGCCAGCCCGCCATATTGCTCTCTGCCTGGAGTGAAGATCTGGCAATAAGGAGGTAGTGCCCGCTCACAGCCCCCGGAGATCGCTCTCGGTACCCCTGCTGAGCCTCGGTAGTGGTGGCGCTCACTGGGTTGAGAGGTGAAGGAGAGGAGTGACGACCGCTGCGGCTCGGACCTCTGGCCGCAGACATCGCTCCCCACAGCGCTGATAAACTTAGCGGCCGTAAAACGCGGCCGTCGGCGCGAAACCCGGCAGGGAGAAGGAGACGCTCGCACCTGGTGGGCGCAGAGGGAGTCCCCGTCAGCTGAGGAGGACAGGAGACGCTGCGGGTCGACGACGGAGGAGAACCCCGTGGTGCCCAGCGGAGCAGCGGCAGAGCCAGTGAGGAGACGGCAGCATCGAGGCGTCGGTGACCAGGTCCCCACGGGGGTGCTCAGTCCGGATACCCCACGAGACTGACCGGCGCTGGCACACGCAGAAACCTCCGGCAGTGAGGCAAGAAGTACCGGACCCAGCACTCGGACTACACAGACTGCATCCTCACAGCAGCAGTGCGGCTGTGGCTGACAGCCCCGAGGAGGTGGGGACAACAGCGAGCAGCCTGCACTGCAGATACTGACACCTGGATTCCCCCTCAGTGCTCCGGGGATTAGCAGCTAAGGATCCGCGCTGCACGTCCCCTCCCCCTCGCATTGTTTTCTCTGGCACCCACCTGCTCCAGACATCAGCGCTTGTCATCAGAAAGGGGGGCCAGCACCTCCGGGCTCATCTCTTCTCACATTAACTCTTAAGCCTTCGCCCTCCCCCCCTGGGGACCCTGAGGGATTAGGAGGGAATAGCTGCACACATAAGCAAAGGTTCAGCAGCCTACAGGATAACTACATTGTCAGCTCTGCCCTCAGGCAGGGAAGATTAATAGTACTGTCTGATTAACCCTTTGCTGCCCAGCTCATTTCCTCTGAGTTTTTAAAACAAGAAGGTCTTGGGGTCTGAATACTGCGAATAATTGCGATAGAAACTCCTAGTAATTGGCCCGGTTATTGGGATTCTCCAGAACTAACCCCCCATCTCTGGGGTCACTGAGGCGCCCTATATCCTACCATAAGCGCCACCTGCTAATACGAGAACTGACCTTCCCTCTCACTTGAACTCGGGCTGCCTGGTCTACTAGGAGCCCTACTGCAGCGCACTCCTCTAACACCTTCTTAAAGGACCCATCCACACATTGGGGTTCTACTATAGTACTCTCTCTCTCCCCTACTCCTACTCGCATAACGTAGGATGTAACTACCATTAAGAGGAGCCGGAGGGGATTAGGGAGTTTTGTATTATCTTTGACTTGCAGCAAACTTACCTACAATGGTTAGATCCGCACAAAAATCAACAAGATCGAACTCTAGATCCGTTAGCTCCACACCTCAAGCTGACATAGAAAAATTCTTAAAAAAACAAAATAACTCAGCCATCACCACTAAACCTCCCCAACCGCAAGAGAGGGACATGGAGACCCACACAGAATCTGACTGTGAAAGTGATGGAGATACAGACGATCAGGACAGAGGTGATCAGGTTACCAGATCATTTATCAAGAGAATCCTAAGCAAAGCATTAGATCCTATAGGTAAAGATCTCTCAACTATCAAACAGGACCTCAACCAACTGGGTCATAGAATAGAAGCGGTAGAAGCCTCCCATTCAGAATTAGCCCAATGCACTAACTCCTCCCTGAATTGCCATGTACAACAAGAAGAGCACATAAATCGAATTTAGAACATACTAGAAGATCATGAAAATAGGGAGAGAAGAAATAATCTCAGACTAAAAGGCGTTCCAGAATCGATTCTCCCAGAAGCATTGATCCCTACCGCCATTGAAATTTTTCGTTCAATCCTCAACCCATCTGACCCTCTCGAGATTGATCTAGTGAGAGTTCATAGAGCTCTGAGACCAAAACCGAAACCTGATGAGACACCGCGAGACGTCCTTTGCCGCTTTCTTGATTATAGAACCAAAGACTTGTTACTAAAAAGAGCCAGAGAGGCGGAATCCATCACTCATGGAGGAACTCCAATCCAAATCTTTCAAGACCTCTCTGCCTCTACCCTTTATAAGAGACGTCTCTTGAGACCCCTCACTTCTGTTCTCCAACAGAGACACTACCCCTACCGCTGGCTATTCCCCTTTGGCATCTCCATATCGGCTAAAGACCGGAAATTCCTGATCAGATCTACGGCTGATATAAAAAATGTCTGCAAAGATCTAGAGATCCAACTCGATCAACCACTCATCTTGGAGACTGTTCATGAAACCCACAGGCTGAGGCCTCTTCCTGTGCCCCTTCCTTGGCAAGATTCCACGGCCTCAAAATCCGCTCGATTCAAGCGACGTCCCTCCAAAACTACATCACCAAGAGACAGGGATCACGACCCAGACTGATTAAGCTCAGGGGCAGGATGAAAAAAATTGAAAGAAAGTGAAAATCTCTGTTATCTTTTGCTCTTTCACATATATCTCTTGAATTCATACGATTCTTGCTCCCAAGTTTATTGATTTCTTGTTGATTTTTTTTTGCTGTTTCCCCTTGGTCTGTAAAGGTTTGTAGTTACGTAGCGCTCCTGCTGCAATCATTGGAGTATTAGAACTCCAATATTTTGTTGTTATATTTGACTCCCTCCTCTAACCTCCTTCTCCATCCCCCCTTCCAAAGCTATGAAAAATGTCATGCCACCTAACGTCGCTCCCTCTTATTTACTATGTCATATATACTTTGTTTTCCCATGTTTCTATAATTCTAATTTTTTCTCTTTTCCATCCATCCTCATTCATGGACACCCCTATTCTCCCCAGGATCTGCGGGACGAGCCATCCCTCCGCTTGAATTGCTCTTACTACACACATTATGGCGGTAAACCGTAAGTCTTTTCAGGTTATATCACATAACGTACACGGACTAAACTCCCCAATTCCCAGGTCGCAAACCTTAAATTCCTTCAAAAAATCTAAATATGACATTCTACTCTTACAAGAGACCCATTTCACCAAAGATAAAACCCCTTCATTTGAAAAATGTTTCTTTGACAGATGGTATCATTCTACTTCCCCCCAAAAGGGATCAAGAGGAGTTTCAATAGCTTTTGCTAGAGATATCCCTTTCCTTCTTGTAGAATGTCTATCGGACCCCGAAGGCCGTTATATTTTTATCAAAGGCCTCATAGCCGGCAATATGGTCACTGTAGGCAACATATACGCTCCTAATAAACATCACCTGAAATGGCTACGCAAAGCCTTAACCAAATTACGAACATTCCAGGAAGGTGCGGTTATTTTAGGAGGCGACCTTAATGTAGCATTAGATCCCACTCTAGACACCTCAACCAAAAAAAGTTCCATCTCCTTCAAGGACCTGGCCCGTCTCAAATCACTTATCCATTCCCTCGAATTGGTCGATGCCTGGCGCTACTTACACCCAACCGATATTGACTACACCTTTTATTCACATCCTCACAACTCCTATCATCGTCTGGATTACATTCTACTCTCTAGACCCCTCCTCCATTCTACCATAAGCACAAATATAATTCCCGCTATCCACTCTGATCACTCTATAGTCCTAATTAACCTAGAATTTCACAAACCTTACTCTAACTCTAGGACATGGAGGCTTAACGAATCGTTATTACAACGAGAAGATGTCAAAAGCCGTATTCGTGAATCACTTCAAGAATTTTTTAAACTTAATACCACCCCTGATATTAACCCTCCACTATTGTGGGAGGCCCATAAGGCCACGATTCGCGGAATATTCATCTCAATTGCCTCGTTCCTAAATAAACAGAAAAAAGCAGAAATCCTAGCCCTGTATAATGATATTGTGGCCTTAGATGCTTGTCATAAGAAAGAACTATCAAATGACGTACTTTCTCAACTTACGAAAAACCGCCAGTCTCTAAAAGATCTATTAAATGTTCGCACCTCCAAATACTACCTATCCTGGAAGAACAAAATTTTTGCTCATGGGGATAAAGCTTCTAAACTTATGATCTCATTGATCAAAAAACGCCAAGCTCGAACATTTATCCATAAAATCAAATCTACAGACGGTCAGACTACTCAACAATACAATCAGATCACCGTTGTCTTTTTGACTTTTTTCAAAGATTTATATCAACTTCGTCAAAAGGATTCAACGGAAGACAAAAATCAAAGGCACTCCAAAATCCAAGCTTTCTTATCCTCCCTACACCTCCCCCAACTTTCTGCCCTCCAACAAGAATGCCTGCTCAGACCTTTTGACCTCTCTGAATTACAGTCCACCCTTTCTGGGAAGGCAAAGGGGAAATACCCGGGCCCGGACGGTCTTCCCAAAATATACTACAAATCTTTCTTTGACATTTTGGGTCCCCACCTAGTAAATGTTTGCAATGCAATTCTGGGTGGAAAATCTTTCCCCTCCCAATCGCTAGAAGCCCACATTTCCCTCCTTCATAAAGAAGGGAAAGACCCAGAAAGTTGTGGAAGCTACAGGCCTATTTCACTGCTTAACGTGAACTTAAAAATGTATGCAAGTCTTATTGCAAAGAGACTAGCGGAGCTACTACCACAACTCATTTCACCCAACCAGACGGGCTTCGTGGCAGGCCGAGAGGGGAGGGACAACACCTCCAGAGTTCTCCACCTGATTCAATATGCAAAAATTCATGGGACTCCTCTTGTTTTATTGGGGACAGATGCCGAAAAGGCCTTTGACAGGGTGGACTGGACATTCCTACGCGAAACTCTTCTCGCATTTCATATCCCCCCTCAGTTGGTGGACGCAATTTTTCAGATGTATACCACCCCCTCAGCCCGATTAAAAATTAATAACTTATTATCTGACTCCTTCTATATCCAAAATGGTACGAGGCAGGGATGTCCCCTCTCTCCGATATTATATGTGCTGGCTATGGAGCCTCTTATCCAATGCATCCAACATGATGCAAATATCAAAGGGATCCAAGTAGGCGGCTTCCACCACAAGTCCACAGCGTTCGCAGACGATCTCCTGGTAGTGCTGTCTGACCCTGGGAGGGGTATCCCTGCCTTCGTCCGCACGTTAGAGCTTTATGGGGAACTTTCCAATTACAAAATCAACATCACAAAGTCGGAAGCATTAAGCCTCAACATTACCAAATCCGAAATAGATAGGCTGAAAAAACTTTACCCTTTCAAGTGGCCCCCCAAATTCATTACAAATCTGGGTATCAAAATTGGAGGGTCGATGGGAGAGCTCTTGGAATTCAATATTATGCCCTTACTAAAACAATTATGGAAACAGGAACACATGGGCTACTTGCACAGTGAACAAGTCTGTATGATCATGTTCAAACACCACCAAGAAACCTGAAGACACAAAAGAGAATAGTAAAACCAAAAACACTCAGTTTGAAAAAATGTTGCAGTAATCCGCAAGTGCTAGTAAAAGATGTAAAAAACAGGGTATTTGGTTGATACGTTTTTTGCAAAAAATGTATACTAAGCTGCTCTACCAATCTTCACGGTATACCCTTATCAGAGCAGTCCTAATTAATGTATGCAATCCCTATCTGATGTATTTAAAAACCTGATCATCTGTATATAACCTGTGTGAACAGGGTTCAGAGAGGAAAAATCCATGTGTGCATACAGGGTAGAACAGCTTTTGTGCAGATAGCCCAAGAGGAGTGGTGGAACTCCCCAGTCTTGTAGACACAAGAGAAAAATTATGGAAACAGGAACACATGGGCTACTTGCACAGTGAACAAGTCTGTATGATCATGTTCACACACCACCAAGAAACCTGAAGACACAAAAGAGAATAGTAAAACCAAAAACACTCAGTTTGAAAAAATGTTGCAGTAATCCGCAAGTGCTAGTAAAAGATGTAAAAAACAGGGTATTTGGTTGATACGTTTTTTGCAAAAAATGTATACTAAGCTGCTCTACCAATCTTCACGGTATACCCTTATCAGAGCAGTCCTAACTAATGTATGCAATCCCTATCTGATGTATTTAAAAACCTGATCATCTGTATATAACCTGTGTGAACAGGGTTCAGAGAGGAAAAATCCATGTGTGCATACAGGGTAGAACAGCTTTTGTGCAGATAGCCCAAGAGGAGTGGTGGAACTCCCCAGTCTTGTAGACACAAGAGAACAATTATGGAAACAGGAACACATGGGCTACTTGCACAGTGAACAAGTCTGTATGATCATGTTCACACACCACCAAGAATCCTGAAGACACAAAAGAGAATAGTAAAACCAAAAACACTCAGTTTGAAAAAATGTTGCAGTAATCCGCAAGTGCTAGTAAAAGATGTAAAAAACAGGGTATTTGGTTGATACGTTTTTTGCAAAAAATGTATACTAAGCTGCTCTACCAATCTTCACGGTATACCCTTATCAGAGCAGTCCTAACTAATGTATGCAATCCCTATCTGATGTATTTAAAAACCTGATCATCTGTATATAACCTGTGTGAACAGGGTTCAGAGAGGAAAAATCCATGTGTGCATACAGGGTAGAACAGCTTTTGTGCAGATAGCCCAAGAGGAGTGGTGGAACTCCCCAGTCTTGTAGACACAAGAGAACAATTATGGAAACAGGAACACATGGGCTACTTGCACAGTGAACAAGTCTGTATGATCATGTTCACACACCACCAAGAAACCTGAAGACACAAAAGAGAATAGTAAAACCAAAAACACTCAGTTTGAAAAAATGTTGCAGTAATCCGCAAGTGCTAGTAAAAGATGTAAAAAACAGGGTATTTGGTTGATACGTTTTTTGCAAAAAATGTATACTAAGCTGCTCTACCAATCTTCACGGTATACCCTTATCAGAGCAGTCCTAACTAATGTATGCAATCCCTATCTGATGTATTTAAAAACCTGATCATCTGTATATAACCTGTGTGAACAGGGTTCAGAGAGGAAAAATCCATGTGTGCATACAGGGTAGAACAGCTTTTGTGCAGATAGCCCAAGAGGAGTGGTGGAACTCCCCAGTCTTGTAGACACAAGAGAACAATTATGGAAACAGGAACACATGGGCTACTTGCACAGTGAACAAGTCTGTATGATCATGTTCACACACCACCAAGAAACCTGAAGACACAAAAGAGAATAGTAAAACCAAAAACACTCAGTTTGAAAAAATGTTGCAGTAATCCGCAAGTGCTAGTAAAAGATGTAAAAAACAGGGTATTTGGTTGATACGTTTTTTGCAAAAAATGTATACTAAGCTGCTCTACCAATCTTCACGGTATACCCTTATCAGAGCAGTCCTAACTAATGTATGCAATCCCTATCTGATGTATTTAAAAACCTGATCATCTGTATATAACCTGTGTGAACAGGGTTCAGAGAGGAAAAATCCATGTGTGCATACAGGGTAGAACAGCTTTTGTGCAGATAGCCCAAGAGGAGTGGTGGAACTCCCCAGTCTTGTAGACACAAGAGAACAATTATGGAAACAGGAACACATGGGCTACTTGCACAGTGAACAAGTCTGTATGATCATGTTCACACACCACCAAGAAACCTGAAGACACAAAAGAGAATAGTAAAACCAAAAACACTCAGTTTGAAAAAATGTTGCAGTAATCCGCAAGTGCTAGTAAAAGATGTAAAAAACAGGGTATTTGGTTGATACGTTTTTTGCAAAAAATGTATACTAAGCTGCTCTACCAATCTTCACGGTATACCCTTATCAGAGCAGTCCTAACTAATGTATGCAATCCCTATCTGATGTATTTAAAAACCTGATCATCTGTATATAACCTGTGTGAACAGGGTTCAGAGAGGAAAAATCCATGTGTGCATACAGGGTAGAACAGCTTTTGTGCAGATAGCCCAAGAGGAGTGGTGGAACTCCCCAGTCTTGCAGACACAAGAGAACAATTATGGAAACAGGAACACATGGGCTACTTGCACAGTGAACAAGTCTGTATGATCATGTTCACACACCACCAAGAAACCTGAAGACACAAAAGAGAATAGTAAAACCAAAAACACTCAGTTTGAAAAAATGTTGCAGTAATCCGCAAGTGCTAGTAAAAGATGTAAAAAACAGGGTATTTGGTTGATACGTTTTTTGCAAAAAATGTATACTAAGCTGCTCTACCAATCTTCACGGTATACCCTTATCAGAGCAGTCCTAACTAATGTATGCAATCCCTATCTGATGTATTTAAAAACCTGATCATCTGTATATAACCTGTGTGAACAGGGTTCAGAGAGGAAAAATCCATGTGTGCATACAGGGTAGAACAGCTTTTGTGCAGATAGCCCAAGAGGAGTGGTGGAACTCCCCAGTCTTGTAGACACAAGAGAACAATTATGGAAACAGGAACACATGGGCTACTTGCACAGTGAACAAGTCTGTATGATCATGTTCACACACCACCAAGAAACCTGAAGACACAAAAGAGAATAGTAAAACCAAAAACACTCAGTTTGAAAAAATGTTGCAGTAATCCGCAAGTGCTAGTAAAAGATGTAAAAAACAGGGTATTTGGTTGATACGTTTTTTGCAAAAAATGTATACTAAGCTGCTCTACCAATCTTCACGGTATACCCTTATCAGAGCAGTCCTAACTAATGTATGCAATCCCTATCTGATGTATTTAAAAACCTGATCATTTTTTCAAACTGAGTGTTTTTGGTTTTACTATTCTCTTTTGTGTCTACAAGACTGGGGAGTTCCACCACTCCTCTTGGGCTATCTGCACAAAAGCTGTTCTACCCTGTATGCACACATGGATTTTTCCTCTCTGAACCCTGTTCACACAGGTTATATACAGATGATCAGGTTTTTAAATACATCAGATAGGGATTGCATACATTAGTTAGGACTGCTCTGATAAGGGTATACCGTGAAGATTGGTAGAGCAGCTTAGTATACATTTTTTGCAAAAAACGTATCAACCAAATACCCTGTTTTTTACATCTTTTACTAGCACTTGCGGATTACTGCAACATTTTTTCAAACTGAGTGTTTTTGGTTTTACTATTCTCTTTTGTGTCTTCAGGTTTCTTGGTGGTGTGTGAACATGATCATACAGACTTGTTCACTGTGCAAGTAGCCCATGTGTTCCTGTTTCCATAATTGTTCTCTTGTGTCTACAAGACTGGGGAGTTCCACCACTCCTCTTGGGCTATCTGCACAAAAGCTGTTCTACCCTGTATGCACACATGGATTTTTCTTCTCTGAACCCTGTTCACACAGGTTATATACAGATGATCAGGTTTTTAAATACATCAGATAGGGATTGCATACATTAGTTAGGACTGCTCTGATAAGGGTATACCGTGAAGATTGGTAGAGCAGCTTAGTATACATTTTTTGAAAAAAAACGTATCAACCAAATACCCTGTTTTTTACATCTTTTACTAGCACTTGCGGATTACTGCAACATTTTTTCAAACTGAGTGTTTTTGGTTTTACTATTCTCTTTTGTGTCTTCACCTTACTAAAACAGGCTACTTCCACGATCAACTCCTGGAAAGCCCCCTTCCTTTCCTGGATGGGTAGAAAAAATCTGCTGAAAAGCATTATATTACCTAAATTCCTATACCTCTTCCAGATGCTCCCTATCTACATTCCAAAACACTACTTGGCCAAAATTAATTCCTTCTTCGTCAACTTCATTTGGAACAATAAACGCCCTCGAATTAATTCTATCACATTAGCTTTACCAAAAACAGAAGGGGGCATGGGCTTCCCTGATATCTTCCAATATTATAAAGCCGCTATGCTCACTAGAGTAGTTGACTGGATCAGAAGACCCATTGAAAAGCTATGGTTGCCCATTGAAGAACACCTCGCTCCTATGCCCCTGAGAACCATAGCGCTACTACATGACTACTCCAATTTAAATCAACTTCTTTCTAACGAATTGACAATAGCTATACTCAAAATTTGGAGAACCGAATTTCTTAAACTGGCACCACCTATCTCCCCAATTCTGACAATACAGGACGTCATTGGCCCGATCCCCCTTAAATTACCCCATGGGGACGTGCCCAGACCACCGATACCAATCGATGTCTTTTTTATTGACGGCTCAATGATGAGCTTCCCAGAATTCCAGGCATCTAACCCCCAATTAAACACCACTTTCCTTCACTATAAAATATTGAGGGATTATTGCTATAAAAAAAAAGATCAACTTAACCTATCCCGCCCAATTACACCCTTTGAACAACTCTGTGCTCAACATAATCCACCAAAAAAGGTCCTATCCAAACTCTACAAAACTCTGATTACCGAAAAAGCTGTTGCCAAGGGAGCATTCATAGGACTCTGGGAACGAGATCTCAATATTTCGTTCACACAAGACCAGATTACTTCCATCTATAATAAATCACACGGACCTTCCCAATGTGTGAAATTACAAGAAAACTCCTATACAGTGATATCAAGATGGTACCGCCCCCCCTCTCAGATACACCTGTGGCATCCACTCACCCCCGAGACATGCTGGAGGTGCGGCACCGATGCAGGTTCCTACCTACATATTTGGTGGTCTTGTCCAAAAATCATGCGCTTTTGGCAACTAATAGCAGATATTATATTTTCGGTACTTGGCAGAGTTCCATCCCTAGACCCTCAGTCTGTGCTACTTAACTTTCCCCTCTGGCCCAAAGAATCTCAAATGTCCAAACTAGCTGGTAATATAATAGCGGCTGGAAAATATCTAATTCCCTCCCTATGGAAGTCTACTCTTATCCCCACAAAAAAGCAAGTCCTAGATAAAATAGATCTATTATACTACACAGCTGATTTAGTAGCTAACACTCAAGAGTCTCTCGCTTCTTTCCGGAACATATGGGAACCGTGGTCCGTGTACCGTTCTAGCCCTGACTTTTTATCTAATACCTCAATAACCGCAGACAACTAATTGATTAATATTCTTTTCCAAGTAGTATCACTCATGGGATGGCTCGTCCTGGAATATCACCCTAGCCTGGATCATCACCTCCTTCCAGACCCTCTCCCCCCTCCTCCCCCCTAACTCTCCCCCTCTCTCTCATTCTCCCCCTTTGTTTCTCTCTTTCCATTACCCCAGGTTGCTGACATGCATGGCTCCAGGGTTAATCTAATTCTACTACGACTCACTCTCTTCTTTTTTGGACCTTTCAAGTTAGCCAATCAGTTAATAGTTATAGCTGGGTCCTTTAGTCACTTTCAATTTAACCTTTTGTGATTCTACACGATTATCTGATTCTCCTTGCGGCTGTTGTATTGTCGTACAATTGATTTATGTAATCTGTATCTTTTTCCCTTCCTGTATTATACATTTTCATTAATAAAAAGAAAGTTGAAAGAAAAGAAATGTCAACTCGTTTCTTCTTTTGCTCGTCGGTTAACATTTTTGGCACCCAACGCGCGGAGACCTTTCTCATATGCAATTCTTTTGCAAGGATTCTTTGAATACTGCCATATGAGATCCCTGGGACCTCAGCTACATGCCTGATAGTCACTCTTCGATCTGCCAATACAACTTCTTCAACTTTTTTCACGTTTTCTTCATTGAGGGACGTGGATGGGCGTCCTTGAAAATGTTCATCTTCCGTCGATGTTCTTCCCAGCTTAAATTCCTTGGCCCAGCATGCAACTGTGGAATATGGATAAGAGTCCCCCAATGTTTCCACCAAGTCGCTGTGTGTGTCTTTGGTAGTCATTTTTTTCAAGCAGAGGTATTTGATGACAGCTCTGAGCTCGTTTTTTTCCATTTTGATGTTCACTCCTCGGCAGTTCATATTCAAATGAATGTAGCTCCCGGGAATCGTGGTCTATTTAAGTGATTTTTTTTCTGCTGGACTAGTGGGTACCTAAGAGAGAAGAAAACATTTTATTTTAATTTCTGTGTGCAATAGAAATAACCGATTACACAGGTCAACAAAAAAAAATTTTTTTTCTGGTGTCCAAAATATTTTAATAAATTTGGGGTATTTTTGGGGTGCTGATTCTGAATATGCTATCAGTTTTGCCAGATTGGCTCAAGTTTTTGAGATTTTTGGTATCTAATTTATAGCACTTGTTGGTAAATGCGACGCATCATATCATTAATTTCTTTGGATTAGTACTTGAACTGAGCAGTTCTCAATATAGTTTTGTGTTAATTAGTGTTCTAAAAGTTTGTTCATAGCTTGATTTTTGCACTAACTTTATGTTGTTGTCTGTTTTCCAGTGAAAAGCATGAACTCATCAAGAAGATGTTGTCTTAACAATCCAGACTCATTCTGTTACATTTGTGGTGAATACACACTGCCAAAACATAGAAGAAACATAACAGACTTCGTAAAAAAAAGTGTATTTTGCCTATTTTGGGGTTATGCTTGGGGACCAAGACAAGTTTTGGGCACCACACATAGTGTGCAAAGCATGTATCGAATTATTACGAAAATGGAGCAAAGGACAAAGAAAAAGCTTCAAATTTGGTGTTGGAGAGAGCGAAAAAATCATCATGATGACTGTTATTTCTGTGCAGTGCAAGTGCAAGGATTCAATAAGCATAAGAAACGAAAATGGGAGTATCCTAACATGGAATCTGCAAGAAGGCCTGTCCCTCATTGTGAAGATGTGCCTGTACCTGTGTTTACCATGTTACCTGACCTTCCCCCACCTGATGATGATGAAATGCAGGGTATGGAGCTAAACATCAGTTCTGGAAGTGAACTAGAATATGAAGGAAGTTTCAGAACACCTACGCAATTTACCCAAGGAGAGCTCAACGATCTAATAAGAGACCTCAACCTCTCAAAAAGTGCATCCGAACTTTTAGCTTCAAGGCTAAGTGAAAAAAATTGTCTGACGCCTGGAACTAAAATTACATCTTACAGGACCAGAGAAGAAGCACTTCTTCAATTTTTCTGTGAAGATGACCTACTTGTATATTGTAAGGATATTCCTGGCCTGATGCTGCTCAGTGTGCATCTCTTCCAGTAGCTCACTCAACTAAACTTGCAGAACAATACAAAAATGTCAAAATGGTCTTGGATATATATACATTATATATACGAGGGGCGATACAAAAGTAATGATAATTATCATTACTTTTGTATCGCCCCTCGTATATATAATGTATATATACAGTGGGGCAAAAAAGTATTTAGTCAGTCAGCAATAGTGCAAGTTCCACCACTTAAAAAGATGAGAGGCGTCTGTAATTTACATCATAGGTAGACCTCAACTATGGGAGACAAACTGAGAAAAAAAAATCCTGAAAATCACATTGTCCGTTTTTTTATCATTTTATTTGCATATTATGGTGGAAAATAAGTATTTGGTCAGAAACAAACAATCAAGATTTCTGGCTCTCACAGACCTGTAACTTCTTCTTTAAGAGTCTCCTCTTTCCTCCACTCATTACCTGTAGTAATGGCACCTGTTTAAACTTGTTATCAGTATAAAAAGACACCTGTGCACACCCTCAAACAGTCTGACTCCAAACTCCACTATGGTGAAGACCAAAGAGCTGTCAAAGGACACCTGAAACAAAATTGTAGCCCTGCACCAGGCTGGGAAGACTGAATCTGCAATAGCCAACCAGCTTGGAGTGAAGAAATCAACAGTGGGAGCAATAATTAGAAAATGGAAGACATACAAGACCACTGATAATCTCCCTCGATCTGGGGCTCCACGCAAAATCCCACCCCGTGGGGTCAGAATGATCACAAGAACGGTGAGCAAAAATCCCAGAACCACGCGGGGGGACCTAGTGAATGAACTGCAGAGAGCTGGGACCAATGTAACAAGGCCTACCATAAGTAACACACTACGCCACCATGGACTCAGATCCTGCAGTGCCAGACGTGTCCCACTGCTTAAGCCAGTACATGTCCGGGCCCGTCTGAAGTTTGCTAGAGAGCATTTGGATGATCCAGAGGAGTTTTGGGAGAATGTCCTATGGTCTGATGAAACCAAACTGGAACTGTTTGGTAGAAACACAACTTGTCGTGTTTGGAGGAAAAAGAATACTGAGTTGCATCCATCAAACACCATACCTACTGTAAAGCATGGTGGTGGAAACATCATGCTTTGGGGCTGTTTCTCTGCAAAGGGGCCAGGACGTCTGATCCAGGTACATGAAAGAATGAATGGGGCCATGTATTGTGAGATTTTGAGTGCAAACCTCCTTCCATCAGCAAGGGCATTGAAGATGAAACGTGGCTGGGTCTTTCAACATGACAATGATCCAAAGCACACCACCAGGGCAACGAAGGAATGGCTTCGTAAGAAGCATTTCAAGGTCCTGGAGTGGCCTAGCCAGTCTCCAGATCTCAACCCTATAGAAAACCTTTGGAGGGAGTTGAAAGTCCGTGTTGCCAAGCGAAAAGCCAAAAACATCACTGCTCTAGAGGAGATCTGCACGGAGGAATGAGCCAACATACCAACAACAGTGTGTGGCAACCTTGTGAAGACTTACCGAAAACGTTTGACCTCTGTCATTGCCAACAAAGGATATATTACAAAGTATTGAGATGAAATTTTGTTTCTGACCAAATACTTATTTTCCACCATAATATGCAAATAAAATGTTAAAAAAAACAGACAATGTGATTTTCTGGATTTTTTTTTCTCAGTTTGTCTCCCATAGTTGAGGTCTACCTATGATGTAAATTACAGACGCCTCTCATCTTTTTAAGTGGTGGAACTTGCACTATTGCTGACTGACTAAATACTTTTTTGCCTCACTGTATATACATTATATATATAATGTATATATATACATTATATATATAATGTATATATATATATATTATATATATACATATACATGTATATATATAATGTATTTACTTCCATGAAGTTTTTTTAGACTTTATCTTGAATTTCAGATTTCACTTTGCTTCTTTTTCGACTATGCTCTGCTATCAATCCCAGGATGCAGCAGCACAGTACCATCCCTGCCTACTGTGGTATCTGTGATATTTGTGACTTAACATTTATTATCCTACATGAGCTAAAAAAAATTATCAGTATACAATCAGGTGGCTGAATTGTCATCTCCTACATTACTGTATAACTGTGTGACACCATATTTGATTGTATTTTCACTGTGAGGAAAGTGTGTGGTACACTCCATGCATTTGCATCATACTGGAGGTCTATTGACTGAGATGGTGATCCCCTTCAGAGAATATAAAGCCACTAGATGGTAGCCCGATTCTAACGCATCGGGTATTCTAGAATATGTATGTAGTTTATTTATGAAGATTTTAGAATAAAACATTGAATACACAGGATTCGGCCGGCCGCGACGAATTAGCAAAGCGTGGTTCAAATCCTGGACTGTGCCTGTCGCTGATTGTTTGCGGCCGGCCACGTAGTATATAGCACAGCCACAGCTTAGGCAGCATCAATAGTAAAAAGTTGGTCACACAGGGTTAATAGCAGCATTAACGGAGTGCATTACACCGCGGCCCGTTAGCGCTGCCATTAACCCTATGTGAGTGCTGACCGGAGGGGAGTATGGAGCGGGCACTCACTGCGGGGAGTAAGGAGCCGCCATTTTGCCGCCGGACTGTGCCCATCGCTGATTGGTCGTGGCTGTTTTGCCGCGACCAATCAGCGACTTGAGATTTCCGTTACAGACAGAAAGACAGACAGAAAGGCAGTCAGAGAGAAAGACAGAAGTGATCCTTAGACAATTATATAGTGGATATAATTACCATGGGGGGGACACAATGAGAACACATGACTTAACTGAAGAGAAGTGTGTCAAGAATATTCTGATAGGAATAAACGACTGTATAAGGCAACACTACCTGAATTTTGGGGTATTCGTGAAAGAATGGTGTAACATTTTAAGAGCCAAAACGAAAACATGGAGTACTGTTATAATGGTATGTAGTTGTGGTAGGAGTCTGGTCTTCTCAAAGTTTTCCTTATATTAAGGTTTTGTATCCCGCCCCAGCCATTCCTCTGGAGAGTTAATGTTGGAATAAAGTATTCTTTCTAATGGAGAGCTCAGATAACTCGGAGGTATGCAGAGATCTGAAACTTGGTTATGTCGTATCCCGATTACAAATCTTGGAACAATGTATTTGCTTTTGATGCCAAAACAAAAAAAAATGAAACATATTATTAGTTTCCAGCAGGAATGTAAGATGTACGGTAACTACATAGTAAATGTAGAAAAAGTATCAGAGCTTACCACGTTTGTAAGTCGAAAGTCTGTGGGAGAAACACCGGTGGGTGCCATGGAAAAGTGAAGAGAGCGGCACTTCCACAGGTGACATGAAAGCACTATTTTCTTTAAACTGTAAAACACCACATACAAAGATAAAAAACTGAAGCATTTCTGGTGTCTCAGACGCCCTTAACCCCTTCACGATGGAGCCCATTTTCATTTTTCAGTTTCTTTTTTTCGCTCCCCTTCTTCCTAGAGCCATAACATTTTATTTTTCAGTCAATATGGTCGTGTGAGAGCTTGATTTTTGCAGGATGAGTTGTACTTTTGAACAACACCATTATTTGTACCATATCGCGCACTCGAAAACTGGAAAAAAAAAAAGTCCAAGTGCGGTGAAATTGCAAAAAAAGTGCAATTCCACTTTTTGGGGGGATTTTTTATTTACCATGTTCAAAATGCTAAAACTGACCTGCCATTATGATTCTCCAGGACATTATGAGTTCACAGTGGTATAGAAAATGTAAAGCACAGCCTGGAGGGGAGGTGCACAGTCTATAGGTGCCCAAACCTTGATATATAGTAAACAAGTGACTAGCACACTCCAAGAAATTGTGATGCAAATAAAGTGGGGTTTATTACATACAATGATCACAAACGTTTCGGTCTATTCTTTGACCTTCATCAGTGTGCTAAGTACACTTGTATGCCTGTATGGGCCCCAATAATAGATTATATATTTTATTGCATCAGTATAATATGTCTGGAGGATTTGAACCAGACAGGGTAAGGCAGGAAGCTGTCCAACTTAGAGGTAAAGCGGACACCGCGGAGATCCCTATCCTTCTTTCTGCGCTGATTGGCTGTTTTGTACAGCCGTTACTTTCTATTTGGCTTTACCTCTAAGTTGGACAGCTTCCTGCCTTACCCTGTCTGGTTCAAATCCTCCAGACATATTATACTGATGCAATAAAATATATCATCTATTATTGGGGCCCATACAGGCATACAAGTGTACTTAGCACACTGATGAAGGTCAAAGAATAGACCGAAACGTTTGTGATCATTGTATGTAATAAACCCCACTTTATTTGCATCACAATTTCTTGGAGTGTGCTAGTCACTTGTTTACTGTTTATTATGAGTTCACAGACACCAAACAAGTCTAGGTTCTTTTTTATTTAAGTGGTGAAAAAAAATCCAAAGTTTGTTTAAAAAAAAAATTCTGTCATTTTTCTGACGTTTTTAATGATACCATGTTGGTGTGTATAAGATCTTTTGATCGCTTGTTATTACATTTTAATGCAATGTCGTAGAGACCAAAAAAACATAATTCTGGGGTTTTTGCTTTTTTTTCGGTACGCTGTTTACCGATCAGATTAATTATTTTTATATCTTGATAGATTGGGTGATTCTGAACGTGGAGATACCAAATATGTGCAGGTTTGATTTTTTTTATTGTTTTATTTTGAAAGGAGGTGATTTGAACTTTTATTTTTTTTAATTTTTTTAATATTTCTAAAAACATTTTTTTTTACATTTTGCATGCTTCAATAGTCTCCAAGGGAGAGTAGAAGATGCAGTTGTCTGATCTCCTCTTCTACACACAGGCGATGATCAGATCGCCTGTGTGTAGCAGAAATGCTCACTTGCTATGAGTGCTGACCACCGGGCGGCGCTCATAGCAATCTGGCAATGACAAGCATAGAGATCTGCTGGAGACCTCATGCCAACCCATCAATGACCCGCAATCACGTGATGGGGTCACCGATGGGCGGGATTTATGGCACGCTTCCAGTAAGCGCTAGTTAAATGCTGCTGTCAGAGATTGACAGCGGCATTTAACAGGTTAGCAGCAGCGGGTGGATCGCGATTCAACCAGCGGCTGTTAAGGTACCGTCACACATAACGATATCGTTAACGATATCGTTGCTTTTTGTGATGTAGCAACGATATCGTTAAGGAAATCGTTATGTGTGACAGCGACCAACGATCAGGCCCCTGCTGGGAGATCGTTGGTCGCTGACGAAAGTCCAGAACATTATTTCGTCGCTGGACCTCCCGCAGACATCGCTGGATCGGCGTGTCTGACACCGATCCAGCGATGTCTTCACTGGTAACCAGGGTAAAAATCGGGTTACTAAGCGCAGGGCCGCGCTTAGTAACCCGATGTTTACCCTGGTTACCAGTGTAAATGTTAAAAAAACAAACACTACATACTTACCTTCAGCTGTCTGTCCCCGGCACTCTGCTTCTCTGCACTCCTCCTGCATCCTGTGTCAGCGCCGGCCAGCCGTAAAGCACAGCGCCGGAGGACAGACAGCTGAAGGTGAGTATGTAGTGTTTGTTTTTTTAACGTTTACGCTGGTAACCAGGGTAAACATCGGGTTACTAAGCGTGGCCCTGCGCTTAGTAACCCGATGTTTACCCTGGTTACCGGGGACCTCGGGACTGTTGGTCGCTGGAGAGCTGACTGTGTGACAGCTCTCCAGCGACCAAACAGCGACGCTGCAGTGATCGACATCGTTGTCGGTATCGCTGCAGCGTCGCTTAGTGTGACGGTACCTTTAGAGGCAGATGTCAGCTGTTGAGAACAGCTGACGTGCTGGGAAAGATGTGGGCTCATTGCCGGAGCATGTCGTCAAGGGGTTAATCATTGCGTCAGGTTTTAGAGTTTAAAGAAATAAAATAGAGTTTTTATTTCACCTGTGTAAGTGCCGTTCTCTTCACTTTTCCTACATAGTGAATGCTTCACATAGTATTTTTTCTTTTTGAATTTAAACCGGGAAGGTGGGGGAAGAGAGGGGCCTGTTTGCATTGTAATCTGATGGAGCATTTGCCAACAGCTGTAGTGAAAACCTGCACATTGTAGAAATGTTAGTATAAATTTACAGCTTCTGTTCTCTCTAAGGCTACTTTCACACTAGCGTCGGAATCTCCTCATCGCAATGCGTCGGGCAGAGATTCCGACACTAGCGTTTAACGCACTGCACAATGGAGGCAGCGGATGCATTTCTCCGGCGCATCCGCTGCCCCATTGTGAGGTGCGGGGAGGTGGGGGCGGAGTTCCGGTCGCGCATGCGCGGTTGGAAAAAGCGGTCCGTCAGGAGCAAAAAACGTTACATGTAGCGTTTTTGCTCCCGACGGTCCGCCAAAACACAACGCACGTCGCAATGCGTCGTCAATACAAGTCTATGGGGAAAAAACGCATCCTGCAAGCACTTTTGCAGGATGCGTTTTTTCTGCAAAACGACCTATTGTGACGGATTGCAGTTAAGGCTAGTGTGAAAGTAGCCTAAGATGTAATAAACCTCACAGCATTACTTAAAGTGGTTGTTCGGCCTCAGGCTGCAAGTCTGCAGTCACTTTTTGTGACTGCAGACTTGTGAATTCTTACATCACGCACACTACATGCTGTGTGGATTCCGTGGTGCCAGTGTCGAGAGCAGGCAGTGCATTAACCCAAGCGTGTGATTTGCATACTTTCCGTCCCCTGCCAAATAGATGGGCATGGCCTCATTCAATGCAAGTTGTACTGAATGAGGCCAGACATATCTAGTTGGAATATGGCCAGAGGTATGCAAATCACATGACCGCCTGCTCCTAACACCAGTGAATCCTCACAACGTGCAGTGGGTTTGATATGAGGATTCACAAGTCTGTTAGACTGCAGCAATGGCCGTTAACCTAGACAACAGACAATAAACTGCCGAGAGGGGTGGAAGTGAAGGAGCCTGAAGTCAAATGCCAGGAAAGTACGTCATAGACAAAAAAATAATTCAAACAAATAGTGAAAGGCAAAGTCCAGGGTCAGGAAACTAAGGTCAGAGTGTGTCAAGGCAAAAGGTGTACTACAAACGGCTAGTCAAAAAAGCAAATTCAAGGTTTAGCAACAAAGATCAGAATATCAGAATACAGAGCACAGAGCAAACACATTGTTACTGAGCTAAAAGCTACAACTGGAAAAAAGGCCTGATAATAGCCAACCAGCTAAAATGCCAGGTAATCACCCAGCACGAGGGTCACCTGGATGACCCTGCAGGCCCAGCCAGATTGGGCAGATTGGCTGTCAATCACAATACCAACAGCCCAGCGTGCCTCTGCCTCTGATTTGGTGATTGGGCTGTCACTCTTATTCCTGACAGCTCAGCACGGACCTATCATTTAGAGCAGCTGATATAATGGTGGCATAAACATTTAAATAAAATTTCCTCCGTTCTTGAGAATAGAAGGGATTTTTAATACCAAGGAAATTGCAAAGTTGCATGCTTTTACCAGCATTTTGTAATTATTTTTCCCATTAAGATAATGAGAGTAGCCCTTAAATATTTATTAATCGGATTATTCTTTTATGATAAGATAATATTTTTTCCAGTGCTGTAAAATGGAGATCTACTACCCGGAGACAGATGTGCTCAGCCGGTTCTGCCTTTATCTCTTGTTTCATAAATGTAGGAGTTTACAATGCAGAATATTTTTTTTATCTATTAAAATCTAAAATGTTATAATACACATTTTACAACGTGGTTTACGATGACATGCGTAAAATACAGAAAAGGCAACACAAGCAAAATAATGTATTCACATCTGTGTTTTTAGACTTTGTTTTTTTTCTATTATAGGGTCAGAAAAATGTAACTTAATGGAATAACAAATCCATCACTTGACGTCAATGAGAAGCACCTATCACACTCCATTGATAACAATACAGTCTGTCGCGTTTCCATCACAGACCTTACCATTTAAAAAAAAAAGAAAACTGGATCGTTGAGGGAAAGGAAAAGTGAGTGGTGTTTATTTTGTATTTTATTACATTTACTGCTGTTGTTCATTTTGTTTTAGAAGCACAATTACCACTGTAGTCACTAACTGTTATGGCTCCAACCCAAATGACAAATGATGAACCCTGTCTGTAGTGGGAAGACACACTTTGCTTTTCACAGAGATGTATGGGTATGTGCACATGTTGCAGATTTGCCTGTGGAATTTTCTGCGTAGATTCTGCATCTCTTGGCAGAAAACGCAGGTAAAAATCTGCACAGATTTGAGATGTTTTTTATGCGGATTTTCATGCGTTTTTGGATGCTAAATAAAGACCTATTATTTAACAAAAAAAAAAGAATTGTGATGTAATTTCTTGTCTATTCTCTTCAATTACATACTCCATTGAAGAATAATGTTTACACACACACTAGATAGATAGATAGATAGATAAATAGATAATAGATAGATCGATAGATAGATAGATGATAGTGCAGCACCCCCAGGTAACCGGTTGCTGCAGTGATGTTGCCTTCCCTTCGGGGAGGGTGATATCACCCTTGGAGGATCCTATCTATCAGGTAAGGCACTCGCATTCACAATCTGAATCTAGGCCAGGAGGGGGAGCTCAGAACCCGGATTCAGGGGAGCTCTGTTATGTTTGCTAATGACAGGTGTTATGAAGGCAATCCAGAAACACAGTGTGCTTAGCGATCAGAGCGCACACAGTGATCTGACAAATACCCAAAAATACAAGAACGAGCTCTGAGACGTGGAAACTCTGTAGACTGCACACCTGATCCTATCCTAAACACAACTAAAAGCGGCTGTGGATTGCGCCTAACAACTACCTAGGCAACTCGGCACAGCCTAAGAAACTAGCTAGCCTGAAGATAGAAAAATAGGCCTGACTTGCCCCAGAGAAATTCCCCAAAGGAAAAGGCAGCCCCCCACATATAATGACTGTGAGTAAGATGAAAAGACAAAACGTAGGGATGAAATAGATTCAGCAAAGTGGGGCCCGATATTCTAGGACAGAGCGAGGACAGTAAAGCGAACTTTGCAGTCTACAAAAAACCCTAAAGCAAAACCATGCAAAGGGGGCAAAAAAAAACCACCGTGCCGAACTAACGGCACGGCGGTACACCATTTGCGTCTCAGAGCTTCCAGCAAAACAAAAGACAAGCTGGACAGAAAAAAAGCAACAAAAAAGCAAAAAGCACTTAGCTATACAGAGCAGCAGGTCACAGGAACAATCAGGAGAAGCTCAGATCCAACACTGAAACATTGACAAGGAGCAAGGATAGCAGCATCAGGCGGAGTTAAGTAATGAAGCAGTTAACGAGCTCACCAGAACACCTGAGGGAGGAAGCTCAGAAGCTGCAGTACCACTTGTGACCACAGGAGTGAATTCAGCCACAGAATTCACAACAGTACCCCCCCCCCTTGAGGAGGGGTCACCGAACCCTCACCAGAGCCCCCAGGCCGACCAGGATGAGCCGCATGAAAGGCACGAACAAGATCGGAAGCATGAACATCAGAGGCAAAAACCCAGGAATTATCTTCCTGAGCATAACCCTTCCATTTAACCAGATACTGGAGTTTCCGTCTAGAAACACGAGAATCCAAAATCTTCTCCAGAATATACTCCAATTCCCCCTCCACCAAAACCGGGGCAGGAGGCTCAACAGATGGAACCATAGGTGCCACGTATCTCCGCAACAACGACCTATGGAATACATTATGTATGGAAAAGGAGTCTGGGAGGGTCAAACGAAAAACGACACAGGATTGAGAACCTCAGAAATCCTATACAGACCAATAAAACGAGGTTTAAATTTAGGAGAGGAAACCTTCATTGGAATATGACGAGAAGATAACCAAACCAGATCCCCAACACGAAGTCGGGGACCCACACGGCGTCTGCGATTAGCGAAAAGTTGAGCTTTCTCCTGGGACAAGATCAAATTGTCCACTACCTGAGTCCAGATCTGCTGCAACCTATCCACCACAGAATCCACACCAGGACAGTCCGAAGACTCAACCTGTCCTGAAGAGAAACGAGGATGGAACCCAGAATTGCAAAAAAATGGAGAAACCAAGGTAGCCGAGCTGACCCGATTATTAAGGGCGAACTCAGCCAACGGCAAAAAGGACACCCAATCATCCTGGTCTGCAGAAACAAAACATCTCAGATATGTTTCCAAGGTCTGATTGGTTCGTTCGGTCTGGCCGTTAGTCTGAGGATGGAAAGCCGAGGAAAATGGATAGGTCAATGCCCATCCTACCACAAAAGGCTCGCCAAAACCTTGAAACAAACTGGGAACCTCTGTCAGAAACAATATTCTCAGGAATGCCATGCAACCGAACCACATGCTGAAAGAACAAAGGTACCAAATCAGAGGAGGAAGGCAATTTAGCCAAGGGCACCAGATGGACCATTTTAGAAAAGCGATCACAGACCACCCAAATGACTGACATCTTTTGAGAAACGGGAAGGTCAGAAATGAAATCCATCGAAATATGTGTCCAAGGCCTCTTTGGGACCGGCAAGGGCAAAAGCAACCCACTGGCACGAGAACAGCAGGGCTTAGCCCTAGCACAAATCCCACAGGACTGCACAAAAGTACGTACATCCCGTGACAGAGATGGCCACCAGAAGGATCTAGCCACTAACTCTCTGGTACCAAAGATTCCAGGATGACCAGCCAACACCGAACAATGAAGTTCAGAGATAAGTTTATTAGTCCACCTATCAGGGACGAACAGTTTCTCTGCTGGACAACGATCAGGTTTATTCGCCTGAAATTTTTGCAGCACCCGCCGCAAATCAGGGGAGATGGCAGACACAATGACTCCTTCCTTGAGGATACCCGCTGGCTCAGATAAACCCGGAGAGTCGGGCACAAAACTCCTAGACAGAGCATCCGCCTTCACATTTTTAGAGCCCGGAAGGTACGAAATCACAAAGTCGAAGCGGGCAAAAAATAACGACCAACGGGCCTGTCTAGGATTCAAGCGCTTGGCAGACTCGAGATAAGTCAAGTTCTTATGATCAGTCAATACCACCACGCGATGCTTAGCTCCTTCAAGCCAATGACGCCACTCCTCGAATGCCCACTTCATGGCCAGCAACTCTCGATTGCCCACATCATAATTACGCTCAGCGGGCGAAAACTTCCTGGAAAAGAAAGCACATGGTTTCATCACTGAGCAATCAGAACCTCTCTGTGACAAAACCACCCCTGCTCCAATCTCAGAAGCATCAACCTCGACCTGGAACGGAAGAGAAACATCTGGCTGACACAACACAGGGGCAGAACAAAAACGACGCTTCAACTCCTGAAAAGCTTTCACAGCAGCAGAAGACCAATTAACCAAATCAGCACCCTTCTTGGTCAAATCGGTCAATGGTTTGGCAATGCTAGAAAAATTACAGATGAAGCGACGATAAAAATTAGCAAAGCCCAGGAACTTTTGCAGACTTTTCAGAGATGTCGGCTGAATCCAATCCTGGATGGCTTGGACCTTAACTGGATCCATCTCGATAGTAGAAGGGGTAAAGATGAACCCCAAAAATGAAACTTTCTGCACACCGAAGAGACACTTTGATCCCTTCACAAACAAAGAGTTAGCACGCAGGACCTGAAAAACCATTCTGACCTGCTTCACATGAGACTCCCAATCATCTGAGAAGATCAAAATGTCATCCAAGTAAACAATCAGGAATTTATCCAGATACTCACGGAAGATGTCATGCATAAAAGACTGAAACACAGATGGAGCATTGGCAAGTCCGAACGGCATCACTAGATACTCAAAATGACCCTCGGGCGTATTGAATGCAGTTTTCCATTCATCTCCTTGCCTGATTCTCACCAGATTATACGCACCACGAAGATCTATCTTAGTGAACCAACTAGCCCCCTTAATCCGAGCAAACAAGTCAGATAACAATGGCAAGGGATAGTGAAATTTAACAGTGATCTTATTAAGAAGGCGGTAATCAATACACGGTCTCAGCGAACCATCCTTCTTGGCTACAAAGAAGAACCCTGCTCCCAGTGGTGATGACGATGGGCGAATATGTCCCTTCTCCAGGGATTCCTTCACATAACTGCGCATAGCGGCGTGTTCGGGCACGGATAAATTAAATAATCGACCTTTAGGGAATTTACTACCAGGAATCAAATTGATAGCACAATCACAATCCCTATGCGGAGGTAGAGCATCGGACTTGGGCTCTTCAAATACATCCTGATAATCAGACAAGAACTCTGGGACCTCAGAAGGGGTGGATGACGAAATCGACAAAAATGGAACATCACCATGTACCCCCTGACAACCCCAGCTGGATACCGACATGGAATTCCAATCCAATACTGGATTATGGGTTTGTAGCCATGGCAACCCCAACACGACCACATCATGCAGATTATGCAACACCAGAAAGCGAATAACTTCCTGATGTGCAGGAGCCATGCACATGGTCAGCTGGGCCCAGTATTGAGGTTTATTCTTGGCCAAAGGTGTAGCATCAATTCCTCTCAATGGAATAGGACACCACAAAGGCTCCAAGAAAAACCCACAACGTTTAGCATAATCCAAATCCATCAGATTCAGGGCAGCGCCCGAATCCACAAACGCCATGACAGAAAACGACGACAAAGAGCATATCAAGGTAATGGACAGAAGGAATTTGGACTGTACAGTACCAATGACGGCAGACCTAGCGGACCGCTTAGTGCGCTTAGGACAATCAGAAATAGCATGAGTGGAATCACCACAGTAGAAACACAGACCATTCAGACGTCTGTATTCCTGCCGTTCAACTCTAGTCATAGTCCTATCGCACTGCATAGGCTCAGGTTTAACCTCAGGCAGTACCGCCAAATGGTGCACAGATTTACGCTCGCGCAAGCGTCGACCGATCTGAATGGCCAAAGACAAAGACTCATTCAAACCAGCAGGCATAGGAAATCCCACCATGACATCCTTAAGAGCCTCAGAGAGACCCTTTCTGAACAAAGCTGCCAGCGCAGATTCATTCCACTGAGTGAGTACTGACCATTTCCTAAATTTCTGACAATATACTTCTATATCATCCTGACCCTGGCACAAAGCCAGCAAATTTTTCTCAGCCTGATCCACTGAATTAGGCTCATCGTACAGCAATCTGAGCGCCAGGAAAAACGCATCGACACTACTCAATGCAGGGTCTCCTGGCGCAAGAGAAAATGCCCAGTCTTGAGGGTCGCCGCGCAAAAAAGAAATAATAATCAAAACCTGTTGAATAGGATTACCAGAAGAATGAGGTTTCAAGGCCAGAAATAGCTTACAATTATTTTTGAAACTTAGAAACTTAGTTCTATCTCCAAAAAACAAATCAGGAATAGGAATTCTTGGTTCTAACATAGATTTCTGATCAATAGTATCTTGAATTTTTTGTACATTTATAACGAGATTATCCATTGAAGAGCACAGACCCTGAATATCCATGTCCACACCTGTGTCCAGAATCACCCAAATGTCTAGGGGAAAAAAAAAAAAGTGAACACAGAGCAGAAAAAAAAAAAATGATGTCAGAACTTTTTCTTTCCCTCTATTGAGAATCATTAGTTAGGCTCCTTGTACTGTTATGTTTGCTAATGACAGGTGTTATGAAGGCAATCCAGAAACACAGTGTGCTTAGCGATCAGAGCGCACACAGTGATCTGACAAATACCCAAAAATACAAGAACGAGCTCTGAGACGTGGAAACTCTGTAGACTGCACACCTGATCCTATCCTAAACACAACTAAAAGCGGCTGTGGATTGCGCCTAACAACTACCTAGGCAACTCGGCACAGGCTAAGAAACTAGCTAGCCTGAAGATAGAAAAATAGGCCTGACTTGCCCCAGAGAAATTCCCCAAAGAAAAAGGCAGCCCCCCACATATAATGACTGTGAGTAAGATGAAAAGACAAAACGTAGGGATGAAATAGATTCAGCAAAGTGGGGCCCGATATTCTAGGACAGAGCGAGGACAGTAAAGCGAACTTTGCAGTCTACAAAAAACCCTAAAGCAAAACCACGCAAAGGGGGCAAAAAAAACCCACCGTGCCGAACTAACGGCACGGCGGTACACCCTTTGCGTCTCAGAGCTTCCAGCAAAACAAAAGACAAGCTGGACAGAAAAAAAGCAACAAAAAAGCAAAAAGCACTTAGCTATACAGAGCAGCAGGTCACAGGAACAATCAGGAGAAGCTCAGATCCAACACTGAAACATTGACAAGGAGCAAGGATAGCAGCATCAGGCGGAGTTAAGTAATGAAGCAGTTAACGAGCTCACCAGAACACCTGAGGGAGGAAGCTCAGAAGCTGCAGTACCACTTGTGACCACAGGAGTGAATTCAGACACAGAATTCACAACAGAGCTCCCTTACACTTTATGTATCCTGGTTTGGAGGAGGAGCCAGTTAGTCTTAGTGAGTCTGAAAAAGATAGTGGAGGGAGACAGTTGGTCTCCAGTGGAAGGAGGACGTCTGGAGCAGATGTGGGGGGCCGAGCAGCCATGAGGGAGCTTCTACCCTTGGAAAGAGAAGCAGAAGGAGAGTTGAACTGTGGAGGAGCTTAGAGGAAAGAAGCACAGAGGAGGAAATGGCTCAGGAAGGGAACAGCGGAAGGACACCCTCAGAGTCAGAGCGCAGAAGCTGGGTACCGAGAGTCCGAAGTCGTGTTATTCTCGAGGACGTGAGACAGAACCTGGAAGGCAAAGCACTATATGTCAATTGCACGTAACAAGTCTGAGATGAAGCAGTGACCTTAAGAGTCGGGTCATCTAAGAAATCCTATAAAAAGGCTCAAACTGCCTATCGTACAGACATCTGTCTTAGGACAGGAGAGAGGGGAATTGCACAGAGCTTCAAGCAGCAGGGACCTAATTAACTAAACGGCGCTAGCAGGAAAGGCTTACGGATCTCACCTGGTAAATGGATCTCTTAGTGCCTCCAAGCCGGCTGGACCACAGCTACCCTGCACTTGGTACCCTGGACTGAGGTCTACTACTACTACTACCATCAGTAAACCAGGTAAAGACTTGCAAACCTATGTCCTCGTTCTTTGTGCATTTATCAGCTTACACCATCTTGCCATACACCTGAGAAGCCCTGGGGACCCCGCTTCACCTGTGGGAAGCGTCACCATCTTGCTGCATACCATCACCCCAGAGGAACCCTTTAACCCCTTCATGACCCAGCCTATTTTGACCTTAAAGACCTTGCCGTTTTTTGCAATTCTGACCAGTGTCCCTTTATGAGGTAATAACTCAGGAACGCTTCAATGGACCCTAGCGGTTCTGAGATTGTTTTTTCGTGACATATTGGGCTTCATGTTAGTGGTAAATTTAGGTCAATAAATTCTGTGTTTAATTGTGATAAAAACGGAAATTTGGCGAAAATTTTGAAAATTTCGCAATTTTCACATTTTGAAATTTTATTCTGTTAAACCAGAGAGTTATGTGACACAAAATAGTTAATAAATAACATTTCCCACACGTCTACTTTACATCAGCACAATTTTGGAAACAAAATTTTTTTTTGCTAGGAAGTTATAAGGGTTAAAATTTGACCAGCGATTTCTCATTTTTACAACGAAATTTACAAAACCATTTTTTTTAGGGACCACCTCACATTTGAAGTCAGTTTGAGGGGTCTATATGGCTGAAAATACCCAAAAGTGACACCATTCTAAAAACTGCACCCCTCAAGGTGCACAAAACCACATTCAAGAAGTTTATTAACCCTTCAGGTGCTTCACAGCAGCAGAAGCAACATGGAAGGAAAAAATTAACATTTAACTTTTTAGTCACAAAAATGATTTTTCAGCAACAATTTTTTTATTTTCCCAATGGTAAAAGGAGAAACTAAACAACGAAAGTTGTTGTCCAATTTGTCCTGAGTACGCTGATACCTCATATGTGGGGGTAAACCACTGTTTGGGCGCACGGCAGGGCTTGGAAGGGAAGGAGCGCCATTTGACTTTTTGAATGAAAAATTGGCTGTACTCTTTAGCGGACACCATGTCACGTTTGGAGAGCCCCCGTGTGCCTAAAAATTGGAGCTCCCCCACAAGTGACCCCATTTTGGAAACTAGACGCCCCAAGGAACTTATCTAGATGCATAGTGAGCCCTTTAAACCCCCAGGTGCTTCACAAATTGATCTGTAAAAATGAAAAAGTACTTTTTTTTCACAAAAAAATTATTTTCGCCTCAATTTTTTCATTTTCAGATGGACAAAAGGATAAAATGGATCCTAAAATTTGTTGGGAAATTTCTCCTGAGTACACCTATACCTCACATGTGGGGGTAAACCACTGTTTGGGCACATGGTAAGGCTCGGAGGGGAAGGAGCGCCATTTGACTTTTTGAATGAAAAATTATCTCCATCGTTAGCGGACACCATGTCGCGTTTGGAGAGACCCTGTGTGCCTAAACATTGGAGCTCCCCCACAAGTGACCCCATTTTGGAAACTGGACCCCCCAAGGAACTTATCTAGATGCCTAGTGAGCACTTTAAACCCTCAGGTGCTTCACAAATTGATCCGTAAAAATGAAAAAGTACTTTTTTTTCACAAAAAAATTATTTTCGCCTCAATTTTTTTATTTTCACATGGGCAATAGGATAAAATGGATCCTAAAATTTGTTGAGCAATTTCTCCCGAGTACGCCGATACCTCATATGTGGGGGTAAACCACTGTTTGGGCACACGGCAGGGCTCGGAAGGGAAGGCGCGCCTTTTCACTTTTTGAATGGAAAATTAGCTCCAATTGTTAGCGGACACCATGTCGCATTTGGAGAGCCCCTGTGTGCCTATGCATTGAAGCTCCCCCACAAGTGACCCCATTTTGGAAACTAGATCCCCCAAGGAACTTATCTAGATGCATACTAAGCACTTTGAACCCCCAGGTGCTTCACAGAAGTTTATAATACAGAGCCATGAAAATAAAAAATAATTTTTCTTTTCTCAAAAATGATTTTTTAGCCTGGAATTTCCTATTTTGCCAATGGTAATAGGAGAAATTGGACCCTAAATGTTGTTGTCCAGTTTGTCCTGAGTACGCAGATACCCCATATGTGGCGGTAAACCACTGTTTGGGCGCACGGCAGGGCTCAGAAGGGAAGGCACGCCATTTGGCTTTTTAAATGGAAATTTAGCTCCAATCATTAGCGGACACCATGTCGCGTTTGGAGAGCCCCTATGTGCCTAAACATTGGAGATCCCCCACAAATGACCCCATTTTGGATACTAGACCCCCAAAGGAACTAATCTAGATGTGTGGTGAGCACTTTGAACCCTCAAGTGCTTCACAGAAGTTTATAACGCAGAGCCATGAAAATAAAATAAAAAATTTATTTTCTCAAAAATGATTTTTTAGCCCGCAATTTTTTATTTTCCCAAGGGTAACAGGAGAAATTTGACCCCAAAAGTTGTTGTCCAGTTTCTCCTGAGTACGCTGATACCCCATATGTGGGGGTAAACCACTGTTTAGGCACATGCTGGGGCTCGGAAGTGAAGTAGTGACGTTTTGAAATGCAGACTTTGATGGAATGCTCTGCGGGCGTCACGTTGCGTTTGCAGAGCCCCTGATGTGGCTAAACAGTAGAAACCCCCCACAAGTGACCCCATTTTGGAAACTAAACCCCGAAAGAAACTTATCTAGATGTGAGGTGAGCACTTTGAACCCCCAAGTGCTTCACAGAAGTTCATAACACAGAGCAGTGAAAATAATAAATACGTTTTCTTTCCTCAAAAATAATTATTTAGCCCAGAATTTTTTAATTTTCCCAAGGGTAACAGGAGAAATTTGACCCCAATATTTGTTGTCCAGTTTCTCCTGAGTAAGGTGATACCCCACATGTGGGAGTAAACTACTATTTGGGCACTTGCCGGGGCTCGGAAGTGAAGTAGTGACGTTTTGAAATACAGACTTTGATGGAATGCTCTACGGGCGTCACGTTGCGTTTGCAGAGCCCCTGATGTGACTAAACAGTAGAAACCCCCCACAAGTCACCCCATTTCGGAAACTAGACCCCGAAATGAAATTATCTAGATATGTGGTGAGCACTTTCAACCCCCAAGTGCTTCACAGAAGTTCATAACACAGAGCCGTGAAAATATTAAATACGTTTTCTCTCCTCAAAAATAATTTTTTAGCCCAGAATTTTTTATTTTCCCAAGGGTTACAGGAGAAATTGGACCACAAAAGTTGTTGTCCAGTTTCTCCTGAGTACGCCGATACCCCTTGTGTGGGGGTAAACCACTGTTTGGGCACACGTCGGGGCTCAGAAGGGAAGTAGTGACTTTTGAAATGCAGACTTTGATGGAATGGTCTGCGGGCGTCACGTTGCGTTTGCAGAGCCCCTGGTGTGCCTAAACAGTAGAAACCCCCCACAAGTGACCCCATTTTGGAAACTAGACCCCCAAAGGAACTTATCTGGATATGTGGTGAGCACTTTCAACCTCCAAGTGCTTTACAGAAGCTTATAACGCAGAGCCGTGAAAATAATAAATACGTTTTCTTTCCTCAAAAATAATTTTTTAGCCCAGAATTTTTTATTTTCCCAAGGGTTACAGGAGAAATTGGAACCCAAAAGTTGTTGTCCAGTTTCTCCTGAGTACGCCTATACCCCATGTGTGGGGGTAAACCACTGTTTGGGCGCACGTCGGGGCTCAGAAGGGAAGAAGTGACTTTAGAAATGCAGACTTTGATGGAATTGTCTGCGGACGTCACGTTGCGTTTGCAGAGCCCCTGGTGTGCCTAAACAGTAGAAACCCCCCACAAGTGACCCCATTTTGGAAACTAGACCCCCCAAGGAACTTATCTAGATATGTGCTGAGCACTTTGAACCCCCAAGTGCTTCACAGACGTTTACAACGCAGAGCCGTGAAAATAAAAAATCATTTTTCTTTCCTCAAAAATTATGTTTTAGCAAGCAATTTTTTATTTTCTCAAGGGTAACAGGAGAAATTGGACCCCAGTAATTGTTGCGAAGTTTGTCCTGAGTATGCTGGTACCCCATATGTGGGGGTAAACCACTGTTTGGGCACACGTCGGGGCTCGGAAGTGAGGGAGCACCATTTGACTTTTTGAATATAAGATTGGCTGGAATCAATGGTGGCGCCATGTTGCGTTTGGAGACCCCCTGATGTGCCTAAACAGTGGAAACCCCTCAATTCTAACTCCAACACACCCCTAAACCTTATCCCAACTGTAGCCGTAACCCTAATCACAACCCTAACCCCAACACACCCCTAACCACAACCCTAATTCCAACCCAACCCTAAGGCTATGTGCCAACGTTGCGGATTCATATGAGATTTTTCAGCACCATTTTTGAAAAATGCGCGGGTAAAAGGCACTGCGTTTTACCTGCGGATTTACCGCGGATTGCCAGTGTTTTTTGTGCGGATTTCACCTGTGGATTCCTGTTGAGGAACAGGTGTAAAACGCTGCGGAATCCGCACAAAGAATTGACATGCTGCGGAAAATACAACACAGCGTTTCCGCGCGGTATTTTCCGCACCATGGGCACAGCGGATTTGGTTTTCCATATGTTTACATGGTACTGTAAACCTGATGGAACACTGCTGCGAATCCGCAGCGGCCAATCCGCTGTGAATCCTCAGCCACCGTGTGCACATAGCCTAATTCTAAAGGTATGTGCACACGCTGCGGAAAACGCTGCGGATCCGCAGCAGTTTCCCATGAGTTTACAGTTCAATGTAAAGCTATGGGAAACAAAAATCGCTGTACACATGCTGCAGAAAAACAGCACGGAAACGCAGCGGTTTACATTCTGCAGCATGTCACTTCTTTCTGCGGATTCCGCAGCGGTTTTACAACTGCTCCAATAGAAAATCGCAGTTGTAAAACCGCAGTGAAATGCGCAGAAAAACCGCGGTAAATCCACAGCGGTTTAGCACTGCGGATTTATCAAATCCTCTGCGGAAAAATCCGCAGAGGACCAGAATACGTGTGCACATACCGAACCCTAACCCTACCCCTAACCCTAGCCCTAACCCTACCCCTAACCCTACCCCTAACCCTAACCCTACCCCTAACCCTACCCCTACCCCTAACCCTACCCCTAACCCTACCCCTAGTTCTAACTCCAACCTTAGTGGGAAAAAAAAAATTCTTTATTTTTTTATTGTCCCTACCTATGGGGGTGACAAAGGGGGGGGGGGGGTCATTTACTATTTTTTTATTTTGATCACTGAGATAGGTTATATCTCAGTGATCAAAATTCACTCTGGAACGAATCTGCCGGCCGGCAGATTCGGCGGGCGCACTGCACATGCGCCCGCCATTTTGAAAGATGGCGGCGCCCAGGAAAGAAGACGGACACCGGCAGGCTCGGTAAGTATAAGGGGGGGGGGAGATCAGGGCACGGGGGGGCGTCGGAGCACGGGGGGGGAGGCGTCGGAGCACGGGGGGAGGCGTCGGAGCACGGGGTGGGGGGCGTCGGAGCACGGATGAGGATCGGTGTGAGTGCGGGTGGATTGGAGCACGGGGTGGGGGATCGCTGTGCAGGGGGGGTGATTGGAGCACGGGGGGGGATCGCTGTGCGGGGGGGGTGATCGGAGTGCGGGGGGGGGTTGACTGGAGCATGGGGGGAGCGGACAGGAGGACGGGGGAGCGGAGCACAGGACGGAGGGGAGCGCTGCACAGATCGGGGGGCTGGGGGGGCGATCGGTGGGGTGGGGTGGGGGCACATTAGTATTTCCAGCCATGGCCGATGATATTGCAGCATCGGCCATGGCTGGATTGTAATATTTCACCAGTTTTTTAGGTGAAATATTACAAATCGCTCTGATTGGCAGTTTCACTTTCAACAGCCAATCAGAGCGATCGTAGCCACGGGGGGGTGAAGCCACCCCCCCTGGGCTAAACTACCACTCCCCCTGTCCCTGCAGATCAGGTGAAATGGGAGTTAACCCTTTCACCCGATCTGCAGGGACGCGATCTTTCTGTGACACAGCATATGCGTCACAGGTCGGATTGGCACCGACTTTCATGACGCATACGCTGTGTCACAGGTCGGGAAGGGATTAAGCACCACAGGTGGCGTCACGAACATAGACATTACAAATCCCCTTAAAGACCCTTCCCTTTAATTGGATGCCCAGGGCCACGGACCGGGTCACAGCCACCGTGGCATCCCCATTAAGACCGGACCCGGTACAGAGTACCCCGGTGCCCTGGTTGGAGCGCTCCAATAGATAGATAGATCTATAGATAGATAAATAGATAATAGATAGATCTATAGATAGATGATAGATAGATAGATAGATCTATAGATAGATAATACCAAGCCTGATGTTTAGTAATAAACATAATAAAATGGTACATAAAGAGTTAAATAAAGACACACACACAAAGTCTGCGTTAGACCGGGGGTCACACTTGCGACAAACTCTTGCATCAATACCCACCACTGTGGAAACTCATCAAAGTCCACAACATGTGCACATAGCACATAGCCAGGGCCGTATTTGCCACTAGCCACATGAGGGCACGTGCCTAGGGCGCCAGGATGCGGGGGGCGGTAGCTGAGCAAGGGTTTTTTTTTTAAGATCTGGGGTCAACCAAACGCCCACCTCCCCCCGCCCGCCCATACTCACCCTCCTCCAGCGGTGCCTGCAGCTCCCATGGTCTCAGGGCCGCCAGCTCATTCTGTTCTCAGCGGTCACATGGTACCGCTCATTTAGGTGATGAATATGGACTCATATTCATGACCTTAATGAGCGGTACCATGTGACCGCTCACACAGGAAGAACCTGCCGCCGCGAGTCGGGACATAGAATCTGATGCAGGGAGTTCAGCGCGCTGTGAGGAGGGTGAGTATGACGGCCCGCCACACGGGAGAGGATACAGGAGGACGGGGAGTATGAAGGAGGACGGTGGAGGATGCAGGAGGATGGGGGAGGATGCAGGAGGACGAGGGAGTATGCAGGAGGACAGGGGAGTATGAAGGAGGATGGGGGAGTATGCAGTAGGACCGGGGAGTATGCAGGAGGACGGGGGAGTATGCAGGAGGAAGGGGGAGGAAGCAGGAGGACGGGGGAGTATGCAGGAGAACAGAGGAGGAAGCAGGAGGATGGGGGAGTATGCAGGAGGATGGGGGAGTATGAAGGATGATGGGGGAGTATGCAGGAGGACTGGGGAGGATGAAGGAGGACCGGGGAGGATGAAGGATGACGGGGGAGTATGCAGGAGGACAAGGGAGTATGAAGGGGGACGGGGGAGTGTGAAGGAGGACGGGAAGGATGAATGAAGGAGGACAGGGGAGCCAGGCATATAAGGATGGCAGGGGGAGCAGAGCCACGCATATAAGGATGGGAGTGGGGAGCAGAGCCACGCATATAAGGATGGGAGGGGGGAGCAGAGCCACGCATATAAGTATGGGAGGGGGAGCAGAGCCATGCATATAAGGATGGGAGGGAGGAGCAGAGCCATGCATATAAGGATGGGAAGGGGGAGCAGAGCCACGCATACAAGAAGGGAGGGTGGAGCAGAGCCACACATACAAGATAGGAGAAGAGAGCCATGCATATAACAGGGGGAGCCACACAGAGCAGGACAAGAGTGGGGAGCCACAGATGATGGACAGTGATGAGGGGACAATACATACCCGGCTTATACTCGAGTCGATAAGCTTACCCAGTTTTTTGTGGCAAAATTAGGTGCCTCGGCTTATACTCGGGTTGGCTTATACTCGAGCATATATATGGTATGTAATATATACACATGTATGTGTGTGTGGCTGTATCTATATAGATTTGTCTCCATAAAAAGAGGGGGGCCTAATCACAGTTCTTGCACAGGGTCCCCAAGATGTCAGTGTCCGCCCCTGCCCAGGTAATAATTGTACTCGCTTCTTACAGAAGTGAGTACAATTGAGGCTCTGACTGCCGAGTCAGAGCGGCGTGAGCAATGTGATCAGATCACACTGCTGATGTCGCTCACTTGCGCTGCAGAGGCAAACACTGGTGGTAAGTGCCCCAGTGGAGCAGAAGACACCGGAGATTAAGTGCATGGGAGGGGGGACAATTTGAGTGGGGATGGAAGGATTTATTATGTGTGGGGAGAATTGGAGTGGAGATGGAGGTGCTTAATGTGTGGGGTGAGATTTAAGGGCACAAAATGAAGAGCAAAGGGGGAGATGGGGAAATAGTACTGGGGAATGGGGGCATGTATGAGCAAACGGTATGGGGAGATGGGTGCAGGCAGTATGGGGAGAGAACAGGGGAATGTATGCGGACACAGTATGAGTAGCGATGTGAAAAATGTATGTGGACAGAGTACGGGGAGTGAGGGTGATGGGATATCTGCAGATACAGTATGGGGAGTCAGGTGAGCAGGCAGTATAGAAAGTGAAGGGTTAAATATATGAGGAGACAGTATGTTGAACAGGGGGATGTGAGAGGAGACAGTATGAGGAGGGAAGGGAATAGTGTGAGGAGACAATATGGGGGAGAAAAGTGAGTGGGCACAGAATAGAAACTGAGTAGTGGGGGTGTAGCATGGGGGGACAGTGTAAGGGCACAGCCAGGAGGCGACAGTATATCAAGGAGGGGGAGTGTGATGAGAGAGGAGAGTATAAATACTGGGCCCTATAGGGGGGACAAAGTGTGAGAGGACAGTGTAAAGAGTGGGCCGATATGGAAAGGAGAGGTCAGTGTGAAGATCATGTACCATTAGAGGGACAATGTGGGGTCATATTTTGTGCAGACAATATAGTGAAGGGCAATGTTTTATTCAGGAGCATTATAATGACACTTGTATCTTTAAGGGCATCGTGGAGATTTTCTGCAAAAGAGCGGAGAAGATGGAAGTCTGCAGAGATTAGGGTTGAGCGACTTTTACTTTTTTAGGATCGAGTCGGGTTTCGCGAAACCCGACTTTCTCAAAAGTTGAGTTGAGTGAAATCGGCCGATTATCGCGAAAAGTCGGGGATCGACCGAAACATGAAACCCAATCAATGGGGAAGCATAGTCGGCAGTGAGTGGAGGCCAGGAAAACACCTACAGTGCCTATTTTATTGGCAAAAACATCCATTCTTGTTACTGAAGCTTGTCAATCTTAATTTACCTTATAATAATAGTTAGGCATTGGAAATTCGGGGTCATTTGGCTAAAGTTGTGGGGGTAGGGGTGGTTCAAGCTTTTAGTGGGCCCAGGAAACGTGGACTACGTCACGGCAGTGGAGCAGGGAGAGGTAAGTATTTCAACTTTGCAAGTGCTGTGATCCTGAGCAAGCAGGGAGGGCCCACTCGTTCGCATTGGCACTGGCACAGGGCCCCTCAAAGTATGGCGGTTTGTTTGCACGGCGGGGGCGCCTCCCACCGGCAGCGACACTTTTGCATAGTATGAGGGGCCCCGTGCCAGTGACGTCGCCAACGAGTATGCCCCCCCACCTGATGAAGGAACCTGCACTTTCATCTGCACCTTCCTCTTTGTCCCCATGTAAGGTGGTATAGTATGCGGGAAGGGGAACCTGACTTTCAGCAGGGTGAGATTCTGGCTGCGTAGCGTGCAAGGGGAATGTAGTGGTCTGGGTCAATGTACCAGCAGACTCATCTAGCAGTGGCTGGGCAATGGGCAGGATGAGGAGGAAACACAGATATAGGACCAAATAATAAAGTGGGCTAAATACAGTTCAAAATTGGTAACAGGACTAACCAGGCGGCATTGCTTTGTTCATTGGAGGACAACTGTAACGAGAGGCTGACACAGTGAGTAGGCCCAAATCAGTAAGTAGGCTCAATGCAGTTCAAGATTGGTAACAGTAGTAAACAGGCGGCACTGCTTTGTTCAGTGGAGGAGAACAGCAAGGAGCGGCAGACACCGTTAGTAGGCCCAACCAAACTAGTAGCCCAAATGCAGTTAATAATTTGTAAATATAGGCCGAAAGCCTGAAGATTGAAGGTCAGCTTTGTTCAGTGGAGGAGAAAAGCAAAGAGCGGCAGACACCGTTAGTAGGCCCAAACAAACTATTAGCCCAAATGCAGTTTCATATTAAAAATATAGGCCGAAAGCCTGAAGATCAAAGCTCAGGAAAACAAACCAGGAGAACACCAAGGAGCGGCAGACACCGTTAGTAGGCCCCAACCAAACTAGTAGCCCAAATGCAGTTTCTTATTAAAGATATAGGCCAAATGCCTGAAGATCAAAGCTCAGGAAAACAAACCAGGAGAACACCAAGGAGCGGCAGACACCGTTAGTAGGCCCCAACCAAACTAGCAGACCAAATGCAGTTTCAGATTAAAAATATCAGCTGTATTGAGTGGCGCAGACAGGCACAGGTAGAAGGCCTTAAACTAAAAAGTTGGCTCAATGCAGTTCAAAAAAGGTTACAGGGGTATATAGGCAGCATTGGTGTGGTTAGCGAAGGACGATTGCAAGGAGGGACCGCAGACAGACTTAGTAGGCCTAAAATAAAAAAAGTAGGCTCGATGCAGGTTTAAATAGGTTACAGGAGTATACAGGCAGCATTGGTGTAGTCAGCGGAGGATGATTGCAAGGAGGGACCGCAGACAGACTTAGTAGGCCTAAAATAAAAAAAGTAGGCTATATGCAGGTTTAGATAGGTTACAGGGGTAAACAGGCAACATTGGTGTGGTCAGTGGAGGACGATTGCAAGGAGGGACCACAGACAGACTTAGTAGGCCTTAAATAAAAAAAAGTAGGCTCGATGCAGGTTTAAATAGGTTACAGGGGTACACAGGCAGCATTGGTGTGGTCAGCGGAGGACGATTGCAAGGAGGGACCGCAGACAGACTTAGTAGACCTAAAATAAAAAAAGTAGGCTCGATGCAGGTTTAAATAGGTTACAGGGGTACACAGGCAGCATTGGTGTGGTCAGCGGAGGACAATTCGAAGAAGTGTCTGACACAGTTAGTAGGCCAAAATAATAAAGTGAGGTTAATGTCTAGCAAAAAAAAAATTTCACAAATAAACAGATGGCATACCTAGGTACAGGGGTGGGCTCCTCTGCTGACTTGCAGACAGTGGTATTTGGTGCAAAGTATTAACTGGTGTAAATGTAGGGGCTATTTTTACTAGCATCATACATGTCAACAAATTGGTATTGGCAGTGCCATTGAAGGATTTAACCGCACAGACTAAACAGTGGTGGAGCAGTGAGAGATAATTTTGCAAGTGGTAGAGCACTGTTTGAGCTGGGGGGAACACTCTCTCGTGGGTGGCGGTACTGGCCCAGGGCCCCCCATGTTACGACGGTGTGTCTGACGTTGGGTGCGCACCACCACCGCCAGAGACACTTCATTGTACTATGAGGGACCCAGTGCCAGTGTCGTCGCCCAAAAGTGGGCACACCCACCTCTTCAGCCAAACGGCACTCGCACGGGTGCTTGCGCCAAGTGGTGACTACGGCCCCGTGGAGGGAGTCAGCCCATTTAGGGAGGCGTAAAAATGGCGTATGCTGGACATACAGCAGCTGCAAATGGACAAATTGGAGCAGTCAGTAAGACCAGTCCAAAAGCAAGACCTTTTTACAGGAAAGCTAGGTGTCAGCAGGGAAAGGTGGGGCAAAATAATTAGAAATCTATGATTGGTTCATTTTAATGAAGGTTAGATCATCAACATTTTGGGTAGCCAGACGACTCCTTTTTTCGGTCAGTATTGAACCAGCAGCATTGAATACTCTTTCTGATAGCACACTAGCTGCTGGGCAAGCAAGCTTCTGCAATGCATATTCTGCCAATTCAGGCCAAGTGTCTATTTTGGATGCCCAGTAATCAAATGGGAATGATTTGTGAGGGAGAACATCGATAAGGGAGGAAAAATAATTAGTAACCACACTGGACAAATGTTGTCTCCTGTCACTTTGAATTGATGCTGCAGTACCTGTCGTGTCTGCAGTCATTGCGAAATCACTCCACAACCTGGTCAGAAAACCCCTCTGTCCAACGCCACTTCTGATTTGTGCACCTCTAACACCTCTGCCATGTTGCCCCCTGCAGCTCGTGTGAGAACCATCACCGCCGCTGTGTGCTGGGAATGCCTGAACCAAACCGTCTACAAGAGTTGCTTGTTTGGTAGCCAATATTTGCTCAAGGTTCTCATGTGGCATGATATTTTGCAATTTCCCTTTATAGCGTGGATCCAGGAGGCAGGCCAACCAGTAATCGTCACCGGTCATCATTTTGATAATGCGGGGGTCCCTTTTTAGGATACGCAAGGCATAATCCGCCATGTGGGCCAATGTTCCAGGTGTCAGTTCACTGCTTGTGCTGGGTTGAGGAGCACTTTCTGGCAAATCAACATCACTTGTCTCCCTCAAAACCCTGTACCTGACCTTGCAATGCCACCAGTTTCTATAGCCCCCTGAGAAGCTTCCTCCTCCCATAAATATTCATCCCTATCATCCTCCTTGTCCTCCTCCTCTTTGTCCGCCACCTCGTCCTGGAGACTTCCCTGAGCAGACAGTTGCTGACTGTCAACAAGGCTACCCTCGTCCTCGGCTGCAGACGCCTGCTCCTTTATGTGTGTCAAACTTTGCATCAGCAGACGCATTAGGGGGATGCTCATGCTAATGATGGCGTTGTCTGCACTAACCAGGCGCGTGCATGCATCAAAACACTGAAGGACTTGACACAGATCTTGTAGCTTCGACCACTGCACACCTGACAACTCCATGTCTGCCATCCAACTGCCTGCCCGTGTATGTGTATCCTCCCACAAATACATAACAGCACGCCTCTGTTTGCACAGCCTCTGAAGCATGTGCAGTGTGGAGTTCCACTCTGTTGCAACGTCGATTATTAGGCAGTGCTGGGGAAGCTTCAAAGATCGCTGATAGTTCTGCATACGGCTGGAGTGTACATGTGAACGGATGTGCGAGCAAAGTCTTCGCACCTTCAGGAGCAGGGCGGGTAACCCCAGATAACTTTTCAGGAAGCACTGCACCACCAGGTTCAAAGTGTGAGCCAGGCAAGGAATGTGGTTCAGTTGAGAAAGGGCTATGGCAGCCATAAAATTCCTTCCGTTATCACTGACTACCTTGCCTGCCTCAAGATGTACACTGCCCAGCCATGACTTAGTTTTTTGCTGCAAGAAGTCGGACAGAACTTCCGCAGTGTGTCTGTTGTCGCACCAAACACTTCATTTCCAACACAGCCTGCTGACGCTTCCCACAAGCTGTTCCATAATGGGACACCATGGTTGCAACACTGGCAGCTGCGGATGGAGTGGTCGTGCGACTGCGCTCTGTGAATGAGCTTTCGCTTCTGGAGGAGGAGGAGGGGCAAATGCCTACAGCCAACTGTTTCCTAGACCGTGGGCTAGGCAGAACTGTGCCACTATGGCTGTCCCCTGTGTACCCTGCATCCACCACATTAACCCAGTGCGCCGTGATAGACACGTAACGTCCCTGGCCATGCCTACTGGTCCATGCATCTATTGTGAGGTGCACCTTTCTACTGACTGATTGCCTGAGTGCATGGACAATGTGGTCTTTGACATGCTGGTGGAGGGCTGGGATGGCTTTTCTCGCAAAGAAGTGTCGACTGGGTAGGTCATAGGGTGGTACTGCGTAGGCCATCAGGGCTTTGAAAGCTTCATTTTCAACCAACCGGTAGGGCATCATTTCTAACGAGATTAGTCTAACAATGTGGGCGTTCAAACCCTGTGTACGTGGATGAGAGGATGAGTACATCCTTTTCCTAAGGAGAGTCTCTTGTAGGGTGAGCTGGACTGGAGAGCTGCATATGGTGGAACTAGCGGGGGTGGTGGTGGACATGGCAGACTGAGAGAGGGTTGGTGATGGTATTCTTGCTGTTGGCCTACATACAGTGTTTCCTACCAAGAACCTGGTGATTTCCTGACTGCTTTGGCCTTGCGACGATACCTCCACATTTGCTGCAGGTGGTGTCGTAAACGGTGGGCTTACAGTGAGGGAAGGAATGTAGCGTTGCTGACTGGCTTCATTGTGAGTGGGTGCAACAACTTTACGGGACGTTTGGTAGTTACTCCAGGCTTGCAAGTGCATGGTGGTTAAATGTCTACGCATGCAACTTGTATTTAAATTTTTTACATTCTGACCTCTGCTAAAGGTCCTTGAGCATTTCTTACAGATCACTTTGCACCGATCATTCGGATCTTGGTTAAAAAATTGCCAGACTTCACTCTCCCTACTATCGAATACCTTTTCAGGTATTGCACACTGAGCTACTTTAACCGGATGGCCACGCTGTTTTTGGTTTTGACACACGTTTTTGGCCAGATACAGGCCTGCCAGATGAAAGCTGTTGCGATGTTGATGCCTGCTTCGGCTCCTCCTCCTCCGCTTTAGAGCTACTGCCAGCGGCACCCTGTTCCCCCAATGGCTGCCAATCGGGGTCAACAACTGGGTCATCTATCACCTCCTCTTCTATGTCCTGTGCACCTTCCCTGTGTCACCGTGTAAGCCGGTGCTATAGCGTTCGGGACGGGGCACCATAGTCTCATCAGGGTCAGATTCTGGCTCAGTACACTGCGAGGGCAATGTTGTGATCTGAGTCAATGGAACAGCATAATAATCTAGCTGTGGCTGTGCATCTGTACACTCCATGTCCGATTCATCTTTTAATGGGCATGGCATGTTAACAATTTCCCTTTCTAACCCAGGCACGGTATGTGTAAAGAGCTCCATGGAGCAACCTGTTGTGTTGCCTGATGCATCCTTCTCTGTTGTTCTGGGTGAAGGACACACGGAAGCGACTTGTTTCCAAGAACCATCCTTCTTGGCTACAAAAAAGAACCCTGCTCCTAATGGCGACGATGACGGGCGAATATGCCCCTTCTCCAAGGACTCCTTCACATAACTCCGCATAGCAGCGTGCTCAGGCACAGATAAATTAAACAGTCGACCTTTTGGGAATTTACTACCAGGAATCAAATCGATAGCACAATCACAATCCTATGCGGAGGTAGGGTATCGGACTTGGGCTCATCAAATACATCCCGGTAATCAGACAAGAACTCTGGAACCTCAGAAGGGGTGGATGACGAAATAGTCAGAAATGGGACATCACCATGTACCCCCTGACAACCCCAGCTGGACACAGACATGGATTTCCAATCTAATACTGGATTATGGACTTGTAGCCATGGCAACCCCAACACGACCACATCATGCAGATTATGCAACACCAGAAAGCGAATAACCTCCTGATGTGCAGGAGCCATGCACATGGTCAGCTGGGTCCAGTACTGAGGCTTATTCTTGGCCAAAGGCGTAGCATCAATTCCTCTCAATGGAATAGGACACTGTAAGGGCTCCAAGAAAAACCCACAACGCCTAGCATACTCCAAGTCCATCATATTCAGGGCAGCGCCTGAATCCACAAATGCCATGACAGAATATGATGACAAAGAGCAGATCAAGGTAACAGACAAAAGAAATTTTGACTGTACCGTACCAATGGTGGCAGACCTAGCGAACCGCTTAGTGCGTTTAGGACAATCAGAGATAGCATGAGTGGAATCACCACAGTAGAAACACAGCCCATTCAGACGTCTGTGTTCTTGCCGTTCAACTCTGGTCAAAGTCCTATCGCACTGCATAGGCTCAGGTTTAAGCTCAGGTAATACCGCCAAATGGTGCACAGATTTACGCTCACGCAAGCGTCGACCGATCTGAATGGCCAAAGACATAGACTCATTCAGACCAGCAGGCATAGGAAATCCCACCATGACATCCTTAAGGGCTTCAGAGAGACCTTTTCTGAAAATAGCTGCAAGCGCACCTTCATTCCATTGAGTGAGTACGGACCACTTTCTAAATTTCTGACAAGATACCTCTATCTCATCCTGACCCTGACACAGAGCCAGCAAATTTTTCTCTGCCTGATCCACTGAATTAGGTTCATCGTACAGCAATCCGAGCGCCAGGAAAAACGCATCGATATTACTTAATGCAGGATCTCCTGACGCAAGAGAAAATGCCCAGTCTTGAGGGTCGCCACGTAAAAAAGAAATAATGATCCTAAATTGTTGAACTGGGTCACCAGAGGAGCGAGGTTTTAAAGCCAGAAATAGTTTACAATTATTTTTGAAACTCAGAAATTTAGTTCTATCTCCAAAAAACAAATCAGGAATAGGAATTCTTGGTTCTAACATAGAATTCTGAACCACAAAGTCTTGAATATTTTGTACTCTTGCCGTGAGCTGATCCACACATGAAGACAGACCTTTAATGTCCATCGCTACACCTGTGTCCTGAACCACCCAAATGTCTAGGGGGAAAAAAAGACAAAACACAGTGCAGAGAAAAAAAAATGGTCTCAGAACTTCTTTTTTCCTTCTATTGAGAATCATTAGTACTTTCGGCCTCCAGTACTGTTATGATAAGATAATTCAGTACCACAATGGACATAGAGGTCAGAGCATATACAGTGACCTGACAATAACCCAAAAACATAGAACGAGCTCTGAGACGTGGGAACTCTGCTGACCGCAATCCCTAATCCTCTCCAACCACACTAGAGGCAGCCGTGGATTGCGCCTAACGCTCCCCATGCAACTCGGCACAGCCTGAGAAACTAGCTAGCCTGAAGATAGAAAATAAGCCAACCTTGCCTCAGAGAAATACCCCAAAGGAAAAGGCAGCCCCCACATATAATGACTGTGAGTTAAGATGAAAAGACAAACGTAGAGATGAAATAGATTTAGCAAAGTGAGGCCCGACTTTCTGAACAGAGCGAGGATAGGAAAGGTAACTTTGCGGTCAACACAAAACCCTACAAAAACCACGCAAAGGGGGCAAAAAGACCCTCCGTACCGAACTAACAGCACGGAGGTACACCCTCTGCGTCCCAGAGCTTCCAGCAAGCAGGAAAAAACAAACAGACAAGCTGGACAGAAAAAACAGCAAACAAAATAGCAAAGCAGAACTTAGCTATGCAGAGCAGCAGGCCACAGGAACGATCCAGGAGGAAACAGGTCCAATACTAGAACATTGACTGGAGGCCAGGATCAAAGCACCAGGTGGAGTTAAATAGAGCAGCACCTAACGACTTCACCACATCACCTGAGGAAGGAAACTCAGAAGCCGCAGTACCACTTTCCTCCACCAACAGAAGCTCACAGAGAGAATCAGCCGAAGTACCACTTGTGACCACAGGAGGGAGCTCTGCCACAGAATTCACAACAGGCGCAAAAATGAATTCTTTTCCCGGGTGCCAGAAAACCAACATACACTCTGCCGTTATGCTACTGTGAGCGGTGATTACCGGGTCCGGTGGAGGGATGTGTGTGCACAGGCAGTGAGGCAGGGACTGAGGGTGTGCACAGCGAGAGAATGGAGACCCGGAGACTGCCCGTCCCAGTCTACGCCGTAGCCTGGAGCCCTCATTATCAGAGGAATATGTCAGATAAAGGGAACCTGTCACCCCAAAAATCATATATGAGATAAGGCCACCAGCATCAGGGGCTTATCTACAGCATTCTGTAATGCATTCTGAAATGCTGTAGATAAGCGGGCAGCACGGTGGCGCAGTGGTTAGCACTGCTGCCTTGCAGCGCTGAGTCCTGGGTTCAAACCCCACCAAGGACGACATCTGCAAAGAGTTTGTATGTTCTCTCCGTGATTGCGTGGGTTTCCTCCGGGTACTCCGGTTTCCTCCCACATTCCAAAGACATACTGATAGGGAATTTAGATTGTGAGCCCCAACGGGGACAGCAATGATAATGTGTGCAAACTGTAAAGCGCTGCGGAATATGTTAGCGCTATATAAAAATAAAGATTATTATTAAGATTATTATAAGCCCCCCAATGTATCCTGAAAGAAGAGAAAAAGAGGTTAGACATACCTCCCAACCGTCCCGGATCCAGCAGGACTATCCTGATTTTGACAGTCAGCCCCGCGATCCCGGGCGGGACACTAATTGTCCCGCACTGGTTGGGAGGTATGTAATATCACCTGGTCAGCTGAGAGCTCCCTGAGTCCCTGCACAGGCTGCACCCGCAGAGCAGCGCACCACGTAATGGCCGCTCTGTGCGAACAGGACCTGTGATGAGGTCACAGTATGGGAGGAGTCAGGGATCACATGATAGATCGGGAGGACCTCTGTGTACAGGACTCTGCTGGTTTCCATGGCGCCAGAGGAGTGTAAGTGTATGTGTGAGGCCAGGAGGTGTTTACAGTGTGGATGTAGCAGAGCCGTGTGTGTACGAGGTGTATGGATTGGATCAGCGTGTGAAAGGTGTACAGAGCGGAGTTATGTGTGTAAGACGTGTACGGAGCGGAGCCGTGTGTGTAAAGGCTGCCATCACACTAGCAGTATTTGGTCAGTATTTTACATCAGTATTTGTAGCCAAAGCCAGGAGTGGAACAATTAGAGGAAAAGTATAATAGAAACATATGCACCACTTCTGTATTTATCACTCACTCCTGGTTTTGGCTTACAAATACTGATGTAAAATACTGACCAAATACTGCTAGTGTGACGGCAGCCTAAGAGGTGTACGAAGCCGTGTGTATGAGGTGTACAGAGCGCAGCTGTGGGTGTACGAGGTGTACGGAGCGGAGTCGTGTGTGTAAGCGGTGTACGGAGCCGTGTGCATGAGGTGTACGGAGCGCAGCCGTGTGTGTACGAGGTGTACGGAGCACAGCCGTGTGTGTATGAGGTGTAGGGAGCTGAGCCGTGTGTGTAAGAGGTGTACGGAGCCGTGTGCATGAGGTGTACGGAGCGCAGCCGTGTGTGTACGAGGTGTACGGAGCACAGCCGTGTGTGTACGAGGTGTACGGAGCACAGCCGTGTGTGTACGAGGTGTAGGGAGCGGAGCCGTGTGTGTAAGAGGTGTACGGAGCTGTGTGCATGAGGTGTATGGAGCGCAAGCCGTGTGTGTAAGACGTGTACGGAGCGGAGCCGTGTGCATGAGGTGTACGAAGCGCAGCCGTGTGTGTACGAGGTGTACGGAGCGGAGCAGCATGTGAAAGGTTTACGGAGCGGAGCCATGTGTGTAAGAGGTGTGCGGATCAGAGCAGAGTGTGAAAGGTGTATGGAGCAGAGTCGTGTGTACGAGGTGTACAGAGCGGAGCCACGCATGTACGAGGTGTACAGAGCAGAGCCACATGTGTACAAGGTGTGCGGAGCAGAGCCATGCATGTACAAGGTATACAGAGCGGAGCAGCGTGTGCAATGTGTATAGAGCAGAGCCGTGTGTGTACGAGGTGTATGAAGAGGAGCCGTATGTGTATGAGGTGTACGCAGCGGAGCCGTGTGTGTGCAAGGTATACAGAGCGGAGCAGAGTGTGCAATGTGTATGGAGCGGAGCGGTGTGTGTACGAGGTGTACGGAGTAGTGCCGTGTGTACGAGATGTATGGATAGGAGCCGTGTGTGTACGAGGTGTATGGAGCGGAGCCGTGTGTGTATGAGGTGTACGGAGTGGAGCTGAATGTGTACGAAGTGTATGGAGCGGAGCCGTGTGTGTACGAGGTGTACGGAGTAGTGCCGTGTGTACGAGATGTTTGGATAGGAGCCGTGTGTGTACGAGGTCTATGGAGCGGAGCCATGTGTGTATGAGGTGTACGGAGTGGAGCTGAATGTGTACGAGGTGTATGGAGCGGAGCCGTGTGTGTATGAGATGTATGAAGCAGAGCCGTGTGTGTATGAGGTGTATAGAACGGAGCCGTGTGTGTATGAGGTGTATGGAGCGAAGCTGAATGTGTACGAGGTGTATGGAGCGGAGCCGTGTTTGTGCGAGGTGTATGGAGCAGAGCCGTGTGTGTACAAGGTGTATGGAGCGGAGCCGTGTGTGTACGAGGTGTACGGAGCGCAGCCGTGTGTGTATGAGATGTATGGAGTGGAGCCGTGTGTATGGAGCGGAGCCGTGTGTGCAAAGTGTACGGAGCGCAGCCGCGTGTGTAGGAGTAGCTATGTGTGGCCATTATACAGTACGAAGTATCATGTGCGGCCAATAAACAGTATGGAGCATCATGTGCGGTCATTATACAGTATGGAGCGTCGTGTGTAGTCATTATACAGTATGGAGCATCATATGCGGTCATTATACAGTATGGAGCACCATGTGCGGTCATTATACAGTATGGAGCATCATGTGCGGTCAATATACAGTATGGAGCATCATGTGCAGCCAATATACAGTATGGAGCATCATGTGCGGTCATTATACAGTATGGAGCATCATGTGGGGCCAGTATACAGTATGGAGCATCATGTGGGGCCATTATACTGTATGGAGCATCATGTGCGGTCATTATACAGTATGGAGCATCATGTGGGGTCATTATACAGTATGGAGCATCATGTGCGGCCATTATACAGTATGGAGCATCATGTGGGGCCATTATACAGTATGGAGCATCATGTGCGGTCATTATACAGTATGGAGCATCATGTGCGGCCATTATACAGTATGGAGCATCATGTGTTGCCATTATACAGTATGGAGCATCAAGTGTGGCCATTATACAGTATTGAGCATCATCTGTGGCCATTATACAGTATGGAGCATCATGTGTGGCCATTATACAGTATGGAGCATCATGTGCGGCCATTATACAGTATGGAGCATCATGTACGGTCATTATACAGTATGGAGCATCATGTACGGTCATTATACAGTATGGAGCATCATGTGGGGCCAGTATACAGTATGGAGCATCATGTGGGGCCATTATACAGTATGGAGCATCATGTGCGGTCATTATACAGTATGGAGCATCATGTGGGGTCATTATACAGTATGGAGCATCATGTGCGGCCATTATACAGTATGGAGCATCATGTGTTGCCATTATACAGTGTGGAGCATCAAGTGTGGCCATTATACAGTATTGAGCATCATCTGTGGCCATTATACAGTATGGAGCATCATGTGTGGCCATTATACAGTATGGAGCATCATGTGCGGCCATTATACAGTATGGAGCATCATGTACGGTCATTATACAGTATGGAGCATCATGTACGGTCATTATACAGTATGGAGCATCATGTGCAGTCATTATACAGTATGGAGCATCATGTGCGGCCATTATACAGTATGGAGCATCATGTGCGGCCATTATACAGTATGGAGCATCATGTGTGGCCATTATACAGTATGGAGCATCATGTGCAGTCATTATACAGTATGGAGCATCATGTGCGGCCATTATACAGTATGGAGCATCATGTGCGGCCATTATACAGTATGGAGCATCATGTGCGGCCATTATACAGTATGGTGCATCATGTGCGGCCATTATACAGTATGGAGCATCATGTGCGGCCATTATACAGTATTGAGCATCATCTGTGGCCATTATACAGTATTGAGCATCATCTATGGCCATTATACAGTATTGAGCATCATCTGTGGCCATTATACAGTATGGAGCATCATCTGTGGCCATTATACAGTATGGAACATCATCTGTGGCCACTATACAGTATGGAGAACTGTGTGGCCATTTTTTTTGTTTATGTTATTCTTTATGAACAGTGTGATCAGCAGTGCTAAATGGGTGTGGTTGGGATGTGGATATGGGTGTGACTAGTGAATGGGTGTGGTCAGAGGCGTGGCCTAAAATTTGCCATGGCGCGCAAACTGTGTCCCTCTTTCCCAGCTTCAAAAGTTGGGAGGTATGAGGTTAGATTATACTCACCCAGGGGCGGTTCTGCTGCGGTCCAGTCCGATGGGTGTCGGGGTGCGGGTCTAGTGCCTGCTATCTCCATATGATGACGTCCTCTTCTTGCCTTCCTGCCCCTGCTCCGGCGCTGGTGTACTTTGTTTGCCCTGTTGAGGGCAGAGCAAAGTACTGCAGGGCACAGGCGCTGGGCCTCTCTGACCTTTCCCAGCGCATGCGAACTGCAGTTCTTTGCTCTGCCCTCAACAGGGCAAACAAAGTGCGCCGGAGCAGGGGCAGGAAGACAAGAAGAGGACATCATCGTATAAAGATAGGAGGCACCGGATCGCGATGCCCATCGAACCCGAACCGGATCAGGACCGCCCCTGGGTGAGTATAATCTAACCTGTTTTTCTTACGTTTCAGGATACATCAGAATGCTGTAGATAAGCCCCTGATGCTGGTGGCCTTATCTCATATACGATTTTTGGAGTGACAGACTCCCTTTAGTAAATTGTTTTCCTAAAGCTTTATAGTGTAATTTTAGGTCAGAGAGGGATGGTTAGGGATGAGCTAGCAAGGTGCAGGGACAGGCAGTGATGGCTACTTGCGGACATGTGCGGCACGTGCGGTTTTGCACTTGAGGTGAGACAAAAACACTGCTGGCAGCGTTTTTTCCCATTGCTGCAAGTACCGCATTTGCCAGATCGCGGCAAAACCGCAAGTGCCGCACATGTCCAGAAGTGCCATATGGAATGAATGAGGCCAAGCACAGTGTTGCTGTAAGTGATCTGTTATGCGGCAGATGCGGAAAAACTGCCGGATCTGCTGCAAAAGGCTACTTTCACATCAGCGATTTTTGCCAAAGTCACTGCCAATAGTGTCATACTCACCAATGGGGGAGGCAGCACTAAAAGTGCCTAGGGCAGCAGAAACTCTAAATACGGCCCTGCACATAGCCTATTACTGAGCTATCAACAGATTCAGACAGGAACCTCCATTAACTGTTGTGAATTCCGCTCTTGGGCTCCCTCCGGTGGTTGTAAGTGGCACTTTTGTGAGTTCTGCTCTTGGGCTCCCTCCGGTGGTTTTAAGTGGAATGGCTGCTCCTTGGATTTAGCAGTCAGCAGCTGCTTCCACTGATTGTCTATTCTGCTCGGCTATTTAGCCTGGCTCTTTCCTTCAGCTTGTGCCACTTGTCAATGGTTCCTGGTTGGATTCACATCTCTTTGGATTTCCCTGTTATCCTGACCAGTTCAGCAAAGTTAAGTCCTTGCTTGCTCTTTTCTGTCCACAGGTTGTGGACTTATCCGTTCTGTGCTTTCTATGTTTGTCCAGCTTGTCAGTATGAATTAATTCAGTGTAGCTGGAAGCTCTGGGAAGCAGATTTACCCTCCACACCTTTAGTCAGGTGTGGAGATTTTTGTAAACTCTGTGTGGATTTTTTGTAGTGTTTTATACTGACCGCACAGTATTCCATCATGTCCTATCTATCTAGCTAGACTGGCCTCCTGTGCTCATCCTGGTTTCATTCTGTGTATGTCTTTTCCCTCTCCACTCACAGTCATTACTTGTGGGGGGCTATCTATCCTTTGGGGATTTTCTCTGAGGCAACATAGTTTTCCTGTTTCTATCTTTAGGGGTAGTTAGATCTTAGGCTGTGACGAGGTGCCTAGGGAGTGTCAGGAGCATCCCACGGCTACTTCTAGTGTTGTGTTGAGCTTAGGGACTGCGGTCAGTACAGGTACCACTTCCTTTAGAGCTCATCCCATGTTGCTCCTAAACCACCAGATCATAACAATTAACCCCTTCATGACCCAGCCTATTTTGACCTTAGTGACCTGGCCGTTTTTTGCAATTCTGACCAGTGTCCTTTTATGAGGTAATAACTCAGGAACGCTTCAACGGATCCTAGTGATTCTGAGATTGGGCTTCATGTTAGTGGTAAATTTAGGTCAATAAGTTCTGCATTTATTTGTGATAAAAACGGAAATTTGGCGAAAATTTTGAAAATTTCGCAATTTTCACATTTTGAATTTTTATTCTGTTAAACCAGAGAGTTATGTGAAACAAAGTAGTTCATAAATAACATTTCCCACATGTATACTTTACATCAGCACAATTTTGGAAACAAAATTTTTTTTTGCTAGGAAGTTAAGGGTTAAAATTTGACCAGCGATTTCCCATTTTTACAACGAAATTTACAAAACAATTTTTTTTAGGGACCACCTCACATTTGAAGTCATTTTGAGGGGTCTATATGGCTGACAATACCCAAAAGTGACACCATTCTAAAAACTACATCCCTCAAGGTGCACAAAACCACATTCAAGAAGTTTATTAACCCTTCAGGTGCTTCACAGCAGCAGAAGCAACATGGAAGGAAAAAATGAACATTTAACTTCTTAGTCACAAAAATGATCTTTTAGCAACAATTTTTTTATTTTCCCAATGGTAAAAGGAGAAACTGAACCACAAAAGTTGTTTTCCAATTTGTCCTGAGTACGCTGATACCTCATATGTGGTTGTAAACCACTGTTTGGGTGCACGGCAGGGCTTGGAAGGGAAGGAGCGCAATTTGACTTTTTGAATTAAAAATTGGCTCCACTCTTTAGCGGACACCATGTCACGTTTGGAGAGCAGCCGTGTGCCTAAAAATTGGAGCTCCCCCACAAGTGACCCCATTTTGGAAACTAGACGCCTTAAGGAACTTATCTAGATGCATAGAGTGAGCAATTTAAAACCCCAGGTGCTTCACAAATTGATCCGTAAAAATGAAAAAGTACTTTTTTTCACAAAAAAATTATTTTAGCCTCAATTTTTTCATTTTCACATGGGTAACAGGATAAAATGGATCCTAAAATTTGTTGGACAATTTCTCCTGAGTACACCGATACCTCACATGTGGGGGTAAACCACTGTTTGTACACATGGTAAGGCTCGGAAGGGAAGGAGCGCCATTTGACTTTTTGAATGAAAAATTATCTCCATCGTTAGCGGACACCATGTCGCATTTGGAGAGCCCCTGTGCGCCTAAACATTGGAGCTCCTCCAAAAGTGACCTCATTTTGGAAACTAGACCCCCCCAAGGAACTTATCTAGATGCATATTGAGCACTTTAAATCCCCAGGTGCTTCACAGAAGTTTATAACGCAGAGCCATGAAAATAAAAAATAATTTTTCTTTCCTCAAAAATGATTTTTTAGCCTGGAATTTCCTATTTTGCCAAGGGTAATAGGAGAAATTGGATGCTAAATGTTGTTGTCCAGTTTGTCCTGAGTACGCAGATACCCCATATGTGGGGGTAAACCACTGTTTGGGCGCACGGCAGGGCTCGGAAGGGAAGGCACGCCATTTGGCATTTTAAATGGAAAATTAGCTCCAATCATTAGCGGACACCATGTCACGTTTGGAGAGCCCCTGTGTGCCTAAACATTGGAGATCCCCCACAAATGACCCCATTTTGGAAACTAGACCCCCCAAGGAACTTATCTAAATATGTGGTGAGCACTTTGAACCCCCAAGTGCTTCAAAGAAATATATAACGTAGAGCCGTGAAAATAATAAATACGTTTTCTTTCCTCCAAAAATAATTTTTTAGCCCAGAATTGTTTATTTTCCCAAGGGTTACAGGTAAAATTGGACCCCAAAAGTTGTTGTCTGGTTTCACCTGAGTACGCTGATACCCCATGTGTAGGGGTAAACCACTGTTTGGGGCTCAGAAGGGAAGTAGTGACTTTTGATATGCAGACTTTGATGGAATGGTCTAGATATGTGTTGAGCACTTTGAACCCCCATGTGCTTCACAGACTTTTACAATGCAGAGCCTTGAAAATAAAAAATCATTTTTCTTTTCTCAAAAATGATGTTTTAGCAAGCAATTTTTTATTTTCACAAGGGTAACAGGAGAAATTGGACCCCAGTAATTGTTGCACAGTTTGTCCTGAGTATGCTGGTACCCCATATGTGGGGGTAAACCACTGTTTGGGCACACGTCGGGGCTCGGAAGTGAGAGAGCACCATTTGACTTTTTGAATACAAGATTGGTTGGGATCAATGGTGGCGCCATGTTGCGTTTGGAGACCCCTGATGTGCCTAAACAGTGGAAACCCCTCAATTCTACTTCCAACACTAACCCCAACACACCCCTAACCCTAATCCCAACTCTAACCATGACTCTAGTCACAGCCCTAACCACAACCCTAATTCCAACCCTAACCCTAAGGCTATGTGCCCACGTTGCGGATTCGTGTGAGATTTTTCAGCACCATTTTTGAAAAATCTGCGGGTAAAAGGCACTGCGTTTTACCTGCGGATTTACCGCGGATTTCCAGTGTTTTTTGTGCGGATTTGACCTGCGGATTCCTATTGAGGAACAGGTGTAAAACGCTGCGGAATCCGCACAAAGAATTGACATGATGCGGAAAATACAACGCAGCGTTTCCGCGCGGTATTTTCCGCACCATGGGCACAGCGGATTTGGTTTTCCATATGTTTACATGGAACTGTAAAGCTGATGGAAAACTGCTACAAATCCGCAGCGGCCAATCCGCTGCGGATCCGCATCCAAATCCGCACCATGTGCACATAGCCTAATTCTAAAGGTATGTGCACACGCTGCGGAAAACGCTGTGGATCCGCAGCAGTTTCCCATGAGTTTACAGTTCAATGTAAACCTATTGGAAACAAAAATCGCTGTACACATGCTGCAGAAAAACTGCACGGAAACGCAGCGGTTTACATTCCGCAGCATGTCACTTCTTTCTGCGGATTCCGCAGCGGTTTTACAACTGCTCCAATAGAAAATCGCAGTTGTAAAACCGCAGTGAAATGCGCAGAAAAACCGCGGTAAATCCGCCATAAATCCGCAGCGGTTTAGCACTGCAGATTTATCAAATCCGCAGCGAAAAAATCCGCAGAGGACCAGAATACGTGTGCACATACCGAAACCCTAACCCTAATTCTAACCCCAGTGGAAAAGGACCAGTGTTTCCAGCCATGGCCGATGATATTGCAGCATTGGCCATGGCTGGATTGTAATATTTGGAACGGAAAAAATGAAATAAAATAGCGGCGCTAGTGCAGATGGATGAGAGTAGCTGCAGGTAGTATTCTGTACCACACACAGAAATTAATAATAATAAAATAATATATACAATGCGTACTACCTGCGCTGTCTGCTATATATACAATAATCAAACAATCACAGTGTGTATTTGCCTGTCAGGTGAAGGACGTTTATCACATTGCTCAGTGGGAGGTGTAATAAATAAGGAATGTTACAAACATAGTCATGCAGAGACACCTATATATGTCAGTACCCATAGATCAATATCTTAATGTGCCTCAATGCATGTATATCCGGACCGTAGTCAGGAAACAACTGCCAACCATCTGGTGAAAAAACTCACATACTTGCAGTCCAAAATTTCCCATAAAACTATAACTTTATTAGTACAAAAATACATACATAAAACTGTGAAAAAGGTTAATAAACCACAGGGAGAAACAGGATACGCACTAGATGGCAGTACATATGCCCACAGGCTCAAAGCCAACTGGCTGCAGCAACATCAGTACGGTAAGATAAGCAAAAACGGGCCTATGATCAATAATATGAAGAATAAATAACCCCAACCACCGCAACCTAGTAGCACAGTAATGTAAACCAGTGTATAGATAATAGCTACCTGATGGTGTCACAGCCAGAAGCCAGGAGCACACCCGACGCGCGTTTCGGAGCGCAATGCTCCTTCCTCAGGTACTGTACTGAGACTGCACGGGCAGCCATTATTTCTGCATCGATCTATATATATGTACCTGTCTGATATAACACTGGATTTTATTTCCAGGTAGTTTACGGGTGTTTTACTGTTAGTGTCCAATCACAGGAGTATACCATTATACTATATTTTTAATATCTTTGTAATTTTTAGGAGAAACATTAGCGCACTCCCGGTAGTATTAGAAAGTGTCGCAACAGTATCCTGGCTATTTTTAAGAATAGTAATTATCTATTAAGACCCCCCTTTCTTCTTTTCTTTCAACCATAGCTGCTAAATTCCATCTGTTTTGGATTGTAATATTTCACCAGTTTTAATAGGTGAAATATTACAAATCGCTCTGATTGGCAATTTCACTGTCAACAGCTAATCAGAGCGATCGTAGCCACAGGGGGGGGGGGTGAAGCCCCCCTAGGCTGTACTACCACTCCCCCTGTCCCTGCAGATCGGGTGAAATTGGAGTTAACCCTTTCACCCGATCTGCAGGGACGCGATCCCTCCATAACGCCACATAGGCATCATGGGTCGGATTGGCACCGACTTTCATGACGCCTACGTGGCGTCAAAGGTCGGGAAGGGGTTAACATGCTACAGTGCAGTTATGCCCGAAGCCCATCATCTCCTAAAACTTAAGGTTACCATTCTTCTATGTGACTTCCCAATCCATTTGAAATAACAGTTAAGGGTTTTAAACCTTCTAAAAAGTACAGAATATAGCTATCTGTCCAATCTCTTTTTTATTAAAAGGGATGAGGTTTCTTGAAGACTCAACTACTTTTGGAGGTCACGCCTTTAATGAATCTAGCAGATGTCTTCAGAATGGAAAGATTTTTAAGATTGCATTCCACATTACATTCTACGTTGTACTAAAGATGGTTGAATCTTTGGAATTGCGAATTGGCCAAAATTTCTCAAGATGTTCATTTACAGGCGAACCAATAAGAGTTGAATCACAATACTGGTGATGTTGTAGTTCCTTACTACCTATGGCTTCTGGCAAAGTCCTCACAGTTCTCTCTGTCCTCCATATAAGTTAGGACACAAACCCGTATGACAGGTGGCTCGAGCCTTTTTACAGGGTCTCTATCATGACCCGGGCTCTATGTGCCTCTGTGCCTCCTGGGTATTAGGGCAGACAGGATACTTGAAATAATCCAGCTGTCCTGCCAGTTTCTGCTATGCCTCTTAAAGTCCGACACAGCTTCAGTCTTCTGGCTACCGGAATCTGTGCGCGGCCAGGGAGGTAGCCCAAATGCTGCTATGCTCCCCTGGTGTCACTCCACTGTGCTCCACTCTCCTGCACGCTCACTAAACACTGTTCTTTCTTTCTTGTTCTCTCCATCCTGGAGCTGCAGCACCTCCAACTGCATGGCCCCAAACACGTCTCTCTGACTCAGACTGCTCCAGTCTTCTGTCAGGCACTAACTGTCTGAAAACTCTCTTTCCCTTCAGACCAGAATGTATTTATAGGGGAGTTCCCCCTAAACCAGGTTTAGAGCTCCCCCTTCTGGCCTAGATTGTGAACATGTTGTGTGCATTGTGTTTACCTGGTGAAAGAGAACTTCTTTCGCTCCCAAGCGTGACATCACTCTCCCCGTTAGGAAAGCAATGCCATTGTAAAAACCAGGACCCTGGGGTGTTCCACTCTCCCACACTGTAACAACCAGGACCATGGGGTGTTGCACTACCATCCAAAAACGATTGAAAACAAAATTACAAGAGCCACCAGAATATCAAGGAATCATCTCCTACATTACAAAGCTAAAAAAGAAAATAACCGGGTGTCTCTAGTAGTTATTTACAATCCAAATCTGGAAGTGCTAAGGGAAACTTTCCGGAAATTACAATCTTTACTCCAAAAAGATGCCCGATTACAATCCATATTTCCTGACCCCACATTACTGTATTTTAGAAGCTGCTTGCAGCGTCCGAGGTCCGTCACAAAATAACGGCACATCGTTAGCGCGTGCCGAAAATGGCATGCGCTAGCGATGCGCTACAGATAAAAATCACATTGCCGTCAATGGGTGTGCTAACGGACCCGTTGCATGGCGTTAATTGCGACAATTTCACTGTGCAATGCAGTCCGTTAGCGTTAACCCATTAACGCAATGTGAACCTAGCCTAAGCGTTACAGGGGAACACAGCTAACTGCTGAGCTGATGGCAGTCAGTGGTCACACACACAGAGAAGCACACAAAAACTGGTTTTCTAGGGGTATTCTAGGGGCTTATTTCAGCCGGGTCCCTGAATACAATCACACAAACTCCTCACTGGAGGTGCCATATTCTAGGAGCTTATTTCCGGCGGGTCCCTGAATACAATCATACAGGCGCGACCACAATTAGCAAGCTCATAACATGAAGTGATACTAGCGCATGGCCGTGCAGCCATGCAAACCTTTTATAGCTGCAGCAGCTTCAGGACCTTCCTAGAGGACCAATGGAAGCTGCTACAATACCAGAGCAACTTCAGGACCTTCCTAGAGGACCAATGGGAGCTGCAGCAGTACCTGAGCATGTGACCCATGACCTCCAATGAGAGGTCTTACCTTGGGCATGCTCAGAAGGGAAAAAGCATGACTTAGTCCCAGAGACATCTGCTCGCCGCTGACCAGTACTGGCTACAATGGCTGAGCCTGGGAAAGTAGCAGAAACCATCTACACAGTATCAGGCTGTGCCAGACGCTGGGACCGATGTCTCCGCTAAGCAGGCTCCTCTGCGGCAGGAGAGGGATGGGAGACTGCAAGAGGAGATGGCTGGAGATTCCCCCTGTGCAGAGGTGGGAACTCAACCCCTAACATTGCCCCCCCTCCTTGGGCCTCACTACACTCAAAGGCAGCAATGAGCAGCAGAGCTCAAATGTTCTCTACAAGCTCCCAGGACCTGTCCTCTGGCCATAACCCTTCCAATCCACCAAATGAAACTTTTTTCCACGTACCACCTTGCACCCAAAGATAGCGTTCACCTCGTAATCGTCTGAAGATGAACCCGATGTCCCAGCAGATGACTCGGAAACCCGGGACATGTGTACGGGTTTTAAGAGGGACACATGAAAGATGTTGATGATACCTAGGCGTGGAGGAAGGGCTAGACAGTAGACCACAGGGTTAACCTTCTCGAGGACCTTGAAAGGTCCCAAGTAGCGAGGAGCAAACTTAGTGGACTCAACTCACAGCCTGATATTACGGGCGGAGAGCTACACTAAGTCGCCAGGAGCAAAGGTCGGAGCGGGGCACCGATGTGCATCGGCGGAGGACCTCATTCTCTCTTTGGAGGCCCGGATGGCATCCTGAGTGCGGTCCCAAATGTCCCTTGCCTCCACAGCCCAGTCTGCCACCCTGGAGTCAGCAGAAGACACAGGCATAGGCACAGGAACCCGCGGATGCTGACCATAATTAAGGAGGAATGGAGACTGACCAGTGGAGTCGGCTACGGCATTGTTAAGCGCAAACTCTGCCCATGGTAGCAAGGATGCCCAGTCATCCGGCCTGACAGAAACAAAATGTTGTAAATATGTGATCAAGGACTGATTAGTCCTCTCTACCAATCCATTTGTCTCGGGATGATATGCTGAAGAGAGATTTAACTCATTGCTGAGTAAATCACAAAGCTCTCTCCAGAACCGAGATGCAAACTGGGAACCCCGGTCACTGACAACTTTGTCCGGCATACCGTGTAGGCGGAAAATGTGTCTTATAAACAACGCTGCCAAGGCCCGTGCAGAAAGTAATTGTGGAAGCGGCACCAGGTGCACCATTTTAGAAAAATGGTCATTGATTACCCAAATGATGGTGCAACCACGAGTCTTGGGTAAGCACACCACAAAGTCCATCCCAACCATCTCCCAGGGCCTGTCAGCCACCAGCAGGTGATAGAATAACCCAGTTGGCCGTTGTCAAGGAGACTTATTTTTGGCGCAGGAGAAACACCCCCGAACATAGTCTCCGATGTCATGGGCCATATGCGGCCACCAGTACGTCCTCGCCAAGAGCTCAGATGTCCTCTTGGTCCCAAAATGTCCACCCACCCGGGATGAATGAGCCCAAGAGAGAACCTCCGGTCACAAATTAATGGTACAAACGTCTTGCCCGGAGGCACCGATTCTAGCGAAACTGGAGCCCCGGTTCTCAGGCTCTCAGAAGGAACTATAAGCCGAGGCTCCTCTTCCTCCTCCACGGAAGACACAACGGAGCGAGAGAGAGTGTCAGCACGAATGTTCTCCCCAGAGAGATAATGGAGGGTAAAATGGAACCAGGAGAAGAATAAGGACCATCTGGCTTGGCGAGAATTTAGCCGTTGAGCTGTTTGTAGGTACACCAAATTTTTGTGGTCGGTGAAGACTTGGAAGGGAAAGCGAGCCCCTTCCAGAAGGTGTCTCCACTCAGAGAAAGCCAACTTCATAGCTAGCAACTCACTGTCCCCAATGGAATAATTCCTCTCTGTTGGTGTGAAGATCTTGGAAACAAAGAAGCAAGGATGCTTCCGACCTTGAGCATCCTTTTGGAAGAGGACTGCACCAGCATCAACAGATGAGGCATCCACCTCCATTATGAACGGCTTATCTACATCGGGGCAATGTAGGATGGGAGTGCTAGCGAAATGAGATTTTATAGAGAGGAAGGCCTTGGAGACTTCCTCCGACCACAACTTGGGATTTGCTCCCTTCTTGGTGAGGGCTACCAAGGGAGCTACCAAAGTAGAGAAATGCGGAATGAACTGACGGTAATAATTAATGAACCCCATAAAACGCTGCACCGCTTTGAGAGAATGAGGTTCCTGCCAGTCCATCACAGCCTGTAGTTTGGCAGGATCCATAGCCAGTCTCTGGGTGGAGATGATACAACCAAGGAAAGGCAAGGACTTCTGCTCACAAACACACTTCTCCAACTTGGCATAAAAATAATTTGCCTGTAAGAGGTCCAAGACCTTGCAAACCTCTTTCCGGTGGGAGTCAATCTCTGGAGAGTAGATGAGTATATCATCCAGATAGACTACGACTCAGGTGGAGAGCATATCCCGGAAGATGTCATTCACAATGTCTTGGAAAACGGCTGGGGCATTACAGAGCCCAAAGGGCATCACTGGATATTCATAATGCCCATCCCTGGTATTAAAAGCCGTCTTCCATTTGTCCCCCTCACGGATGCGAATCAGGTTATAAGTACCCCGCAGGTCTAATTTGGTAAATACCCTTGCTCCCCGTTGCCCATCGAAGAGCTCAGATATCAGGGGCAACGAGTACTTATTCTTAACGGTGATGGCATTAAGACCCCTGTAATCTATGCATGGACGTAGTTCTCCGTTCTTCTGCACGAAGTAGAACCCCGCCCCTGCAGGTGACACTGACTTCCTAATGAACCCCCTTGCTAAATTCTCCTGGGTGTATTTGGACATAGCCTCCATCTCTGGGAGAGAGAGGGGATAGACCTGTCCCCGAGGAGGTTCAGCTCCAGCCATGAGGTCAATAGGACAGTCATATGGGCGGTGAGGTGGAAGGGTCTCTGCAGCCTTCTTGGAGAACACGTCTGCATAGGACTAATAGCACTTGGGTAGGGAAGTGAGATCTGCAGGTATCTCTGGAGTGGAAACCTGAATGGACTCCCTCACACATCTGCCCTTACAGATTCGCTCCAACCCAAAATTCTACCTGAGGACCACTCTATAAGAGGAGAGTGAAAACATAACCAGGACATCCCAAGTAGAATCTCATCCATCCCCCTTGGCAACGACAAGCTGGGAGATAATCTCCTGATGGGAAGGAGACATAGATAATGTGAAAGGGATGGACTGATGCGTAATTTGTGTGGGCAGTGTTGACCCATTTACCACTTGAACAGTCACTGGCCTGGCGAGCATCACCAGGGGTATGGCGTGGTGTTGGGTGAAGGCAGAGGACATAAAATTCCCCTCCGCCCCAGAGTACACACAAAGCTCGACTGTGAGAGTGGAAGAGCCTAAAGTGATTGTCCCTTTAAAGAAAAACTTGGAGGAAAATGCCGCTGTGTCTAGTGAAGCTCCTCCAATGGTTACTAGACGCGATCGTTTTCCCGACTGCTGAGGACATTAATTGGCATAATGTCCTGACTGTTGATAAATATTACAAACCACGGGTACTCGAGCGGCCCGGGACTTAGGTCCCGCTCGAGAAACCTCCATGGCCTCATGAGCATCAGACACCTGAACAGGAGATTCCAGAGGGCTGGCGATGGTAAGAGCCAACTGGAACCTCTGCCTACACTGGGTCCGCTCTAACCTCCGCTCATTAAAACGGAGGTCGATGCGGGTAGAGATAGTAATGAGCTCCTCCAGTGTGGCAGGAATCTCCCTGATGGCCAAGGCGTCCTTCATATGGTCTGCCAGTCCTCTCCAGAACACCAGAATAATCACTTTATCCGGCCACTCCAGCTCTGATGTCAGAGTCCGGGATTGGACGGCGAACTGGCTGACCATGGACGAACCCTGTGTAATTGCCAACAGTTGGAGCGCCGCATCGTGGGTGACATGAGGTCCTAAAAAGACCTGTTTCAAAGTGTCCAGAAAGTGAGGAGCACTCTGCACCACACGATCATCACGCTCCCACAGCGGTGTAGCCCATTCCAACACCCTGCCTGAGAAAAGGGATATGATAAATCCCATCTTAGCCTGTTCCGTAGGAAAACGGGCAGCCTGAAGCTCAAGATGTATGGTGCACTGGCTCACAAATCCTCGACATAGCTTACTGTCACCAGCAAATTTGTCTGGTAGTGGGAGATGAGATAAAGTCGGAGCAGGGGTGGCAGAGGACAAACTGGCTGCAGCTACACTATCAGACTGTACAGCGACTGCGGTAACATCCACAGCTGAGGTTGCGCGCTAAGAGACGCAAACCTACCCTCCAGCTGCTGGATGTACCGCTGTAGACACTGATCATCCGCCAATTTCTAGCCAGACCCTGGCGCTAGTATTATGTGAGGACTGACGGAACACACCGAGTTAATATGGATGTTATAATTGGTGCGTTCACAGCCTGGGGTCCACTGTGCAGGAGACAACCTGCTGCTAGAATATGACGGCACTATATGGCGGTATGAGTGAACTCAGTTACTTCACTGAGTCACAAAGAAAAGAACACACTGTGTTCTGTTAGCATTACAGGGGAACACAGCTAACTGCTGAGCTGATGGCAGTCAGTGGTCACACACACAGAGAAGCACACAAAAACTCCTCACCGGAGGTGCCGGTATTCTAGGGGCTTATTTCAGCCGGGTCCCTGAATACAATCACACAAACTCCTCACCAGAGGTGCCGGTATTCTAGGAGCTTATTTCAGCCAGGTCCCTGAATACAATCATACAGGCGCGACCACAATTAGCAAGCTCATAACATGAAGTGATACTAGTGCATGGCCGTGCAGCCATGCAAACCTTTTATAGCTGCAGCAGCTTCAGGACCTTCCTAGAGGACCAATGGAAGCTGCTACAATACCAGAGAAACTTCAGGACCTTCCTCGAGGACCAATGGGAGCTGCAGCAGTACCTGAGCATGTAACCCCTGACCTCCAATGAGTGGCCTTACCTTGGGCATGCTCAGAAGGGAAAAAGCATAACTTAGTCCCAGAGATGTCTGCTCGCCGCTGACCAGTACTGGCTACAATGGCTGAGCCTGGGAAAGCAGCAGAAGCCATCCGCACAGTATCAGGCTGAGCAGAAGCTGGGACTGATGTCTCCGCTGAGCAGGCTCCACTGCTGCTGGAGAGGAATGGGAGACTGCAGAGGAGATGGCTCGAGATTTCCCCTGTGCAGAGGCGGGAACTCAACCCCTAACACCCTTTTGTCACATTATTTTCAGAAGTACCATCATTTCTGTCCAGGCCTATATCATGAGTTTAATTTTTTTTTAATTCTGTGGAAGCATGGTTGAAAAGCAATGTCTGGCTTTCATTTGCTCATTTTCATAGATCTTTTATTTATTATTATTTTGTCAAGTTATTTCTGTAACCATTGTGGTTATTTCTATCATTAAACGAGGGGTACCAACAATTTTGACCACGTGTGTATATATACATTGCGAGGCCGTGACTGGTGTCACAGGCAGGGGTCGCTGTTTGTGCTCCCCAGGATGAACACGAAGGCGTATCGAGGTCATGAGGGGGTATTGCAGTCACAGGTGTAGCAAAGGGGAAGCAGTGACCGATGTCACAGGTAGGGGTCACTGTGTGTTCTCCCCAGGTTATGCATGGAGGCGTATGAAGGCCATAGGAGTGCATGGCAGTCACGAGCGTAGCGGTGACTGAAATGCAGACTCGAAATAATAAAAATAAAGTGTAGTCTTGGACATACTAGTGTGTATGGAAAACCTGCAGGGGTGGACTGGGAGACTGAAATTCTGCCCTGGCATTTGAAATCACACAGGCCCATGCTGCCCTCGCCCCAGAGCCCCAGATGTGGAAATATTACTAATATTACCCTGCCTGGAGGAAATCAAGATTTAAAATTAAATAATTATGAATATATATATATCAAAATAATAATATTGCAATATTACAGACAAATACCAACAAACCATAACCAAATATTACCTGCATATACAGTATTAATAATAGCACCATACTGATCGTTAAAGTGGTTGAGGTTAAAGTCTATGTAACTTATGACTTCTGAATCCTCACAGCATACACTGTGAGGATTCTGCGATGCTGGCATTGAGAGCGGGCCATCATGGCTTTACTAATTTCACTTGTATTGAGCGAGGCCGTGCACATCTAGCCAGTACATGACCGCATTTATGCAAATCTTATACTTGCAGTAAAATGATCAGGGGCAAAACTACAGTAGGTGCAAGGGCTGCAACCGCACTCGGGCCCTGGAGCCTGGGGGGGCCCAAAAGTCCCTTTGGCCTATGTAAAAAGACTAATGCTATTAAAGTCTTGCAATAATTGGGGGCCCCATTAGAGACTTTGCTTTTTTGCCCAGGAGAGGTGAAATATCAGGACTGGGACCCAACTTTGAAGTGGCAGTTGGGCTCACATATATTGGCCAATCTATGCACTAAGTACCTTTTTTTTACTGTATTTTTCATAGCAGTTTTGAAAATGAATATTTCATATATGCACTTTTTTCCTTTTTTTCCCATTTTCTATGGCAGTAATGTAGTTTCAATATTCTAGAATAATCATTCTTGGTAATTCATCGTGCAACGTTTATAGTTTTTCAAGTTATATGCTTTTGTTTGGTTGACAACTGTTCACACTAGTTATGATGTGCTGGTTTTTTATCTACCGTATATACTCGAGTATAAGCCGACCTGAGTATAAGCCGAGACCCCTAATTTTGCCACAAAAAACTGGGAAAACTTATTGACTTGAGTATAAGTCTAGGGTGGGGAATGCAGCAGCTACTGATACATTTAAAAAATAAAAATAGGTACCAATAAAAGTAAAATTAATTGAGACATCAGTAGGTTAAATGTTTTTGAATATCCATATTGAATCAGGAGCCCCATATAATGCTCCATACAGTTCATGATGGGCCACATAAGATGCTCCATATTAAAATATGCCCCATATAATTCTGCATAAAAGGTTAATGATGGCCCCATAAGATGCACCATATAACATGCCCCATATAATGCTCCATAAAGGTTGATGGCCCCATAAGATGCTCCATAGAATAATATGCCCCATATGCTGCTGCAATTAAAAAAAAAAAAGATACATACTCACATCTCGTCACTGGGGGCCAGGTGCCGGTGTCCTGAGCAGGCAGGGACACCGGCGCGCTCTGGGGGCCAGGTGCCTTTGTTGCCACTGGCTCAAGCCCCCGGCACTTGCGATATTCACATGTTCCCGTTTCACCCCCGCACGCCACTGTGTCTTCCGGATCCTCTGGCTGTGACTGTTCAGGCCGAGGGTGCACTTAAACACTTCATTGCGCCCTCTGACCTGAACATCACAGCCAGAGGATGCGGAAGACAGACCCTGGCAGTGGAGCAGGGACAGGTGAATATCGCATGGCTCACCCTTCCCCGTCATACTCACCCCCTCCTGGCGTGGTCTCTGCACTTCCCTGCTTCTCCGATGGTCTCCGGCGCCGGCAGCTTTTTCCTGTGTTCAGCAGTCACATGGTACCACTCATAAAAGTAATGAATATGCACTCCACACATATGGGAGTGGAGTTGCGTGCATATTTATTACTTTAATGAGCGGTACCACGTGACCGCTGAACAAAGGAAGAGCTGCCAGCACGGGAGACCTCCTGAGAAGCAGGGAAAAGCAGAGACCACACCAGGAGGGGGTGAGTATGATGTGACAGCCGCCACTCCTGCCGCTCCTTCTCCCCCGCCGACCCCCTGGGACAATGACTCGAGTATAAGCTGAGAGGGGCACTTTCAGCCTAAAAAATGGGCTGAAAATCTCAGCTTATACTCAAGTATATACGAGATTTATATCAAACCCTTTTTGGACATGTGAACTCCCACTCCCATAAGCCACAGGTGATTTTAAGTAGTTAGCTGGTCCTTTCCTGCCCCATAAATTGTAGGCTTTTTGCCCAGGAGAGGTGACATATGAGGACAGGGACCCAACTTTGAAGGACGCCTTCACGTGGCAGTTGGGTTCACATACATTGGCCAATCTATGCAGTAAGTACCTTCTTTTTACTGAATTTTTCATAGCAATTTTGCAGATGAATATTTCATATACACACTATATAGTGATTTATTTCATTTTTTTCCCCATTTTCTATGCCATTAATGTAGTTTCAATGTTTTAGAGTAATCATATTGGTATATCATGGTGCAACCTTTACAGTTTTTCTTGTTGCCCTGTTGGTGCGTGGCCTGCTGGGGTAGATGATAAAGCCAGCGACTTTGTGCTGTGTCACAACTGCTAACAGTATTGGTGTCTTGAGGATGCAGGTCCCGATAACAATGTAGTAGCCAAGGGGGCCCAAGAACAGAGAGGTGTTATGATCTGGTGGCCTAGGAGCAGCATGAGACGGACTCTGGAGAAGGTGGTCCCTGTATTGACTGCAAACCCTGAACCTAGCAGCGCAACTAAAAGCAGCCGTGGGGGGTACCTAACACTCCCTAGACCCCTCGGCACAGCCTAAGATCTAACTACCCCTAAAGACAGAAACAGGAAACCTATCTTGCCTCAGAGAAAATCCCCAAAGGATAGATAGCCCCCCACAAATATTGACTGTGAGAGGAGAGGGAAATAACATACGCAGATATGAAATCAGATTTTAGCATAGGAGGCCATACTAGCTAAAAAGAAAGAATAGAACAGAGTACTATGCGGTCAGTATAAAAACACTAGAAAATATCCACCACAGAAAATACGAATCACCACATCTGACTAAAGACATGGGGGGTATATCTGCATCTCCAGAGAAATAGCTAGGCTGCAAAAAATCCTTCATAGACAAAACTGGACAAGACAAAAACATGAATATGCACAGAACTATAAGGTCCACAGCAGGTGGACAGCAAAAACAAAGCCAGGACTTATCTTTGTAGAAAAGCACAGCAAACTGGAGAGACCAGCAGGGAAGAGAATCCTGCAAAAACAATGAACAACTGGCACTGACTAAAGAGTCCTGCAAAGCTATATACCCCAGTCAGTTTTGCAATTAGTAGATACACATGTCCACTAGGGTTGAGCGAAACGGGTCGGCCATTTTCAGAAGTCGCCCGACTTTTGGCAAAGTCAGGTTTCATGAAACCCGACCCGACCCCTGTGTGGGGTCGGCCATGAGGTCAGCGATCTTCTGAATCTGGTATCGGAATTCCGATACCGAGTTCCGATATGTTTGCAATATCGGAAATCGGTATCCGAATCCATATTTAAGTGTAAAATAAAGAATTAAAATAAAAAATATTGCTATACTTACCCTCTGACGCGCCCTGGTACTAACCGGCAGCCTTCCTCCTTAGAATCAGCGCGTGATGGACCTTAGATGACGTCGCGGCTTGTGATTGGTCGCGCGACCGCCCATGTGACCGCTCACGCGACGAATCACAGCAGGGCGCGTCCGAGGGTGAGTATATTTTATATTCTATTATGATGGAATATAGGCTGAACTGGATGGACAAATGTCTTTTTTCGGCCTTACTAACTATGTTACTATGTTACTATATACCTAATAGGAATATACTCACCCTCGGACGCGCCCTGCTTCTTTCCGGCAGCCTTCCTTCCTAAGAATCAGCGCTTGAAGGACCTTCAGTGACGTCGTGGCTTGTGATTGGTCGCGTGAGCGGTCACATGGGCGGTCGCGCGACCAATCACAAGCCGCGACGTCATCTAAGGTCCTTCACGCGCTGATTCTAAGGAAGGAAGGCTGCCGGTTAGTACCAGGGCGCGTCAGAGGGTAAGTATAGCAATATTTTTTTTTAAATTCTTTATTTTACACTTAAATATTGATCCCAGGGCCTGAAGGAGAGTTTCCTCTCCTTCAGACCCAGGGAACCATAGTATCCCATTGCACTGCATTGGGTTTCGTGTTTCGGCCGACCCCGACCCCGACTTTTCTATAGGATCGGCCGATTTCACTCGACCCGACTTTTGAGAAAGTCGGGTTTCGTGAAACCCGACCCGATCCTATAAAAGTAAAAGTCGCTCAACCCTAATGTCCACTCCTGCAGTCCAGGCACAACTGCATTACCCTCTACAACCACCGGAGGGAGCCCAAAAGCTGAATTCACAACAGAGAGGCCCTTCTGTCATTTGCCATATCTGCCAGATGGCAAGTATGGCCCTAATATAATGGGTTACACAACATAACATGTGGATACATCTGATGACTATGTATTGCAGATTGCATCAATCATAGCGACACAATAGCAAGCACTAAGTACCAGATCCATAGAAGCAGGAATCTACCACACAAGACAAGACCCAAGGTGCAGACTATGCAAACAAACCTCAGAAGCCGTCCAACACATAGTGGCAGGATGCAAAATGCAAGCAGGAACAGCGTATACCAAACACCACAACCAAGCAGCAGGAATTGTACACAGGAACATTTGCGCAGCATATGGGCTAAGGGTACCGTCACACTATATGATTTACCAACGATCACGACCAGCGATACGACCTGGCCGTGATCATTGGTAAGTCGTAGTGTGGTCGCTGGAGAGCTGTCACACAGCGACCAACGATGCCGAGGTCCCCGGGTAACCAGGGTAAACATCGGGTTACTAAGCGCAGGACCGCGCTTAGTAACCCGATGTTTACCCTGGTTACCAGCGTAAAAAAACCAAACAGTACATACTTACATTCCGGTGTCTGTCCCTTGCCGTCTGCTTCCCGCACTCACTGACTGCCGGCCGTAAAGTGAAAGCACAGCACAGCGGTGACTAGGGTTGAGCGAAACGGGTCGTTCATTTTCAAAAGTCGCCGACTTTCGGCAAAGTCGGGTTTCATGAAACCCGATCCGACCCCTGTGCGGGGTCGGCCATGCGGTACGCGACTTTCGCGCCAAAGTCGCGTTTCAATGATGCGAAAAGCGCCATTTCTCAGCCAATGAAGGTAAACGCAGAGTGTGGGCAGCATGATGACATAGGTCCTGGTCCCCACCATCTTAGAGAAGGGCATTGCAGTGATTGGCTTGCTGTCCGCGGCGTCACAGGGGCTATAAAGGGGCGTTCCCGCCGACCGCCATGTTACTGCTGCTGATCTGAGCTTAGGGAGAGGTTGCTGCCGCTTCGTCAGAAGCAGGGATAGCGTTAGGCAGGGTCCATTAACCACCAAACCGCTTGTGCTGTAGCGATTTCCACTGCCCAACACCACCTTCGGTGTGCAGGGATAGTGGAAGCTACATTTTTTTTTTTCCCTCAGCGCTGTAGCTCATTGGGCTGCCCTAGAAGGCTCCCTGATAGCTGCATTGCTGTGTGTACGCCGCTGTGCAAACCAACTGCTTTTTTCAAAGCACAAATCCTCTTGTTCCTTCCTTTCTGCACAGCTATCTTGTTTGTTTGTCCACACTTTTTATTTAATTTGTGCATCAGTCCACTCCTTATTGCTGCCTGCCATACCTGGCTGAGATTACTGCAGGGAGATAGTAATTGAAGGACAGTTCCTTTTTTTTTTTTTTGTGGGAGATTAAGATTGGCATTTCTGCTAGAGTGCCATCCCTGTGTGTGCCATCTCTCACTCAGTGGGCCATAGAAAGCCAATTTATTTTTTTGCTTGATTTGGGTTCTAAAATCTACCTGAAAAAATCACTACATCAATCAGTGGGAGAAAAATATTGGCCTCAGGGCTTGTGTGCCACTCCTTACTCCTGTGTGTGCCATCTCTCACTCAGTGGGCCATAGAAAGCCTATTTATTTTTTTGCTTGATTTGGGTTCCAAAATCTACCTGAAAAAATCACAACATCAATCAGTGGGAGAGAAATATTGGCCTCAGGGCTTGTGTGCCACTCCTGACTCCTGTGTGTGCCATCTCTCACTCAGTGGGCCATAGAAAGCCTATTAATTTTTTTGCTTGATTTGGGTTCTAAATTCTACCTGAAAAAATCAATAAATCAATCAGTGGGAGATTAATATTGGCCTTTGGGCTTGTGTGCCAGTCCTAAGCGTGCCATCTCTCTCTCTCAGATAGTGGGCCATAGAAAGCCTATTTATTATTTTTTTTATTGGGTTTATAAATTTTCCCTGGAAAAAAAAAAAAGTGGGAGATTAATATTGGCCTCTGGGCTTGTGTGCCAGTCCTGAGCGTGCCATCTCTCTCACAAATAGTGGGCCATAGAAAGCCTATTTATTTTTTGGGTTGATTTGGGTTCTAAATTCTACCTGAAAAAATCAATAAATCAATCAGTGGGAGATTAATATTGGCCTTTGGGCTTGTGTGCCAGTCCTAAGCGTGCCATCTCTCTCTCTCAGATAGTGGGCCATAGAAATCCTATTTATTATTTTTTTATTGGGTTTATAAATTTTCCCTGGAAAAAAAAAAAAGTGGGAGATTAATATTGGCCTCTGGGCTTGTGTGCCAGTCCTGAGCGTGCCATCTCTCTCACAAATAGTGGGCCATAGAAAGCCTATTTATTTTTTGGGTTGATTTGGGTTCTAAATTCTACCTGAAAAAATCAATAAATCAATCAGTGGGAGATAAATATTGGCCTCTGGGCTTGTGTGCCACTCCTGACTCCTGTGTGCGTCATCTCTCACTCAGTGGGCCCTAGAAAGCCTATTTTTTGTTTTATTTGTTTTCTAAATTCTCCCTGAAAAAATCATTTTATTTTATTTGGTTTCTAAATTATTCCTGAAAAAATCATTTTTGTTGTATTTTTTTTTTCTAAAGTCTCCCTGAAAAAAAAAAAAAAAATCAAATCAGTGGGAGATTAATATTGCCCTTTCTGCTTGTGTGCCAGTCTTGACTCCTGGGTGTGCCATCTCTCTCTCTCTCTCCAATTGTGGGCCATAGAAAGCCTATTTATTTTTTTGCTTGATTTGGGTTCCAAAATCTACCTGAAAAAATCACTAAATCAATCAGTGGGAGATAAATATTGGCCTCTGGGCTTGTGTGCCACTCCTGACTCCTGTGTGCATCATCTCTCACTCAGTGGGCCCTAGAAAGCCTATTTTTTGTTTTATTTGTTTTCTAAATTCTCCCTGAAAAAATCATTTTATTTTATTTGGTTTCTAAATTATTCCTGAAAAAATCATTTTTTTGGTATTTTTTTTTTCTAAAGTCTCCCTGAAAAAAAAAAAAAAAATCAAATCAGTGGGAGATTAATATTGCCCTTTCTGCTTGTGTGCCAGTCTTGACTCCTGGGTGTGCCATCTCTCTCTCTCCAATTGTGGGCCATAGAAAGCCTATTAATTTTTTTGCTTGATTTGGGTTCCAAAATCTACCTGAAAAAATCACTAAATCAATCAGTGGGAGATAAATATTGGCCTCTGGGCTTGTGTGCCACTCCTGACTCCTGTGTGCGTCCTCTCTCACTCAGTGGGCCCTACAAAGCCTATTTTTTTTTTATTTGTTTTCTAAATTCTCCCTGAAACAATCATTTTATTTTATTTTGTTTCTAAATTCTTCCTGAAAAATTCATTTTTTTGTATTTTTTTTTCTAAAGTCTCCCTGAAAAAAAAAAAAAAATCAAATCAGTGGGAGATTAATATTGCCCTTTCTGCTTGTGTGCCAGTCTTGACTCCTGGGTGTGCCATCTCTCTCTCTCTCTCCAATTGTGGGCCATAGAAAGCCTATTTATTTTTTTGCTTGATTTGGGTTCCAAAATCTACCTGAAAAAATCACTAAATCAATCAGTGGGAGATAAATATTGGCCTCTGGGCTTGTGTGCCACTCCTGACTCCTGTGTGCGTCATCTCTCACTCAGTGGGCCCTAGAAAGCCTATTTTTTGTTTTATTTGTTTTCTAAATTCTCCCTGAAAAAATCATTTTATTTTATTTGGTTTCTAAATTATTCCTGAAAAAATCATTTTTGTTGTATTTTTTTTTTCTAAAGTCTCCCTGAAAAAAAAAAAATCAAATCAGTGGGAGATTAATATTGCCCTTTCTGCTTGTGTGCCAGTCTTGACTCCTGGGTGTGCCATCTCTCTCTCTCCAATTGTGGGCCATAGAAAGCCTATTAATTTTTTTGCTTGATTTGGGTTCCAAAATCTACCTGAAAAAATCACTAAATCAATCAGTGGGAGATAAATATTGGCCTCTGGGCTTGTGTGCCACTCCTGACTCCTGTGTGCGTCCTCTCTCACTCAGTGGGCCATAGAAAGCCTATTTTTTTTTTATTTGTTTTCTAAATTCTCCCTGAAACAATCATTTCATTTTATTTGGTTTATAAATTCTTCCTTAAAAAATCATTTTTTTTTATTATTTTTTTTTTCTAAAGTCTCCCTGTTAAAAAAAAACAAATCAGTGGGAGATTAATATTTACATTTGCGCTTCAGTGACAGTCCTGCGTGTGTGGCATCTCTCTCATTTGTTGCCACCAACAACAGAGTGTGTAACATTGTGCCTGATTTTCGTTGTGGTCTCACCCACCTGTAAAGGGGTAGCTAAATCATACTGAAGTTATAGCTCACCATGTAAGTTGTGTGACAGCAACAAATACCGTTAGTTTGGTAACGTTTTTAAAACAATGAGGAAGTCTGGTGGAAGAGGTCGTGGCCGGGGGCGTTCATTGTCAGCTGGTAATGAGGGTAGTGGTAGTGGTGGAGCATCAGGTGGTCGTGGGAAAAAAAATATTGCACCTAAGTCTGGAGCTGTGGAGCCAGGTTCGTCGTCTGGCTACACAAGGCCTCGAACGCTCCCTTTTCTGGGAGTAGGAAAACCGCTTTTAAAGCCGGAGCAGCAAGAGCAAGTTTTGGCTTATCTTGCTGACTCAGCCTCTAGCTCTTTTGCCTCCTCTCGTGAAACTGGTAAAAGTAAAAGCAGCGCGTCGTTAGTGGATGTTCACGGTCAGGGACAAGTCGCTTCCTTGTCCTCTTCAGCAAAAACAACAACAGAGAAGAATGCAGCAGGCAACACAACGGGTTACTCCATGGAGCTCTTTACACATACCATCCCTGGCTTAGAAAGTGAAGCAGTTAACAGTCCATGCCCATTACAAGTTGAATCTGACATGGAGTGCACTGATGCACAGCCACAGCCAGACTACTATGCTGGTCCTTTGACTCAGACCACAACATTGCCCTCGCAGGGTGCTGATCAAGAATCAGACCCTGATGAGACTATGTTGCCCCATCACGAACGCTATACCACCGACTGACACGGTGACACAGACGAAGTTGCACACGAGCTACAAGAAGAGGTAATAGATGACCCAGTTCTTGACCCCGATTGGCAGCCATTGGGGGAACAGGGTGCAGGCGGCAGCAGTTCTGAAGCGGAGGAGGAGGGGCCGCAGCAGGCATCAACATCGCAACAGGTTCCATCTGCCGGGCCCGTATCTTGCCCAAAACTCGTGGCAAAGTCAAAACCTGTTGGAGTACAGCGTGGCCATCCGGTTAAAGCTCAGTCTGCAATGCCTGAAAAGGTATCCGATGCTAGAAAGAGTGCAGTCTGGCATTTTTTTAAACAACATCCAATTGATCAGCGCAAAGTCATCTGTCAAAAATGTTCAACTACCTTAAGCAGAGGGCAGAATCTGAAAAGTCTCAATACAAGTTGCATGCATAGACATTTAACCACCATGCATTTGCAAGCTTGGACTAACTACCAAACGTCCCTTAAGGTTGTAGCACCCTCGGCCAATGAAGCTAGTCATCAACGCAACATCCCTTCCGGCAGTGTAGGGCCACCATTTTCTGCACCACCTGCAGTATCTGTGCAGGTTTCTTTGCCAGGCCAAAGCAGTCAGGGTCAGGGAATCACCAGTTTCGTAGTAGGAAACACTGCATCTAGGGCACCGGCGGCAACAATACCATCTCCCACCGTCTCTCAGTCTGCCATGTCCACCGGCACCATCGCTAGTTCCACGATCTCCAGCTCTCCAGTCCAGCTCACCCTACATGAGACTATGGTTAGAAAAAGGAAGTACTTAGCCTCGCATCCGCGTACACAGGGTTTGAACGCCCACATAGCTAGACTAATCTCGTTAGAGATGATGCCCTACCGGTTAGTTGAAAGCGAAGCTTTCAAAGCCCTGATGGACTACGCTGTACCACGCTACGAGCTACCCAGTCGACACTTTTTTTCCAGAAAAGCCATCCCAGCCCTCCACCAGCATGTTAAAGAGCGCATCGTCCATGCACTCAGGCAATCTGTGAGCACAAAGGTGCACCTGACAACAGATGCATGGACCAGTAGGCATGGCCAGGGACGTTACGTGTCCATCACGGCACACTGGGTAAATGTGGTGGATGCAGGGTCCACAGGGGACAGCAAGTTTGGGACAGTTCTGCCTAGCCCACGGTCTAGGAAACAGTTGGCTGTAGCCGTTCGCACCCCCTCCTCCTCCTCCTCGTCCTCCTGCAGAAGCGACACCTCGTCCACAGACCGCAGTCGCACAACCACTCCATCCGCAGCTGCCACTGTTGCACACCAGGTCTCCCATTATGGGGCAGCTACTGGCAAACGTCAGCAGGCTGTATTGGCTATGAAGTGTTTGGGCGACAACAGACACACCGCTGAAGTTCTGTCCGAGTTCTTGCAGAAAGAAACGCAGTCGTGGCTGGGCACTGTAGATCTTGAGGCAGGCAAGGTAGTGAGTGATAACGGAAGGAATTTCATGGCTGCCATCTCCCTTTCCCAACTGAAACACATTCCTTGCCTGGCTCACACCTTAAACCTGGTGGTGCAGTGCTTCCTGAAAAGTTATCCGGGGTTATCCGACCTGCTCCTCAAAGTGCGTGGACTTTGCTCACATATCCGCCGTTCGCCCGTACACTCCAGCCGTATGCAGACCTATCAGCGTTCTTTGAACCTTCCCCAGCATCGCCTAATCATAGACGTTGCAACAAGGTGGAACTCAACACTGCACATGCTTCAGAGACTGTGCGAACAGAGGCGGGCTGTTATGTTTTTGTGGGAGGATACACATACACGGGCAGGCAGTAGGATGGCAGACATGGAGTTGTCAGGTGTGCAGTGGTCGAAGATTCAAGACATGTGTCAAGTCCTTCAGTGTTTTGAGGAATGCACACGGCTGGTTAGTGCAGACAACGCCATAATAAGCATGAGCATCCCCCTAATGCGTCTGCTGATGCAAAGTTTGATGCACATAAAGGATCAGGCGTCTGCAGCTGAGGAAGAGGAAAGCCTTGATGACAGTCAGCCATTGTCTGGCCAGGGCAGTGTACAGGACGAGGTAGCGGGCGAACAGGAGGAGGAGGACGAGGAGGATGATGGGGATGATTATATTTTTAATGAGGAAGCTTTTCCGGGGCCAGTGGAAATTGTTGGCGCGGCAAGGCCGGGTTCTGGTTTTTGGAGGGACACAAGTGACGTGGATTTGCCTGAAACTGCCCCTCAACCAAGCACAACCACACAGATTTGAGAACTGGAACTTTGGGCCACATGGCGGATTATGCCTTACGTATCCTCAAAAGGGACACACGCATAACTAAAATGATGAACGATGACGATTACTGGTTGGCCTGCCTCCTTGATCCTCGCTATAAAGGCAAATTGCAAAATATAATGCCACATGAGAACTTGGAACTAATATTAGCAACCAAACAATCAACTCTTATTGACCGTTTGCTTCTGGCATTCCCTGCACACAGCGCCCATGATCGTTCTAACACGAGCTGCAGGGGCCAGCAGACCAGAGGTGTTAGAGGGGCAGAAATCAGAAGTGGCGTTGGCCAGAGGGGTTTTCTGACCAGGTTGTGGAGTGATTTTGCTATGACCGCAGACAGGACAGGTACTGCAGCATCAATTCAAAGTGACAGGAGACAACATTTGTCCAGTATGGTTACAAGCTATTTTTCATCCCTTATCGACGTTCTCCCTCAACCGTCATTCCCATTTGATTACTGGGCATCAAAATTAGACACCTGGCCAGAATTGGCAGAATATGCATTGCAGGAGCTTGCTTGCCCGGCAGCTAGTGTCCTATCAGAAAGAGTATTCAGTGCTGCAGGTTCAATACTAACAGAAAAAAGGACTCGTGTGGCTACCCAAAATGTAGATGATCTAACCTTCATTAAAATGAACCACAACTGGATTTCGAAATCTTTTGCCCCACCTTGCCCGGCTGACACCTAGCTTTCCTATGTAAAGGTCTTGCCTGTGGACTATTCTGAACGACTTTTCCAATCTCGTAATTTGCAGCACCTGATTGTCCAGCATCCGACATGTTAACACCTCCTTAAATGGCCAAAGTCCCCACACGGGGCCGTGGTATCGCCACTTGGCGCCAGCACCCGTGAGAGTACTGTTTGTCTGAAGAGGTGGGTGTGCCCGCTTTTGGTCGATGGCACTGCCACTAGGTCCCTCATAGTACAATAAAGTGTCTGGCGGTGGTGGTGCGCACCCAACTTCAGACACACCGTTGTAATATGAGGGGCCCTGGGCCTGTACCGCCGGCCACAAGACAGTCCCCCCCCCCAGGTCAAACAGTGCTCTACCACTTGCAAAATTTTCTCTCACAGCTCCACCAATGTTTAGTCTATGCGCTGACATTCTTCAATGCCTGGCACTGTCAATATCATTGTATTGACATTTTTCTTATGTTAGGCCTTCGAAGCCTGTCTGCGGTCCCTCCTTCCACTAGGCCTCCACTGACCTGTCTACTGCTGCCCGTGTTCCCCTGGAACCAATTTTAAATTGCCTACAGCCAGCCCAATTTATTATGTTAGGGCTTCGAAGCCTGTCTGCGGTCCCTCCTTCCACTAGGCCTCCACTGACCTGTCTACTGCTGTCCGTGTTCCCCTGGAACCAATTGTAAATTGCCTACATCCCAATTTTTGTTATGTTAGGCCTTCGAAGCCTGTCTGCGGCCCGTTCTTTCCACTACTACTACACTGACCAGGCCACTGCTGCCCGTGTTCCCCTGGAACCAATTTTAAATTGCCTACAGCCAGCCCAATTTATTATGTTAGGCCTTCAAAGCCTGTCTGCGGTCCCTCCTTCCACTAGGCCTCCACTGACCTGTCTACTGCTGCCCGTGTACCCCTTGAACCAACATCAGAAAATTTAAAAATAAGTATTTTGCTTATAAAAAAGAAAATACTGGAGAGATATCAAATGCAGACATTTTAACATTAAAAACAAACACATACAACAAAAATCTGGTACAGTACTAAAAATGGCCACCAGCTACAATAACTTTCTCCTGCAAGTAGTTAACTGAAAGTTTTTTTCAATTTAAAACACAGATATGGCATCCACCGAGTGTTGTCCTGTCGCGTCTTCTTTATATTATTGCCAAGAAGATGCAAAACAATGAAAATAATAAAATCATTATTTACCAAAAAAATAGAGTAAGTCAAAACCACATTGCAAATAAACATTCATTACAAATAAAGAAGCAGGGCGCGTCCGAGGGTGAGTATATACCTAATAAGAATATAATCACCCTCGGACGCGCCCTGCTTCTTTCCGACAGCCTTCCTTCCTAAGAATCAGCCCTTCCGTGGTGTAGAGAGAGGGTGTGTTACACTCCAAGGTGTTCCCCAGGTTGCCTTTCCTGAGCTTCGATCTTCATGCTCTCGTTTAGTAGTTGTCGGAAAGTAGGCTGCATTTGGCCTACAAATTGGGTATCGGGTGGAGAGAGATGGTGTGTTACACTCCAAGGTGTTCCCCAGGTTTCCTTGCCATTGCTTCGGTCTTCCGACTCTCGTTTAGTAGTTGTAGAAAACTACACTGCATTAGGCCTACAAAATGGGTATCGGGTGGAGAGAGATGGTGTGTTACACTCCAAGGTGTTCCCCAGGTTTCCTTGCCATTGCTTCGGTCTTCCGACTCTCGTTTAGTAGTTGTAGAAAACTACACTGCATTAGGCCTACAAAATGGGTATCGGGTGGAGAGAGATGGTGTGTTACACTCCAAGGTGTTCCCCAGGTTTCCTTGTCATTGCTTCGGTCTTCCGACTCTCGTTTAGTAGTTGTAGAAAACTACACTGCATTAGGCCTACAAATTGGGTATCGGGTGGAGAGAGATGGTGTGTTACACTCCAAGGTGTTCCCCAGGTTTCCTTGCCATTGCTTCGGTCTTCCGACTCTCGTTTAGTAGTTGTAGAAAACTACACTGCATTAGGCCTACAAAATGGGTATCGGGTGGAGAGAGATGGTGTGTTACACTCCAAGGTGTTCCCCAGGTTTCCTTGCCATTGCTTCGGTCTTCCGACTCTCGTTTAGTAGTTGTAGAAAACTACACTGCATTAGGCCTACAAATTGGGTATCGGGTGGAGAGAGATGGTGTGTTACACTCCAAGGTGTTCCCCAGGTTTCCTTGCCATTGCTTCGGTCTTCCGACTCTCGTTTAGTAGTTGTAGAAAACTACACTGCATTAGGCCTACAAAATGGGTATCGGGTGGAGAGAGATGGTGTGTTACACTCCAAGGTGTTCCCCAGGTTTCCTTGCCATTGCTTCGGTCTTCCGACTCTCGTTTAGTAGTTGTAGAAAACTACACTGCATTAGGCCTACAAATTGGGTATCGGGTGGAGAGAGATGGTGTGTTACACTCCAAGGTGTTCCCCAGGTTTCCTTGCCATTGCTTCGGTCTTCCGACTCTCGTTTAGTAGTTGTAGAAAACTACACTGCATTAGGCCTACAAAATGGGTATCGGGTGGAGAGAGATGGTGTGTTACACTCCAAGGTGTTCCCCAGGTTTCCTTGCCATTGCTTCGGTCTTCCGACTCTCGTTTAGTAGTTGTAGAAAACTACACTGCATTAGGCCTACAAATTGGGTATCGGGTGGAGAGAGATGGTGTGTTACATTCCAAGGTGTTCCCCAGGTTTCCTTGCCATTGCTTCGGTCTTCCGACTCTCGTTTAGTAGTTGTAGAAAACTACACTGCATTAGGCCTACAAAATGGGTATCGGGTGGAGAGAGATGGTGTGTTACACTCCAAGGTGTTCCCCAGGTTTCCTTGCCATTGCTTCGGTCTTCCGACTCTCGTTTAGTAGTTGTAGAAAACTACACTGCATTAGGCCTACAAAATGGGTATCGGGTGGAGAGAGATGGTGTGTTACACTCCAAGGTGTTCCCCAGGTTTCCTTGCCATTGCTTCGGTCTTCCGACTCTCGTTTAGTAGTTGTAGAAAACTACACTGCATTAGGCCTACAAATTGGGTATCGGGTGGAGAGAGATGGTGTGTTACACTCCAAGGTGTTCCCCAGGTTTCCTTGCCATTGCTTCGGTCTTCCGACTCTCGTTTAGTAGTTGTAGAAAACTACACTGCATTAGGCCTACAAAATGGGTATCGGGTGGAGAGAGATGGTGTGTTACACTCCAAGGTGTTCCCCAGGTTTCCTTGCCATTGCTTCGGTCTTCCGACTCTCGTTTAGTAGTTGTAGAAAACTACACTGCATTAGGCCTACAAATTGGGTATCGGGTGGAGAGAGATGGTGTGTTACACTCCAAGGTGTTCCCCAGGTTTCCTTGCCATTGCTTCGGTCTTCCGACTCTCGTTTAGTAGTTGTAGAAAACTACACTGCATTAGGCCTACAAAATGGGTATCGGGTGGAGAGAGATGGTGTGTTACACTCCAAGGTGTTCCCCAGGTTTCCTTGCCATTGCTTCGGTCTTCCGACTCTCGTTTAGTAGTTGTAGAAAACTACACTGCATTAGGCCTACAAATTGGGTATCGGGTGGAGAGAGATGGTGTGTTACACTCCAAGGTGTTCCCCAGGTTTCCTTGCCATTGCTTCGGTCTTCCGACTTTCGTTTAGTAGTTGTAGAAAACTACACTGCATTAGGCCTACAAAATGGGTATGGGGTGGAGAAAGATGGTGTGTTCCACTCCAAGGTGTTCTCCAGGTTGCCTTTCCTGAGCTTCTATCTTCAGGCTCTCGTTAAATTGTGGTTAAATGGAACAACTGCATTTGGCGTACTAGTTGGTTTGGGGCCTACTAACAGTGTCTGCCACTCCTTGCTGTTCTCCTGGTTTCCTGTCCTGAAATTCCGTTTTCAGGCGCTCGTTAAGTAGTTGTTAATGTTAGACTGCATTTGGCCTACTAGTTGGGTTGGGGCCTACTATCGTTGTCTGCCACTCCTTGCTGTTCTCCTCCACTGAACAAAGCTGTGCCGCCTGTTTACTACGGTTGCCAATTTTGAACTGCATTTCGACTACTTACTGATTTGGGCCTACTCTCTGTGTCAGCCTCTCATTCCAGTTGTCCTCCACTGCAATGCCCCCTGGTTATTCCTGTGTTACCAATTTTGAACTGCATTTAGCAAACTTTATTCTTTGGGCCTATATCTGTGTTTCCTCCTCATCCTGCCCATTGCCCAGCCAGTGATAGATGAGTCTGCTGGTACATTGACCCACAACGCAACATTCCCCGTGCACGCTACACAACAACATTGTGACCCTGCTGAAAGTCAGGTTGCTCTTCCCGCATACCATACCACCTTACACGGGGACAAAGAGGAAGGTGCAGATGAAAGTGCAGGTTCCTTCATCAGGTGGGGGGAGGAATACTAGTTGGCGACGTCACTGGCACAGGGCCTCTCATAGTACGCAAAAGTGTTGCTGCCGGTGGGAGGCGCCCCCGCCGTGCAAACACACCGCTGTACTTTGAGGGGCCCTGTGCCAGTGCCAATGCCAACGAGTGGGCCCCCCCTGCTTGCTCAGGTTCACAGCACTTGCAAAGTTGAAATACTTACCTCTCCCTGCTCCACTGCCGTGACGTGGTCCAGATTTCCTGGGCCCACTGTGACAAAACACTCTGGGATCGCCTTTGCTGGGGTCAAAGGACACGTGGTTTGTGCATTGAATCTGAGGCGTACAGCAGGTTTCTGAGCAGGCTGACCTCAGGTCAGATTTATTAACGTGAAAGCAACACAAAAAACAAAACATAAAAATAAACCCTAGCCTGTCCGGCACTAACTAAACAAATACGTTGCTATCTCAACAACTGGGGGGGCTTCTCCCACCCAGCTAACATCATACAGATCTTGAGCAGAGCTCTTCACTCACGTTTGTCTCACACAGGCAGGCAATCTGTGTGCCCCAGGCAGACACTGGAAACACCCAGCTGGTCATCTTTTATTCCTGCAATCATTAACCCATTAGCACCCTGAAGATACTGAGTGGCCTAATTCACATAGGACAAACACCTGGGCGAGATATACCTGCCTCCATCTACCACACCAGCATGAGTCTTACATATCCCCCCCCCCCTTGCTCAGACCACTCCGGTCGAGCAAGAACACTTTTGAAACAGTGCACTCGGGATAGGGCATCGGCGTTCCCCATCTGCACCCCAGGTCGGTGCTCCACCGTAAAAGAGTAAGCCTGCAGGGCAAGGAACCACCTGGTTACCCGACTATTACGGTCCTTGTGGAGGTGCATCCACTTGAGAGGGGCATGGTCTGTGACCAGCCTAAACTTCCTACCAGCCAGGTAATACTTGAGGGAGTCGAGAGCCCATTTAATGGCTAGGCACTCTTTTTCAACCACGGCATACCTCTGCTCATGTACATTCAGTTTCCGACTGAGATAGAGGACCGGGTGTTCGACTCCGTCCCTCACCTGGGAAAGTACAGCTCCGACACCAGTATCAGAGGCATCAGTTTGTACCACAAACTCGCTGCTGAAATCAGGAGTCACTAGTACGGGCTGAGAGCACAAAGCCCGTTTCAGGCTGTGGAAGGCCTCTTCAGCAGCTGAGGTCCATTTTACCATGACGGAACCCTTCCCCTTGGTAAGATCCGTCAAGGGAGTAGCCATGGCTGCAAAATTGGGTATGAACCGGCGATAATAGCCGGCAATCCCCAGGAAAGCCTGCACTTGTTTCTTGTTCACTGGTTGTGGCCAGCCCTGAATTGCCTGTATTTTGTCGATCTGGGGTTTAACCACTCCTCGGCCAATCACGTAGCCCAAGTATCGGGCTTCTTCAAGCCCGATGTGGCATTTCTTGGGGTTTGCCGTTAAACCTGCATCTCGCAGGTCATCAATCACGGCTTGTACCTTCTGGAGATGAGTTTCCCAGTCCATGCTGTAAATTACGATGTCATCCAGGTAGGCAGAAGCGTACTGTCTGTGAGGCCTCAAGACTCGATCCATCAATCTCTGGAACGTTGCGGGAGCCCCGTGAAGTCCAAACGGCATATAGACATACTGGAACAGACCTTCCGGTGTAGCAAATGCCGTCTTCTCTCTGGCCGCCTCGGCCAGAGGAATCTGCCAGTACCCCTTTGTTAAATCCAGGGTTGTAATGTATCGGGCTTTACCAAGCCGGTCGATCAACTCATCGACCCGGGGCATAGGGTACGCATCAAATTTAGAAACTGCATTCAGTTTCCTAAAGTCATTACAAAACCGGATGGAGCCATCCGGTTTAGGTATCAACACAATTGGACTGGACCAGGCGCTGTGTGACTCCTCAATGACTCCTAAGTCCAACATTGCCATCACTTCCCGGGAGACGGCTTCACGGCGGGCTTCCGGAATCCGGTAGGGCTTCACATGAACAGTGACGCCAGGCTCTGTGACAATCTCATGTTTCACCAACTTCGTCCGGCCAGGTTTTTCGGAGAAAAACTGTCGGTTCTGTAACAAAAATTGCTTAACCTCAGATTTTTGTCGTTCTGAGAGAGTCTCAGCAACCTGCACCTCTGGTACAGTAGGTGAACAAACCGGACGGGGCAGATCCGCCGTTAGGGCAGAGCGGTCTTTCCAGGATTTTATCAGATTCACATGATAAATCTGTTCCGGTTTTCTCTTACCCGGCTGGTACACTTTATAGTTCACTTCAACAACTCTTTCTCGGACCTCAAATGGGCCCTGCCATTTCGCCAGGAATTTACTATCCACCGTAGGGATTAGGACCAACACCCTATCGCCGGGTGCAAATGTACGGACCTTAGCGCCTCTATCATAACTTTGCCTCTGGGCTCCCTGGGCCTGTAACATATGGTCCCTAACAATGGGCATGACAGCGGCAATACGATCCTGCATTTGTGTTACATGGTCGATCACCGTTTTAAAGGGAGTGACTTGACCTTCCCAGGTTTCTTTTGCGACGTCCAGCAGTCCCCGGGGACGACGGGCATACAACAGTTCGAAAGGCGAAAATCCTGTGGAAGACTGGGGAACTTCCCTAATGGCAAACAGCAAATAGGGTAACAAGTAATCCCAGTTCTTCCCATCTTTGTCTATCGCCTTCCGGAGCATCTGTTTTAAGGTTTTGTTGAAGCGCTCAACCAGGCCATCTGTTTGAGGGTGATAGACAGACGTACGCAACGGGTCTATTTGTAAGAGCCTGCAGAGCTCCTTCATTACCCTCGACATAAAGGGAGTCCTCTGGTCGGTGAGTATCTGTTTTGGAATTCCCACCCGACTAAACACTTGTACCAATTCCTTGGCGATCGTCTTGGTAGCTGTGTTACGCAAAGGGACGGCTTCCGGGTAACGAGTGGCATAGTCTACGATGACGAGGATATGTTGGTGCCCACGTGCGGATCGGGGAAGGGGCCCAACCAAATCCATCCCAATTCTCTCAAAAGGGACCCCGATGATAGGAAGGGGTACCAAAGGGCTACGGAACTGAGATTTAGGGGCCGCGATTTGGCACTCTGGACAGGACTCACAATAGTTACGCACATCACAATGTATTCCAGGCCACACAAAACAATGCAATATCCTTTCTGTGGTTTTCTGTACCCCCAGATGTCCCCCCATTATATGTCCGTGGGCCTAATCCAGTACCTTCCGCCGATAAGGTTTGGGTACCACTAACGGTTGCACTGTGTCTTCCCCTTTTTTTTCTACCTGGTAGAGCAAATCATTTTCAAGAACCATATACGGGTACGCTAGCCTAGTGTCAGGTTCTACGGGTACCCCATCTATCATTTTTACATTTTTCCTAGCCGGAGTCAGGGTAGGATCTTTCATTTGCTCGCTGTGGAAGTCATCCACCTGGACTCCCAAATCTGGCAGGCAGGGTGCCGGATGGCTGTCTGCCTCCGCCTCTCGCTGAGGTTCCTCAGTTTCCTCTGATTCCCCCGCCATGACGGAGAAGGGGTACTGAAGGTTAGATTCACTAATCTCCCCAGCAACATCTTCCTGTGGGGTCTCCTCTAGGGACTCGGGACCTCCAGATGGCATGGGAGAAGATTCACGGGTACAGCTACCGTGAAGGAGTAACTGATTCTCCCACAACTGCCAGAAATAGGGAAAATCCCTGCCCAGGATTACATCCTGTAACAATGCGGGAACGAGTCCCACTTTGTGCTGCACTGACCCATAGGGAGTAGAAATCCATATGACCGCTGTTAAGTACGAGCGGGTGTCACCATGCACACACGTCACAGAAAACTTGTCAGACGGACCAGACGGAAGTGCCACCAGACTAGCTTTCACCAGAGTCACCACACTTCCAGAGTCTAGTAATGCCACAACATTTTTCCCATCAACAGATAATTCACACAGGTGTTTCACTGTATCATTTTGACCCGCATTCACACTCACTAGCTGTGTAACCAAAGACATGCGTTTTCTAGAGTCTATAACGTCGCACTGCATGGGTTCAGCGGTAACAGGACAGTTCGCAGAAACATGACCCTTCTCATGGCAGCGGAAACACCTAACAGGTCCCCTACTGAGACCACCGTCCAATACTCTTGGTCTCGGAGTGCGAGCAGTCCCGGACTCCTCCCCCACAGTTTTAAGCGATTTTCCTTCACCCGTGGTCCCTGGAACAGTCTTACCGGTTCCACGAGGAGGAGGCACAGTCCGGGGTTTGGCGGTGTCGTCGGGAAGTCCTTCTGCCACGGAATAACGCTCGACCAACTCCACAAGTTGATCCGCTGTCGTGGGATTTCCTTGGCTTACCCACCTTTTCAGCGCTGGGGGTAGTACTCTCAGGTACTTGTCCAGGACAACCCGCTGGATTATTTCTGGTATTGTCAGTACCTCGGGTTGCAGCCATTTCTTTGTCAAGTAGATCAGGTCGAACATCTGAGACCGCGCTGGTTTATCTTGCTGGTATGTCCACTGATGTACCCTCTGTGCACGGACAGCCGTCGTCACACCCAGCCGGGCCAGGATCTCAGCTTTCAGCTTCTCAAAGTCCTGAGCGACCTCCGGGTCCAAATCATGGTAAGCTTTTTTGGGCCTCGCCGGAGAGAAACGGGGCAATCAAATCGGCCCATCGTGCCTTCGGCCACTTCTCTCTCAATGCCGTCCGCTCAAAAGTTGTCAGATATGCCTCGACGTCATCTTCTGCAGTCAGCTTTTGCCAGTATCGACTCACATGGATCCTTCTGGACTCTGCTTCCGGGTCAGCGTCAGGCATGCTCACCAGGCGCTGCGCCACCTGTTGGAGAAGTTGGCGGTCTGCAACCGTCATGTCCAGTAACTCCTTCAGCTGTGCGGCCATCAAGCGATTAGCTTCGTGCTGTGCGGCAGTGGCCTGCTGCTGTACGGCAGTGGACTGTACTAAGGCTTTCACCACGTCTTCCATGCTGTCGCCTGTGCCACGGTATGCCCGCGTTCTCCACCACAATGTGACAAAACACTCTGGGATCGCCTTTGCTGGGGTCAAAGGACACGTGGTTTGTGCATTGAATCTGAGGCGTACAGCAGGTTTCTGAGCAGGCTGACCTCAGGTCAGATTTATTAACGTGAAAGCAACACAAAAAACAAAACATAAAAATAAACCCTAGCCTGTCCGGCACTAACTAAACAAATACGTTGCTATCTCAACAACTGGGGGGGCTTCTCCCACCCAGCTAACATCATACAGATCTTGAGCAGAGCTCTTCACTCACGTTTGTCTCACACAGGCAGGCAATCTGTGTGCCCCAGGCAGACACTGGAAACACCCAGCTGGTCATCTTTTATTCCTGCAATCATTAACCCATTAGCACCCTGAAGATACTGAGTGGCCTAATTCACATAAGACAAACACCTGGGCGAGATATACCTGCCTCCATCTACCACACCAGCATGAGTCTTACACCACTAATTACTTGAACCAGCCCTACCCACCACAACTTTAGCCAAATGACCCCCAATTTCAAATGCCTTCCAATTATTATAAGGTAAATTACGCTTGACAAGCTTCATTAAGAAGAATGGATGGTTTTGACATTAAAATGGGCACTCTAGGTGTTTTCCTGGCCCCCACTCACTGCCGACTATGCTGCCCCATTGACTTGCATTGGGTTTCGTGTTTCGGTCGATCCCGACTTTACATCATAATCGGCCGATTTCACTCGACCCGACTTTTGAGATAGTCGGGTTTCGCGAAACCCGGCTCGACTCTAAAAAGGTCAAGTTCGCTCAACTCTAGCGGTGACGTCACCGCTGTGCTCTGCTTTCACTTTACGGCCGGCAGTCACAGTGCGGGAAGCAGACGGCAAGGGACCTGACGGACACCGGAATGTAAGTATGTACTGTTTGTTTTTTTTTACATTTACGCTGGTAACCAGGGTAAACATCGGGTTACTAAGCGCGGTCCTGCGCTTAGTAACCCGATGTTTACCCTGGCTACAAGCGAACGCATCACACACACCGATCTAGCGATGCCAGCGGGAGATCCAGCGACAAAAGAATGTTCCAAACGATCTGCTACGACGTACGATTCTCAGCAGGATCCCTGATCGCTGCTGCGCGTCAGACACAGCGATATCGTATGGATATCGCTGGAACGTCACGAATCGTACCGTCGTAGCGACAAAAGTGCCACTGTGTGACGGTACCCTTAGTCCTCCTAAGTCCAGGTGGAAGACCCCAGAAAAAGCAGTGGAGAATGAAAGGGCTAAAATCCTGTGGGACTTCAAGATCCAGACAGATAAGCAGATGTTGGCTAACCAACCAGACATTGTGATCGTAGACAAGGATCAGAATACAACAATGATAATAAATGTGACAGTACCAAGTGGCAGCAACATCAGAAAGAAGGAATATGAGAAGCTGGAGAAATACCAGGGCCTCAAAGGAGAACTGGAGAAGATGTGTAAGGTGAAGGCAACAGTGATTCCAGTAGTGATAGGAGCACTTGGAGCAGTGACTGACCCCTAAGTTGGGAAAATGGCTACAACAGATCCCAGGAGCAACATCTGAACTCTGTCCAGAAAAGCGCAATGCTGGGAACAACTAAGATCTTGCGCAAAGCCCTCAAACTCCCAGGCCTCTGGTAGAGGACTTGCAAATGAAAAAGGACAAAAAAAGGCCATGGTGAGAAGGAAGAGTTGTATTATATTGTGTGAGCATGTTTTGTTCCACCACATACCCAATTACACTATAATAAAGGCTTTTTATTAAAATTTTAATTTGTATTTACTTTTGCTGAGTGCACCTCCACTTTCTCCTTCTTTGTTTTTTATATGTGTGTATGTGCATGTTTTCGGTGTATATATGCATGTTTGCTATGAGTGTATACATATGTTTGTGTAATATGCAGTGCTTGTGTCAAATTCCGTGTGTGTAGCATCCAGATTTATGAATATGGCAGCGCAGACGAGAGTTCAAAGGTGTAAACATATCGGCAATCGCAAAATAAACAAAATGCTGCTCATACACTATGTGATTGGATTGTTTATACCGGAACAAAAATCACTGTTCTCAGCGGCACACAGCCTGGTGTAAACAGCAGATGTGCTATTGCGACTCTGTTGTCGGGTGTCCAAAGCTCCTTCCCTGATCCTGATGCTCGGGGTGCCCTAGCTCGCCCTGTTCCCTAGATTACTTCTGATGGTGAAGACGCCAGGGACACATACCTTGCCTTAGCTTCTGAATCCGCCCTCAGTCTGTACCCTTCCCCCACCCAGGGAAGAGGGGAGTAGTAGTGTACCGTAACTCACCAACCAGACTAACAAGGTAATATGAACAGGGATAAAGGAAAATACCAATCATACAAATATACACATATAAACAACAGAGGTAAACATCGGGCAGTGGAGGATCAGTTTTAACCAAAGTAGGAGAAGGGAATTATCACACACTTAAAACCTAGCAACAGTCACAGATAGATCCACCAAACGCCTTTTCCAATAATCACCAACAACAACCACCCGCCATGCAGCATAAGCTACCTCTGACAATTAGTGCTAGCCAGGACCTAGATTATATATGAAATGGGAGTGGCTAACAGGGCACAGCTGAGAACCTTCATGCAGGAAAGCTTCCAGCAGCTCTCAACTGAGCAAATTAACCCCATAAAGAAATTTACACAGTTTAATATGAAAGCAAAGTGCTTCTAATCACTGCAGGAGTAGTTGAAATTAGACTCTGCAGTCTTCTGGCTCCTCTGTCACGGTAAACCGGTGACGTGACATGTGCTGCTGATAATATGATACTGTATGGCGACAGATTGATCTATTAGTGATCATTCTGTCCCCATCATTCTCCATCAGCCAGTGTAAAGAGGCCAATAAACAAACGCAGAACAACTTCTATATTGTCATCAACATTGTCAATCGTATTAACATAACAGCCTGAGTGCAGCTCATGTAAATGCCACCTAAATGTTTGTGTGTGAAGGTGCAATATATCAGCATTTAGGGATCAACTTTAAACCAGGACCCCACTTCGTCTAAAACAGGCCTGGGAACAGGAGATCTTATTGTCCCTCTGTTCATGCACTTTTTTCAATAATAAGACAGTATGCAATAAGCTTTTTTAATATTATTATTATTATTATTATTATTAATGTGTGTGGCCGTGCTATGGTCAGTTCTGGCAAAAGATGAAGAGCTGTACACAACTGGCAGCTTAAAGCATTTTCTATAACATTTGGTAGATTGATGAGGAAGGGGATTTGAGATGTTTTCTCAATTGTGGGTGACTTTAATTACTCACGTCTTAGGTTCAGATATGTAGTGGAAAATTATGTCTACTTTTTACATTCTTGGAAACTAAAGTATTGAGTGTCAGAAAGCATTGCCCAGCTGACTCCTCGGATCTGGTTGTTGTCTGTAGAACACATGTTTGGATTAAACCCTACTATCCCAAGGATGAAATATAGTATGTGTAGCATAATGCAAACTGTGTAACTGTGATGACCAAAGTAATCACAATAATTAACACTGATTTGTCTTCAGGGATGAGTGAACCCGAACGGGAAATTTGAGGTCTGTACACAGGGCCAGTTTTAGGCAAAGTTGGGCCCTAAGCAAAAGTTTAAAATGGGGCCCCAAATGCTAACATATTGCACATCACACAGAAGCATTTCTGTTGTATTTACATGCGCTGAGTTCAGGCCGCTAAACGATTATGATCGATAACATTGAAGTCGTTCACTTGTTTTCCGGATGCTTTACACCAACTGAGAAAACATGATGGGAACCGAACAATCACTATTAGATCAATCTGTCCCAATACAGTATCATGTTATCAGCAGCATATCTACAGTTTACACCGGCGATGTGCTGCTGAGGACAATGGACAATTCTGTTCCGGCATAAACAATCCAATCACTCGATGAATATGCAGCATTTTGCTTGTTTGGTATAATACACCTCATAGTCCTCCACATAGTATAATGTGCACCACAGTCCTCCATATGGTAAAATGCATACCCCATAGTCCTCTATGTAATATAATGTACCCCATAGTCCTCAATATAGTATAATACACTTCCCATAGTCCTCCATATAGTATAATACACTCCCTATAGTCCTCCATATATTAAAATGCAATCCTCAGTCCTCCATAAAGTATTATACACTACCCATAGTCCTCCATATAGTATAATACACTCCACACAGTCCTCCATATATTAAATACACTGCTCAGTCCTCCATATAATATAATGCACTCCTCATAGTGCTCCATATAGTATTATACACTCCCCATATTCCTCCATATAGTGTAATGCACTGCCATAATCATCCATGTAGTACAATTCACTTCCCATAGTATAATGCACCCCATAGTTCTTCGTATAGCATAATGTTTTCCCCATAGTCCTCAATACAGTATAATGCAGCTGACAAATAGTATAATGCCCTCACCCCACAGAGTATAATGCAGCCTCCCCACAGAATATAATGTAGCCCCCTGAGTATAATGCTATGCGTTTTTGTGCACTTTATTTATTTTTCGGGGTGCAGCTGGGCCCAGATGGCTCTGTAAACTGTGGCCTCTGTTGACATGGGATGCCTTATGGTTAGCACTGGTCAGCCCACCATAGGGCATCATTAATAGGCTTTGAGCCAGATGCTCTGCATTTTCTGTGTGAACATTGCCACATACAGATGTTAGGTGTCGAGTTCCCGCTTCTGCACAAGGGGAATCTCGAGCCATCTCCGCTGCGGTCTCCCATTCTTATCCAGCCGCAGTGGAGTCTGCTCAGCAGAGACGTCGGTCCCAGCGTCTTGCTCAGTCTCACTCTGTACAAAGAGTTACTGCTGCTTTTCCTGCTTCTGCCATTGAAGTCAGTGTTGGGCAGCGGCGAGCAGATGCTTTTGGGGCTAAGTCCTGCTTTTCTCTTTCTGAGCATGCCCAGGGCAAGATCTCCCATTGGAGATCGAGGGTCACATGCTCAGGTACTGCAGCACATCCCATTGGTCCTCCAGGAAGGTCCTGAAAGAGCAAAACTTTGGTAGCAGCTTCCCATTGGTCCTTTATTGGAAGGTCCTGAACGTGCTGCAACTATATAAGCTGCGCATGACCGCACGGCCATGCGCTAGTGTACATTTGTAAATGTGTGTGTGTTGTGAGTGAAAGTCGCTCTTTAAATAACCCTCCCTATTGGATGACTGTTCGCGGAAGGTGTATGTTTGCTATCTAGCGCCCGACTTAGCCATCAGCACGTAAACACACAATACAGCGTCTTATTGCTGTGACCGCCAGTGCGGCGCCTTGTGCTTTCACAGCGCTTTCCTGACCCAAGCCTGGGTGGTTAGTGGCGTTCGCCAGTGCGGCACTGCATGCACTCTCGTGCTTCTATTGCTGTCACTCTGACACCTCAGTAGCGGTGTCGAGCGCATGAGGTCTATGTACTCAAATCCTGTGTCTTGGGATTGAGTTCTGAGACTCGTTGCTTGCACTCTTGGTGTGGTACCACGGCCCTGTGAAGTAACAGGGTTCGCTTCCTTCACACAGGGTGAGGTTAGCCCATGTGTGTATTCACTTTGTACCGCCATATAGTCCGTCATTACTTGGCAGCAGGTTCCATCTCTGCACGGTGGACCCCGGGCTGCGAACGCACCATACTCTATCTGTCTTATTATTTGGTGCGTTCCGCTAGCCCTAAAAACAGATTATTTGTTTGTACTGGTATGCCAAGCGGCTATTCCCTGATTGTAGGCTGGCTGCCACTTCGGTATTGCTGCACCTGTGTAGTCGCCATCTTTGCTTGGGTCCACTGTACCCTGACAGTGCATTTGTTTTCTTCTATAATTAGTGGAGGATTTTCCTCTTTTAGTGGTTTTTGTTGTTAGAGTATGTGAGGACCCTTGACGTGGGTTGCCAGCTTATGTATTGTGGTCATAATATCAACTAATACCTTACATATATTGCTATGTGTTTTTGCGGCCTACATCCTTACTGCACACTTTAATCTCCATCCAGACCACTCCTGCAACTGGAATGGGCAACTGATTGGCCACTGTCAATCTTATTACTAGTCACAGGAGATGCCAGTTGTGGACCCGTAATGACTCTTGGAATGAATGTGCTGAAGGAGATGGGACAACTTTTGATTAATGAGCCTCAGGAACCTTTCTTGAACCAAAAGAGCCCACGAACCCCTCAACGGAAGATGTTTCAGAAATTGATATGAACAGCTCAAGCCCAGGAGACGTAAGGAGAAGGAAAAGTCTTGGGGAAAGTGATGGTATCGGTGGCTGCGAAAATTACCCTACTGCCCAGTCAGACAATGCTTACATTGCTAGTACGAGCTTGTACTCGCTTGGAGGGACTGGAAGTACAGAGTGGGCCATGTATATGGAACCACCTAAATAAAATGGGAATGGTTGGTGATATCCACTTACTGTTTGTGGCACATTAGTATATGGGAGGGGAAAAACTTTTCAAGATGGGTGGTCACCATGGCAGCCATTTTGAAGTCAGCCATTTTGGATCCAACGTTATTTTTTCCAATGGGAAGAGGTGTTATGACCTGGTGGTTAGGAGCACCCGACCTGATAGTTAAACTCATACAGGACGAGCTCTGGGATGTGGGAGCTCTGCTGACCGCAAGCCCTAATCCTATCGCACACACTAAAAATAGCCGTGGAGCGCTCCTGACGCTCCCTAGGCGCCTCGTCACAGCCTCAGAGCTAGCTAGCCCTAGAGAAGAAAATAAAGCCTAACTTGGCTCAGATAAATTCCCTAAAGGAATAGGCAGCCCCCCACATATAATGACTGTGAGTAAAGATGAAAGTCACAAACGCAGAAATGAAATAGGTTTCAGCAAAGGGAGGCCAGACTTACTAAATAGACAGAGGATAGGAAAGGAATCTTTGCGGTCAGCACAAAAACCTACAAAAGACCACGCAGAGTGTGCAAAAGGGTCCTCCGCACCGACTCACGGTGCGGGGGGTGCCACTCTGCATCCCAGAGCTTCCAGCTAGCAAGACAAAATCAGGATAACCAGCTGGACAAAGAAACAATGAGCAAAAATAACAATAAGGAACTTAGCTTCTGCAGGAGAAGACAGGTCACCAGGCAGATCCAGGAGCCAACTGAACCAATGCTAAAACATTGATAGCTGGCATGGAGTAACGATCTGAGTGGAGTTAAATAGAGAAGCCAACCAAAGGATAACCCACGTCACCTGTGTAAGGAACCTCAGAAGCAGCAGCTTCACTCATAGCCACCAGAGGGAGCCCATAGACAGAACTCGCCAAAGTACCATTCACGACCACAGGAGGGAGTTCGACAACAGAATTCACAACAGTACCCCCCTTGAGGAGGGGTCACCGAACCCTCACCAGAGCCCCCAGGCCGATCAGGATGAGCCAAATGAAAGGCATGAACAAGATCGGCAGCATGAACATCAGAGGCAAAAACCCAGGAATTATCTTCTTGACCATAACCCTTCCACTTGACCAGGTACTGGAGTTTCCGTCTCGAAACACGAGAATCCAAAATCTTCTCCACCACATACTCCAACTCCCCCTCGACCAACACCGGGGCAGGAGGATCAATTGAGGGAACCATAGGCGCCACGTATCTCCGCAACAACGACCTATGGAACACATTATGGATGGCAAAAGAAGCTGGAAGGTCCAAACGAAATGACACAGGATTAAGAACCTCAGAAATCTTATATGGTCCAATGAAACGAGGCTTAAACTTAGGAGAGGAAACCTTCATAGGAATGTGACGAGATGACAACCAAACCAAATCCCCAACACGAAGTCGGGGACCAACACAACGCCGGCGGTTAGCGAAACGTTGAGCCTTCTCCTGGGACAATGTCAAATTGTCCACCACATGAGTCCAAATCTGCTGCAACCTGTCCACCACCGCATCCACACCAGGACAGTCCAAAGGCTCAACCTGCCCTGAAGAGAAACGAGGATGGAAACCAGAATTGCAGAAAAAAGGAGAGACTAAAGTAGCCGAGCTGGCCCGATTATTAAGGGCGAACTCAGCCAAAGGCAAGAAGGACACCCAATCATCCTGATCAGCAGAAACAAAGCATCTCAGATATGTCTCCAAAGTCTGATTAGTTCGTTCGGTTTGGCCATTAGTCTGAGGATGGAAAGCCGAAGAAAAAGACAAATCAATGCCCATCTTAGCGCAAAAGGACCGCCAAAACCTCGAAACAAACTGGGAACCTCTGTCCGAGACGATGTTCTCCGGAATGCCATGCAAACGAACCACATGCTGGAAAAACAATGGCACCAAATCAGAGGAGGAAGGCAGTTTAGATAAGGGTACCAAATGGACCATCTTAGAGAAGCGATCACAAACCACCCAAATGACCGACATCTTTTGAGAAACAGGGAGATCAGAAATAAAATCCATGGAAATATGCGTCCAGGGCCTCTTCGGAATCGGCAAGAGCAAAAGCAACCCACTGGCACGAGAACAGCAGGGCTTAGCCCGAACACAAATCCCACAGGACTGCACAAAAGAACGCACATCCCGTGACAAAGAAGGCCACCAAAAAGATCTAGCCACCAAATCTCTGGTACCAAAGATTCCAGGATGACCAGCCAATACTGAACAATGAATCTCCGAGATAACTCTACCAGTCCATCTATCAGGGACAAACAGTTTCTCCGTAGGACAACGGTCAGGTCTATCAGCCTGAAACTTTTGCAGCACACGCCGCAAATCAGGGGAAATGGCAGACAAAATTACCCCTTCTTTAAGAATACCCGCCGGCTCTGGAACACCCGGAGAGTCAGGCACAAAACTCCTTGACAGGGCATCAGCCTTCACATTCTTAGATCCCGGAAGGTATGAAACCACAAAATCAAAACGGGAGAAAAAGAGCGACCATTGAGCCTGTCTAGGATTCAACCGTTTGGCAGACACGAGATAAGTCAAATTCTTGTGATCCGTCAAGACCACCACGCGATGTTTAGCTCCTTCAAGCCAATGTCGCCACTCCTCGAATGCCCACTTCATGGCTAACAACTCCCGATTGCCCACATCATAATTGCGCTCAGCAGGCGAGAATTTTCTAGAAAAGAAGGCACAGGGTTTCATCACCAAGCCATCAGAACTTGTTTGCGACAAAACAGCCCCTGCTCCAATTTCAGAAGCATCAACCTCCACCTGAAAAGGGAGCGAAACATCTGGCTGGCACAACACGGGGGCAGAAGCAAAACGACGCTTCAACTCCTGAAAAGCCGCTACAGCCGCAGAGGACCAATTGACCACATCAGCACCTTTCTTGGTCAAATCAGTCAATGGTTTAGCAATAATGGAAAAGTTAGCGATGAAGCGACGATAAAAATTAGCAAAGCCCAGGAACTTCTGCAAGCTCTTCACAGATGTCGGCTGAGTCCAATCGTAAATGGCCTGAACTTTAACAGGGTCCATCTCGATAGTAGAAGGGGAAAAAATGAAACCCAAAAATGAAACCTGAACTCCAAAGAGACACTTTGACCCCTTCACAAACAAGGAATTCGCACGAAGGACCTGGAACACCATTCTGACCTGCTTCACATGAGACTCCCAATCATCCGAAAAGACCAAAATGTCATCCAAATATACAATCATAAATCTATCCAGGTACTCTCGGAAGATGTCATGCATAAAGGACTGAAACACAGATGGAGCATTAGAAAGCCCGAATGGCATAACCAGGTACTCAAAATGGCCCTCGTGCGTATTAAATGCTGTTTTCCATTCATCACCCTGTTTAATTCGCACAAGATTATACGCCCCTCGAAGATCTATCTTGGTGAACCAACTAGCCCCCTTAATCCGAGCAAATAAATCAGACAGCAATGGCAAAGGATACTGAAATTTGACTGTGATCTTATTAAGAAGGCGGTAATCAATACAAGGTCTCAAAGAACCATCCTTCTTGGCCACAAAAAAGAACCCTGCTCCCAACGGTGATGACGACGGACGAATATGACCCTTCTCCAAGGATTCCTTTATATAACTCCGCATAGCGGCGTGCTCTGGCACAGATAAATTAAACAGATGGCCCTTAGGAAACTTACTACCAGGAATCAAATTAATAGCACAGTCGCAATCCCTATGAGGAGGTAGGGCACCAGATTTGGGCTGTTCAAATACATCCCGGTAATCTGATAAAAACTCAGGGACTTCAGAAGGAGTGGAAGGCGAAATTGACAGCAAAGGAACATCACCATGTACCCCCTGACAACCGCAGCTGGACACAGACATAGATTTCCAATCCAACACTGGATTATGGACCTGTAGCAATGGCAACCCCAAAACGACCACATCATGCAGATTATGCAACACCAAAAAGCGAATATCCTCCTGATGTTCAGGAGCCATGCACATGGTCAATTGAGTCCAGTACTGAGGCTTATTCTTGGCCAAAGGCCAAGCATCAATTCCTCTCAATGGAATAGGATACTGCAAGGGCTCCAAGAAAAAACCACAGCGCCTAGCATACTCCAAGTCCATCGAATTCAGGGCAGCGCCTGAATCCACAAATGCCATTACAGAATAGGACGACAGAGAGCAAATCAGAGTAACGGACAAAAGAAATTTAGACTGTACCGTACCAATGGTGGCAGACCTAGCGAACCGCTTAGTGCGTTTAGGACAATCGGAGATAGCATGAGTGGATTCACCACAGTAAAAACACAGCCCATTCCGACGTCTGTGTTCTTGCCGTTCAGCTCTAGTCAAAGTCCTATCACATTGCATAGGCTCAGGCCTATGCTCAGAGAATACCGCCAGATGGTGCACAGCTTTGCGCTCACGCATGCGCCGATCGATCTGAATGGCCAAGGACATAGACTCATTCAGACCAGCAGGCGTGGGAAATCCCACCATGACATCCTTAAGGGCTTCAGAAAGACCCTTTCTGAAAATTGTCGCCAGGGCACATTCATTCCACTGAGTAAGCACAGACCACTTTCTAAACTTCTGACAGTACACCTCCGCTTCATCCTGACCCTGACACAAAGCCAGCAAGATTTTCTCTGCCTGATCCACTGAATTTGGTTCATCATAAAGCAATCCAAGCGCCAGAAAAAACGCATCTACATTTCGCAATGCAGGATCTCCTGGCGCAAGAGAAAATGCCCAGTCTTGAGGGTCACCATGCAACAAAGAAATTATGATTTTTACTTGTTGAACGGGGTCAAAAGAGGAGCGGGCTTTCAAAGCTAGAAACAGTTTACAATTATTTTTGAAATTCAAGAATCTAGATCTATCCCCAGAAAATAGATCAGGAATAGGAATTCTAGGCTCTAACATAGGATTCTGAACCACAAAATCTTGAATGTTTTGTACCCTTGCAGTGAGATGATCCACACAAGAGGAGAGACCCTGAATGTCCATCTCTACACCTGTGTCCTGAACCACCCAAAGGTCTAGGGGAAAAGAAAGACAAAAATGGTCTCAGAAGTCCTCTTATCCCTCTATTGAGATGCATTAATACTTTGGGCCAGCTGTACTGTTATGACCTGGTGGTTAGGAGCACCCGACCTGATAGTTAAACTCATACAGGACGAGCTCTGGGATGTGGGAGCTCTGCTGACCGCAAGCCCTAATCCTATCGCACACACTAAAAATAGCCGTGGAGCACTCCTGACGCTCCCTAGGCGCCTCGTCACAGCCTCAGAGCTAGCTAGCCCTAGAGAAGAAAATAAAGCCTAAATTGCCTCAGAGAAATTCCCCAAAGGAATAGGCAGCCCCCCACATATAATGACTGTGAGTAAAGATGAAAATCACAAACGCAGAAATGAAATAGGTTTCAGCAAAGGGAGGCCAGACTTTCTAAATAGACAGAGGATAGGAAAGGAATCTTTGCGGTCAGCACAAAAACCTACAAAAGACCACGCAGAGTGTGCAAAAGGGTCCTCCGCACTGACTCACGGTGCGGGGGGTGCCACTCTGCATCCCAGAGCTTCCAGCTAGCAAGACAAAATCAGGATAACCAGCTGGACAAAGAAACAATGAGCAAAAATAACAATAAGGAACTTAGCTTCTGCAGGAGAAGACAGGTCACCAGGCAGATCCAGGAGCGAACTGAACCAATGCTAAAACATTGACAGCTGGCATGGAGTAACGATCTGAGTGGAGTTAAATAGAGAAGCCAACCAAAGGATGACCCACGTCACCTGTGTAAGGAACCTCAGAAGCAGCAGCTTCACTCATAGCCACCAGAGGGAGCCCATAGACAGAACTCGCCGAAGTACCATTCATGACCACAGGAGGGAGTTCGACAACAGAATTCACAACAAAGAGGGTCATGTGACACATCAAACTTATGAAGAGTTTCACAAGAAAAACAATGGTGTGCTTGGTTTTAACGTAACTTTATTCTTTCATGAGTTATTTACAAGTTTCTTTTTGTTTACAGTGTTTACAGAGGTTAACACATGAGGAGCAGATAGAAATTCCCATGTTATTTAGGTGTATCCATATAAATGGCCCACCCAAAAAAATATGCCTCATCACTTTTGTTTTGCCCATTCTGCAAATTCAGCGTACCGATCTGGCATCTGTCGAACATCCCTTTGGCGGATATTAGCTACTCACAAATGGCACCCTTACAAAATTCAGATGCTGCAGCATCTCAATGAGGATGACCAAGATCGGCACGCTAAATTTACAGAATGGGCAAAACAAAAATTGGAACAGGACCCTCAGATTCCGCAGAACATTATGTTCAGTGATGAGGCAAACTTTTTTGGGTGGACCATTTATATGGATACACCTAAATAACATGGGAATGGTGACAGTTTTCTTGCGTAGGGTGTCTTGCATTGAAATCTGCTGCAATGACCTGGGTACTGCGTTCACCAGACATCAACACAACTTCTATCAGCTCTTCACTTGCTAACCTCTGTGACACGTTAATGGCTGTAAACAAAGAGAAACTTGTAAATAACTCATGAAATAATAAAGTTATGTTAAAACCAAGCCCACTATTGTGTTTCTGGTGAAATTCTCAATAGGTTTCCCATTGGAAAAATAAAGTTGGATCCAAAATATCCGACTTCAAAATGGCCACCATGGTCACCACCCATCTTGAAAAGTTGGTATCATCAACTATTCCCATATAATTTAGGTGTATCTATAGACATGGCCCACCCTCTACAAATAGAGCCACAGTGATGGATGAAATACTAGTTCAAGGTGGCAACATTGTAGTACGGTGTGTCACCGAAAGTCTCGCCCTTCTGCCCAAGAGTGAAATGGCACAGATCTTGGGAATGTCGGAGAAGCTATTGCCATCGAAGTAGTACAACTGGTTGTTGTGTAAGGGGATCCATGGACTCTAGCAGTTACAGCAACAACGGAGTCCCTGCCTGGCAGCATGAAGGAGGGTTGTAAAATCTTAGAGTGGATGTGGGCTGAATTGATGGGACTATCTCCTCAACAAGTGCAGCAAGTGGGGGATGTGCTGACGTGCTATCAGGAGGTTTTTGCCTGCCAAGAAGATGACTTTGGTTGCACCCAGACTGTTGCTCATGAAATTCCTACAGGAAGTGCTGCACCAATCCGAGAAAGATACAGTCAAATACCTCCCCAGATGAATAAGGAGGTGAAGGAAATGCTGGTTGATATGTTGCAAAGTGGAGTAATACGAGAAATTCAGAGTCCGTGGGAAGCCCCCATTTTGCTAGTCCGAAAAAAAGATGGAACCTTACGGTTCTGCGTCAATTATAGGCAGCTGAACGTCTGCACAATGCGAGACTCTAATCCATTGCCCTGAATTGAGGAATCTGTCTCTGTCTTGGGACAGGCAAAATACTTTTCCACCCTTTATCTGACCAGCGGCTACTGGCAGGTGCCAATGTCTGAACATGACTGGCCGAAAACAGCGTTTGTATTGCCCATGGCTGTTCAAGTTCATTCGCATGCCCTTTGGCCTGACTAATGCCCCAAGGATGTTCCAGCGGTTGATCAAGAGATGTCTGGGTTACTTGAATTTTGAGGCAACCTTAATTTATCTTGATGACATCATTGTCTACATGTCTACCTTTGAGGAGCCCCTTCAGTGGCTCAAGCAAATGTTGAGTTGGCTACAGAGCCATGACCTAAAGGTGAAGCCACAGAAATGCCATCTCTTCCATAAGCAGATTGAATATTTGGGACATACTGTGTACATTGAAGTAATAAGACCTGCACGTGAGAAAGTGGCAGTGGTACAAGAATGGCCCACTCCTACGACGGTGAAAGATGTACGGGCATTCTTGGGGCTTACTGGTTACTACCGATGATTTGTGAAAAACTTCACCAGTATAGTGAATCCTTTGCTGGAACTGTTAAAGGGAGTGCCAGCCGGCTCAAAGAACCAAGCCATCCAGTGGGGAAACAGTCAAGAGGAAGCCTTTCGAGCTTTGAAAATGGCCCTAACCGAGGCCCCCATACTTGCCTATGACGATTTTTCATAGCCTTTCATAATTCACACCGAAGGGAGTCTACACGGCCTGGGAGCAGTCCTGTCACAGGTACAAGGAGAGAAAGCATGGGTGATAGCCTACATGAGCCGATCCCTGCATGACTCAGAGCGAAACCCAAACAACTATATCTCTTTCAAGTTGGAGATGCTGGCTCTGGTACGGGCCATGACTGAGAAGTTCGTGGAGTACTTGTGCGGATCGGAGGTTCTTGTGAGGACAGATAACAATCCCTTAGCCCACCTTGAGAATGCAAAACTAGGGGCCTTGGAACAATGGTGGGTGGCCTGCATGGCGAAGTATCAGATTACCTATCAGGCCAAGGCTGAGAATACTCATGCCGACGCCCTCTCCAGAGTGACGCATGAATGTACTGGTCGTGACTGAGATGAAGAGCTTTAGGCAAAAGAGATCCCTGGATTTCGGAACCTGTTTGCCTCATTCATGGCAATCAGGGACAGATCGAAGAGGAGTCTTGAGATCAGATGCTAGGGTGGTCCTGAGACGACTAAGTCCAACTCCAACAGATGGACATGGAGACTACTCAGCTGCGACAGTGGGTGGCGTTGAAGCAACTTCCTATTCAGAGGCGCCCTGTGGATTCTGGGACAATGGAAAAGACTCTACTTGAGAGATGAATTGTTATATCGGAAAGTGCAGCTGTTGCGAGAAGAGGGGGTCAATTGGCAATTAGTGCTCCCAGAGAAGTCGATCTAGATGGTGGACACCGAGGCTCATGAGCAAGGAGCTCACTTTGGTGCAGAGAAAATGTTCCGGAGGCTACATTGATTGGTGTATCATCCACAACTGAGGAATGTGGTGGAATATGCTTGCCAACAATGCAGACGCTGTAAGCTGGCTAAGCCCCCAGAACAGCAGGCCCCAACACAGACCACTTTGACCTCCACCCCTTTGGAAGCCCTGATGATCAACTACCTGACTGTAGGATCAGCGCATCTTGGATGTGAAAATTGTCTGGTGATCATCGACCATTTCAAAGTTTGCTGTGGTAACTCCGATTAGAGATCAGTCTGTCGAGTCAGCTGCACAGGCCATCCATCGATATTTCATCCGTGTACGGCTGCCCGAAAAGGATCCATTTCGATAAAGGTGAATGCTTCCAGGGATGAGATATGGAAGAATTACACTGTTTGTTCCGGATTCAGAAGTCCAGAACTACTCCTTTTCACCCTCAAGGGGAAGGAGCCTGTGAATGCTTCAATCGAACATTGATCCAGATGAAACATACTTTAGAAGAAGACCAGAAGATACGGTGGCCTGAGTTTATGGCAGAGCTGGTGTGGGTGTACAATAACCGAGTGCACAGCATGACAGGATTCACACCATATACCTTGTTGTTCGAGCAAAGAGGATGAGAGATTATGGAGCTGGAGCTGGACACAGAGGAGGACTACTCATGGACGTGATGTCCTCTTGGGTTAAGGAACACCAGCATCGATTGCAGATTCTCTGTTGACTGGTGCAGGCGAAGTTTCAAGAATTCAAGCACCATGAGGCACTACCTATCTAAGGGACAATTCTGAATCCCGGGGATCGAGTTTTGGTCCAAATAAGTGGCCGCAGGGATAATTGGAAAGCCAATAGGAGCAGACTCCACACCGAGTGACAAGATGGGTTGGCCCCGACGGGCTGGTGTATGAAGTTCAACCTGAGCAGGAAGAAGGAGCACCCACTAGAGTAGTCCATCATAGCATGTTGAAGGCCCTGCTTGTCCAAAGAACCCAAAAGTGAAGAACAGTTGCCAAAAACCAGGGAGGTCCCCCAGCTCTTGTTCCTGACTTCGATGAAGAAGAGGAAGTGTCCACTTTGCACTCAGACCCCAAAGATTTTCCACCTACAACTCCAGGGGAGATGAACACTCAGCCACCAATGCTGGAAGTCGCTAAAGCAGCAGACCCACTGATTAGAGCAGCTCTTTACCACCCACAAGTCAGCCCAAATTACGCTGATCAGAGTGAACCACAGCTGGAGTGTCTCCCATCTGCTGCAAACAAGATCAGTTTATTTGGCAAAGAATTATCCAAGAAGTTGAGAATTGTGAATATCTAGTGAAAGAGCTCTCGCCCGTGGAATGGCGAGCTAAAGGAAGGCAGGGGGTGTAGAAGAGATGACCAGACTGCAAGTACTGCTGAAGTGCAGAGTCCAGAACTGCTGGGGCAGAACCTCATGTTGCTGGAGGGAATGAGGTTGTGGATGGAGCGAGTTTGTAACCTGGGTGAAGGGGATGTAGACAGGGTAAGTGAGTTTAAAGGGGTTGCACGGAACTGAAGGGTGCTTCCTGCCAGAGTGCTGAGCAGATGCGGACCGCGGCTGGAGCAAAGAGAGCGATAGGCCGCAGCGCGTAGATTCCAAATGGCCGCATTAGAGACTTATTCATAGCAGCGGGTGTGCAGGGGGACGAGCACGGGACAGAGCATCACAGTATGGACGTCCAGGTATCGGCTGGCACACAGAGAGATGCGAGCCGGGCAGAGCATTACAGTGCGGTCATTCAGGTGATGGCGATGCTCAGAGAGACACGAGCCGCGAGAAATCTCGCAGGTAAATGGACAAGGGGCTCAGCGGGCAAAACTGGTGACCGCCCACTGCCGCCCGAAGCGAGACCGTGTATTGGGCAGGGACACCTGAAGACTCTGCACCAGCCTCCACCGGCATGCCATCACCTGTTAGACGTCCAGAGAGTGACGGACAGCGAAGCCACAATAAGTTGAATCTGATATCAAAAGACTGTCTAGTTATTTGGATCCCCTTTCCCTTGGTATCTCCATCCCTGCGAAAAGTTTATTTGGCATCCCCTTTCCCCTGTTATCTCCCTGCGAGGTGTTCACTGCTGTTGAACAATTAAATAATAGTTAACCACTGCTCTGCGCTTCTGTGTCACTGCATCCAAGCACCTGTGTGTTACATAGTATTAAAGGGAACCTGTCACCCCGTTTTTTCAGTATGAGATAAAAATACCGTTAAATAGGGCCTGAGCTGTGCGCTACAATAGTGTATGTAGTGTACCCTGATTCCCCACCTATGCTGCTGAAATACCTTACCAAATTCGCCGTTTTCACCTGTCAATCACGCTGGTCTGGTCAAAAGGGCGTGGTGAAATGGCTGTTTCTTCCTTATCTTCCCGGCGTTGGTATAGTGGTTGTCGCATGTGCAGTAGCTGAAAAATTGCGCGATCTGTGGTATTCCCCTGGTTATCGGTGGGGGCGGCCATCTTGCTGAGGCCACACATGCACAGATGGAGTATTCTGCTGCCCGGGGCTTCAGGAAAATGACCGCGGGATGCCGTGCGTGCGCAGATGGAAATCGCAGCGGCCATTTTCCTGAAGTCGAGTTCACATCTAGGAGACACATGGATGAGCCAAACAAGTGTCCCTCAAGAAAAGTTGAACGTGGTCACAGAGAGTCTAAGTGGACTTAGGTTGGACCTTTACTGAAAAAAAAATGGCACTCACCACGTTTGCAGTATTTCTCAAAAATCCTTTATTTCACCAATGGTGCAGAAATTTGAGTGCAGGATTCGGGCTTATGGAGGAATAGGGGGAGTGCTGGAAAGGACAACGGCCGTTTAACGTGTTATCGCTTCAACGGGTCCAAGTTTTGTTTTTTTTTTCTTTTGTCAAGCATTAGACTCACATGCTTATTCTGTGCTGAGCACCACAAAGGTTTGCATAGCTGATAATATTCAGTTAAATAAAAGGCAATTTCACTTCCATTATGGACTCATATAATCTCTAGTGCAGTTCACTTTTCTTTTGTATGGATCTTTATTGATACTACATTTATGACATGTTCTGGGAATTTTCCATTAATGCTACTTGTGAGAATCCGCTTATTTTGGTTAATATTGACTGTTGCCATCTAATGCAATAGCCCTCACATGACCAGATGATTTCTAATATTTACAAATTTATTTTTTTCTTCCCCATCTTACAAGAGCTATAACTTTTTTAGTTTTTCCATTGACATAAAGTAAATGGTTACCATGAAATATAATGAAAAATGTGATTTTTTTTTCTAAAAATGGTAAAATGGAAAAAGAAACCGCAATTACAGTGATACCATACTTGAATAGTTTTATTGGTACCATTTTGAGGTACATATGATATTTTTGATTGACTTTTATTGCATTGTTTTCGTGGAGTGAATGAAAGCGCAATTCTTGCATTTTGATTTTTTTGCAGTACAGTGTTTATCATATGGGTTGAAAGGGGGTTGAGTTTAATTTTTATATTATTTTATACTTTAAAAAAACATTTTTTTGGCACTTTCTTTTTTTAGTCCCCTTAGAGGATTTGAACCAATAATTGTTTGCTTGCTTGTTCAATATTCTGTGTTACTACAATTTTTCATTTTGATAGGGAAAATAACGGTCCCCTATGAAGCTCACATTGTGCCTGGGTTTCACAGGACCACAAAGCTGGTAACAACTGATTGCAGTGTGGCATGGGGACAAAGGGTGCTCGAAACAGTACACCACTCAGCACACCCATCAAAGTTTTTACCCTCCTAACATATTGCAATCATCATATTTTACAGCACTGCGTACTTACAATTGCTCATTTTGCCTTTCTACCCAACTAATCCTTCTCTTTTCCAATGTAGACACGGAAACTTTCTTGTCCCTGCATTTATCATTCCCCTTTTCAACTCCTGACTCAGCTGTTCCTTCCTGCCCCCACCAGGGACATTTACAGTGATTTATGACTCAGTAAAGGGAACATTGACCTCCTGTTTCTACATAGAGCTTAGAAGGATTCAGCTAGTCAGTTTTTAATCACTTGTTGTCATAGACCTAATGGAAAACAGACAAATTAACTGGGTAGAAAATGAGCAATTGTAAGTGTACAGTGCTGCATGATATGATGCAATATATTACAAAAATAAAAGCTTTGACGTGAGGAAGAGGAGGAGGAGGAGGGCTTCTTTAAATGTCACTATCAGAGATTGACTGCAGCATTTAAGGGGCTAAATAGCAGTGATTGGAAGGTAGTTTCATTCGCTATTGGTAGGGATGGATGCTGGCTGTAAAATAATGGCAGCATCCAGCATTTGTAGAGTGAGATCAGCTTGTGATCTTGCTACTTACGTTGACAACAATTGTGTGACATACATGTATGTCGCACGTCGTAAAGTAGTTAATTAGGGCTTAAAAGACACATTCTGTCTTGTCCATGGTATATAGACACAGGGTTTGAGGGAAGAAAAGACTAGCTGTGGCCCTGCATGGTATACTGCTGAAAATAATTAGCAAGTGACAGCAATTGCAGTTGCTAATTATCTCCAGAGCAAAGCCCACACCCTTCAGAGACATTAGCAGATCCCAGATGTTACAGATTTAGCTGATGTCAGTTGAAAATATTCAGTTTCCATTTCCCAGTGTTCCGCGAGAAAACCTTCATCTTTATATTATTATTTATTTCAGCTTGTTTTTGATGAATAAATTAGCTCATCCATATGTCCCTCTGCCGAACATGTACTGGAGATGGGCTCTGCTCACGCGTCCACTTGTCACATTTTCTTTTTCTTCTCCTCACTTTTGTACCTCTCAGACCGGTTTACTTGAATATTTAGAACTTTTTTTATAGCAATAGACAACTTGAAAATGTAGGTGTAACTAACTACAGTAGCCATGCTGCCCTTTCCCAAGTCGTAATGACGGGTATCCGAGTAGAGGAGATATAGGATGATGACTGGTCTCAGATTCAAGATCTGTTTTATCAGTTCTATAGGCAGAGATCATCAGAGCCATCTTTGCTGCTAGGATCAGTGGTTGGCTGCTGCTTTCAGGTGACATGGACAATAAGTCATCGCTTCCAACATAAGATTTCAGAAGTAAGCAATGTTAATTTCTAGAGATGAGCGGACCTGAGAAGATTCAAATTCGCCACATTTAACTGGTAAATTCCATTCAAAGCAAATCTATTCTCTGCAAAGTAATTGTCCCTTATTACGGAGAGATCATAATAAAGGTAGAAAAAAAAGAACAAAAAAAACCTACATGTGATTAGAGTTGAGCGACCTTGACCTTTTTAGAGTCGAGCCGGGTTTCGCGAAACCCGACTATCTCAAAAGTCGGGTCGAGTGAAATCGGCCGATTATGACGTAAAGTCGGGATCGACCGAAACACGAAACCCAATGCAAGTCAATGGGGCAGCATAGTCGGCAGTGAGTGGGGGCCAGGAAAACACCTAGAGTGCCCATTTTAATGTCAAAACCATCCATTCTTCTTAATGAAGCTTGTCAAGCATAATTTACCTTATAATAATTGGAAGGCATTTGAAATTGGGGGTCATTTGGCTAAAGTTGTGGTGGGTAGGGCTGGTTCAAGTAATTAGTGGGCCCAGGAAATCTGGACCACGTCACGGCAGTGGAGCAGGGAGAGGTAAGTATTTCAACTTTGCAAGTGCTGTGAACCTGAGCAAGCAGGAGGGGCCCACTCGTTGGCATTGGCACTGGCACAGGGCCCCTCAAAGTACAGCGGTGTGTTTGCACGGCGGGGGCGCCTCCCACCGGCAGCAACACTTTTGCGTACCATGAGAGGCCCTGTGCCAGTGACGTCGCCAACTAGTATTCCTCCCCCCACCTGATGAAGGAACCTGCACTTTCATCTGCACCTTCCTGTTTGTCCCCGTGTAAGGTGGTATGGTATGCGGGAAGGGGGACCTGACTTTCAGCAGGGTCACAATCTTGCAGTGTAGCGTGCACGGGAAATGTTGCGTTATGGGTCAATGTACCAGCAGACTCATCTATCACTGGCTGGGCAATGGGCAGGATGAGGAGGAAACACAGATATTGGCCCAAAGAATAAAGTGGGCTAAATGCAGTTCAAAATTGGTAACACAGGACTAATCAGGGGGCATTGCAGTGGAGGACAACTGGAATGAGAGGCTGACACAGAGAGTAGGCCCAAATCAGTAAGTAGTCGAAATGCAGTTCAAAATTGGCAACAGTAGTAAACAGGCGACACAGCTTTGTTCAGTGGAGGAGAACAGCAACGAGTGGCAGACACCGATAGTAGGCCCCAACCCAACTAGTAGGCCAAATGCAGTCTAACATTAACAACTACTTAACGAGCGCCTGAAAACGGAATTTCAGGACAGGAAACCAGGAGAACAGCAAGGAGCGGCAGACACCGATAGTAGGCCCCAAACCAACTAGTACGCCAAATGCAGTTGTTCCGTTTAACCACAATTTAATGAGAGCCTGAAGATAGAAGTTCAGGAAAGGCAACCTGGAGAACACCTTGGAGTGGAACACACCATCTCTCTACACCCCATACCCAATTTGTAGGTCTAATGCAGCGTAGTTTCCAACAACTACTAAACGAGAGCATGATGATCGAAGCATTGGCGAGGAAACCTGGGGAACACCTTGGAGTGGAACACACCATCTCTCTACAGTGGAACACACCATCTCTCTACACCCCATACCCAATTTGTAGGCCTAATGCAGCGTAGTTTCCAACAACTACTAAACGAGAGCCGGAAGATCGAAGCAATGGAGAGGAAACCTGGGGAACACCTTGGAGTGTAACACACCATCTCTCTACACCCCATACCCAATTTGTAGGCCTAATGCAGCGTAGTTTCCAAGAACTACTAAACGAGAGCCGGAAGATCGAAGCAATGGTGAGGAAACCTGGGGAACACCTTGGAGTGTAACACACCATCTCTCTACACCCCATACCCAATTTGTAGGCCTAATGCAGCGTAGTTTCCAACAACTACTAAACGAGAGCCGGAAGATCGAAGCAATGGAGAGGAAACCTGGGGAACACCTTGGAGTGTAACACACCATCTCTCTACACCCCATACCCAATGTGTAGGCCTAATGCAGCGTAGTTTCCAACAACTACTAAACGAGAGCCGGAAGATCGAAGCAATGGAGAGGAAACCTGGGGAACACCTTGGAGTGTAACACACCATCTCTCTACACCCCATACCCAATTTGTAGGCCTAATGCAGCGTAGTTTCCAACAACTACTAAACGAGAGCATGATGATCGAAGCATTGGCGAGGAAACCTGGGGAACACCTTGGAGTGGAACACACCATCTCTCTACAGTGGAACACACCATCTCTCTACACCCCATACCCAATTTGTAGGCCTAATGCAGCGTAGTTTCCAACAACTACTAAACGAGAGCCGGAAGATCGAAGCTCAGGAAAGGCAACCTGGAGAACACCTTGGAGTGGAACACACCATCTCTCTACACCCCATACCCAATTTGTAGGCCCAATGCAGCGTAGTTTCCAACAACTACTAAACGAGAGCCGGAAGATCGAAGCAATGGAGAGGAAACCTGGGGAACACCTTGGAGTGTAACACACCATCTCTCTACACCCCATACCCAATTTGTAGGCCTAATGCAGCGTAGTTTCCAACAACTACTAAAAGAGAGCCGGAAGATCGAAGCAATGGAGAGGAAACCTGGGGAACACCTTGGAGTGTAACACACCATCTCTCTACACCCCATACCCAATTTGTAGGCCTAATGCAGCGTAGTTTCCAACAACTACTAAACGAGAGCTGGAAGATCGAAGCTCAGGAAAGGCAACCTGGGGAACACCTTGGAGTGTAACAAACCCTCTCTCTACACCACGGAAGGGCTGATTCTTAGGAAGGAAGGCTGTCGGAAAGAAGCAGGGCGCGTCCGAGGGTGATTATATTCTTATTAGGTATATACTCACCCTCGGACACGCCCTGCTTCTTTATTTGTAATGAATGTTTATTTGCAATGTGGTTTTGACTTACTCTATTTTTTTGGTAAATAATGATTTTATTATTTTCATTGTTTTGCATCTTCTTGGCAATAATATAAAGAAGACGCAACAGGACAACACTCGGTGGATGCCATATCTGTGTTTAAAATTGAAAAAACCTTTCAGTTAACTACTTGCAGGAGAAAGTTATTGTAGCTGGTGGCCATTTTTAGTACTGTACCAGATTTTTGTTGTATGTGTTTGTTTTTAATGTTAAAATGTCTGCATTTGATATCTCTCCAGTATTTTCTTTTTTATAAGCAAAATACTTATTTTTATATTTTCTGATGTTGGTTCCAGGGGTACACGGGCAGCAGTGGTGTGGTCAGTGGAGGCCTAGTGGAAGGAGTGACCGCAGACAGGCATCGAAGGCCTAAAATAATAACACATGGCTGTAGGCAATTTTAAATTGGTTCCAGGGGTACACGGGCAGCAGTGGTGTGGTCAGTGGAGGCCTAGTGGAAGGAGTCACCGCAGACAGGCATCGAAGGCCTAAAATAATAACACATGGCTGTAGGCAATTTTAAATTGGTTCCAGGGGTACACGGGCAGCAGTGGTGTGGTCAGTGGAGGCCTAGTGGAAGGAGTCACCGCAGACAGGCATCGAAGGCCTAAAATAATAACACATGGCTGTAGGCAATTTTAAATTGGTTACAGGGGTACACGGGCAGCAGTGGTGTGGTCAGTGGAGGCCTAGTGGAAGGAGTGACCGCAGACAGGCATCGAAGGCCTAAAATAATAACACAAGGCTGTAGGCAATTTTAAATTGGTTCCAGGGGTACACGGGCAGCAGTGGTGTGGTCAGTGGAGGCCTAGTGGAAGGAGTCACCGCAGACAGGCATCGAAGGCCTAAAATAATAACACATGGCTGTAGGCAATTTTAAATTGGTTACAGGGGTACACGGGCAGCAGTGGTGTGGTCAGTGGAGGCCTAGTGGAAGGAGTGACCGCAGACAGGCATCGAAGGCCTAAAATAATAACACATGGCTGTAGGCAATTTTAAATTGGTTCCAGGGGTACACGGGCAGCAGTGGTGTGGTCAGTGGAGGCCTAGTGGAAGGAGTGACCGCAGACAGGCATCGAAGGCCTAAAATAATAACACATGGCTGTAGGCAATTTTAAATTGGTTACAGGGGTACACGGGCAGCAGTGGTGTGGTCAGTGGAGGCCTAGTGGAAGGAGTGACCGCAGACAGGCATCGAAGGCCTAAAATAATAACACATGGCTGTAGGCAATTTTAAATTGGTTACAGGGGTACACGGGCAGCAGTGGTGTGGTCAGTGGAGGCCTAGTGGAAGGAGTGACCACAGACAGGCATCGAAGGCCTAACATAACAAAAATGTCAATACAATGATATTGTCAGTGGCAGGCATTGAAGGATGTCAGCGCATAGACTAAACATTGGTGGAGCTGTGAGATAATTTTGCAAGTGGTAGAGCACTGTTTGAGCTGGGGTGGGGGGAAACTGTCTTGTGGCCGGCGGTACAGGCCCAGGGCCCCTCATATTACAACGGTGTGTCTGACGTTGGGTGCGCACCACCACCGCCAGAGACACTTTATTGTACTAGGAGGGACCCAGTGGCAGTGCCGTCGACCAAAAGCGGGCTCACCCACCTCTTCAGACAAACTGCACTCTCACGGGTGCTGTCGCCAAGTGTCGATACCACGGCCCCGTGTGGGGAGTTTGGCCATTTAGTGAGGTGTAAACATGTCGTATGCTGGACAATCAGGTGCAGAAAATTACGAGATTGGAAAAGGCATTCAGAATAGTCCACAGGCAAGACCTTTTCATAGGAAAGTTAGGTGTCAGCCGAGCAAGGTGGGGCAAAAGATTTCGAAATCCAGTTGTGGTTCATTTTAATGAAGGTTAGATCATCTACATTTTGGGTAGCCAGACGAGTCCTTTTTTCTGTTAGTATTGAACCTGCAGCACTGAATACTCTTTCTGATAGGACACTAGCTGCCGGGCAAGCAAGCTCCTGCAATGCATATTCTGCCAATTCTGGCCAGGTGTCTAATTTTGATGCCCAGTAATCAAATGGGAATGACGGTTGAGGGAGAACATCGATAAGGGATGAAAAATAGCTTGTAACCATACTGGACAAATGTTGTCTCCTGTCACTTTGAATAGATGCTGCAGTACCTGTCCTGTCTGCGGTCATAGCAAAATCACTCCACAACCTGGTCAGAAAACCCCTCTGGCCAACGCCACTTCTGATTTCTGCCCCTCTAACTCCTCTGGTCTGCTGGCCCCTGCAGCTCGTGTGAGAACGATCACGGGCGCTGTGTGCAGGGAATGCCAGAAGCAAACGGTCAACAAGAGTTGATTGTTTGGTTGCTAATATTAGTTCCAAGTTCTCATGTGGCATTATATTTTGCAATTTGCCTTTATAGCGAGGATCAAGGAGGCAGGCCAACCAGTAATCGTCATCATTCATCATTTTAGTTATGCGTGTGTCCATTTTGAGGATACGTAAGGCATAATCCGCCATGTGGGCCAAAGTTCCAGTTCTCAAATCTGCGGTTGTGCTTGGTTGAGGGGCAGTTTCAGGCAAATCCACGTCACTTGTGTCCCTCAAAAAACCAGAACCCGGCCTTGCCGCGCCACCAATTTCCAGTGGCCCCGGAAAAGCTTCCTCATTAAAAATATAATCATCCCCATCATCCTCCTCGTCCTCCTCCTCCTCTTCGCCCGCTACCTCGTCCTGTACACTGCCCTGGCCAGACAATGGCTGACTGTCATCAAGGCTTTCCTCTTCCTCAGCTGCAGACGCCTGATCCTTTATGTGCATCAAACTTTGCATCAGCAGACGCATTAGGGGGATGCTCATGCTTATTATGGCGTTGTCTGCACTAACCAGCCGTGTGCATTCCTCAAAACACTGAAGGACTTGGCACATGTCTTGAATCTTCGACCACTGCACACCTGACAACTCCATGTCTGCCATCCTACTGCCTGGCCGTGTATGTGTATCCTCCCACAAAAACATAACAGCCCACCTCTGTTCACACAGTCTCTGAAGCATGTGCAGTGTTGAGTTCCACCTTGTTGCAACGTCTATGATTAGGCGATGCTGGGGAAGGTTCAAAGAATGCTGATAGGTCTGCATACGGCTGGAGTGTACGGGCGAACGGCGGATATGTGAGCAAAGTCCACGCACTTTGAGGAGCAGGTCGGATAACCCCGGATAACTTTTCAGGAAGCACTGCACCACCAGGTTTAAGGTGTGAGCCAGGCAAGGAATGTGTTTCAGTTGGGAAAGGGAGATGACAGCCATGAAATTCCTTCCGTTATCACTCACTACCTTGCCTGCCTCAAGATCTACAGTGCCCAGCCACGACTGCGTTTCTTTCTGCAAGAACTCGGACAGAACTTCCGCGGTGTGTCTGTTGTCGCCCAAACACTTCATAGCCAATACAGCCTGCTGACGTTTGCCAGTAGCTGCCCCATAATGGGAGACCTGGTGTGCAACAGTGGCAGCTGCGGATGGAGTGGTTGTGCGACTGCGGTCTGTGGACGAGCTCTCGCTTCTGCAGGAGGACGAAGAGGAGGAGGAGGGGGTGCGAACGGCTACAGCCAATTGTTTCCTAGACCGTGGGCTAGGCAGAACTGTCCCAAACTTGCTGTCCCCTGTGGACCCTGCATCCACCACATTTACCCAGTGTGCCGTGATGGACACGTAACGTCCCTGGCCATGCCTACTGGTCCATGCATCTGTTGTCAGGTGCACCTTTGTGCTCACAGATTGCCTGAGTGCATGGACGATGCGCTCTTTAACATGCTGGTGGAGGGCTGGGATGGCTTTTCTGGAAAAAAAGTGTCGACTGGGTAGCTCGTAGCGTGGTACAGCGTAGTCCATCAGGGCTTTGAAAGCTTCGCTTTCAACTAACCGGTAGGGCATCATCTCTAACGAGATTAGTCTAGCTATGTGTGCGTTCAAACCCTGTGTACGTGGATGCGAGGCTAAGTACTTCCTTTTTCTAACCATAGTCTCATGTAGGGTGAGCTGGACTGGAGAGCTGGAGATCGTGGAACTAGCGGGGGTGCCGGTGGACATGGCAGACTGAGAGACGGTGGGAGATGGTATTGTTGCCACCGGTGCCCTAGATGCAGTGTTTCCTACTACGAAACTGGTGATTCCCTGACCCTGACTGCTTTGGCCTGGCAAAGAAACCTGCACAGATACTGCAGGTGGTGCGGAAAATGGTGGCCCTACACTGCCGGAAGGGATGTTGCGTTGCTGACTAGCTTCATTGGCCGAGGGTGCTACAACCTTAAGGGACGTTTGGTAGTTAGTCCAGGCTTGCAAATGCATGGTGGTTAAATGTCTATGCATGCAACTTGTATTGAGACTTTTCAGATTCTGTCCTCTGCTTAAGGTAGTTGAACATTTTTGACAGATGACTTTGCGCTGATCAATTGGATGTTGTTTAAAAAAATGCCAGACTGCACTCTTTCTAGCATCGGATACCTTTTCAGGCATTGCAGACTGAGCTTTAACCAGATGGCCACGCTGTCCTCCAACAGGTTTTGACTTTGCCACGCGTTTTGGGCAAGATACGGGCCCGGCAGATGGAACCTGTTGCGATGTTGATGCCTGCTGCGGCCCCTCCTCCTCCGCTTCAGAACTGCTGCCGCCTGCACCCTGTTCCCCCAATGGCTGCCAATCGGGGTCAAGAACTGGGTCATCTATTCTTCTTGTAGCTCGTGTGCAACTTCGTCTGTGTCACCGTGTCGGTCGGTGGTATAGCGTTCGTGATGGGGCAACATAGTCTCATCAGGGTCTGATTCTTGATCAGCACCCTGCGAGGGCAATGTTGTGGTCTGAGTCAAAGGACCAGCATAGTAGTCTGGCTGTGGCTGTGCATCAGTGCACTCCATGTCAGATTCAACTTGTAATGGGCATGGACTGTTAACTGCTTCACTTTCTAAGCCAGGGACGGTATGTGTAAAGAGCTCCATGGAGTAACCCGTTGTGTCGCCTGCTGCATTCTTCTCTGTTGTTGTTTTTGCTGAAGAGGACAAGGAAGCGACTTGTCCCTGACCGTGAACATCCACTAACGACGCGCTGCTTTGACATTTACCAGTTTCACGAGAGGAGGCAAAAGAGCTAGAGGCTGAGTCAGCAAGATAAGCCAAAACTTGCTCTTGCTGCTCCGGCTTTAAAATCGGTTTTCCTACTCCCAGAAAAGGGAGCGTTCGAGGCCTTGTGTAGCCAGACGACGAACCTGGCTCCACAGCTCCAGACTTAGGTGCAATATTTTTTTTCCCACGACCAGCTGATGCTCCACCACTACCACTACCCTCATTACCAGCTGACAATGAACGCCCCCGGCCACGACCTTTTCCACCATACTTCCTCATTGTTTTAAAAACGTAAACAAACTAACGGTATTTGTTGCTGTCACACAAATTACGCGGTGAGCTATAACTTCAGTATGATTTAGCTACCCCTTTACAGGTGAGTGAGACCACAACGAAAATCAGGCACAATGTTACACACTCTGTTGTTGGTGGCAACAAATGAGAGAGATGCCACACACGCAGGACTATCACTGAAGCACAAATGTAAATATTAATCTCCCACTGATTTGATTTTTTTTTTTTTTTAAGGGAGACTTTAGGAAAAAAAAATAATAGAATAAAATGATTTTTTCAGGAAGAATTTAGAAACCAAATAAAATAAAATGATTTTTTCAGGGAGAATTTAGAAAACAAATAAAACAAAAAAAGGCTTTCTATGGCCCACTGAGTGAGAGATGACGCACACAGGAGTCAGGAGTGGCACACAAGCCCAGAGGCCAATATTTATCTCCCACTGATTGATGTAGTGATTTTTTCAGGTAGATTTTGGAACCCAAATCAAGCTAAAAAAAATAATAGGCTTTCTATGGCCCACAATTGGAGAGAGAGAGAGAGATGGCACACCCAGGAGTCAAGACTGGCACACAAGCAGAAAGGGCAATATTAATCTCCCACTGATTTGTTTTTTGTTTTTTGTTTTTTCAGGGAGACTTTAGGAAAAAAAAATAGAATAAAATGATTTTTTCAGGAAGAATTTAGAAACCAAAGAAAATAAAATGATTTTTTCAGGGAGAATTTAGAAAAGAAATAAAACAAAAAAAGGCTTTCTATGGCCCACTGAGTGAGAGATGACGCACACAGGAGTCAGGAGTGGCACACAAGCCCAGAGGCCAATATTTATCTCCCACTGATTGATGTAGTGATTTTTTCAGGTAGATTTTGGAACCCAAATCAAGCTAAAAAAATAATAGGCTTTCTATGGCCCACAATTGGAGAGAGAGAGAGAGATATGGCACACCCAGGAGTCAAGACTGGCACACAAGCAGAAAGGGCAATATTAATCTCCCACTGATTTGTTTTTTTTGTTTTTTTTTTCAGGGAGACTTTAGAAAAAAAAAAATTAGAATAAAATGATTTTTTCAGGAAGAATTTAGAAACCAAAGAAAATAAAATGATTTTTTCAGGGAGAATTTAGAAAACAAATAAAACAAAAAAAGGATTTCTATGGCCCACTGAGTGAGAGATGACGCACACAGGAGTCAGGAGTGGCACACAAGCCCAGAGGCCAATATTTATCTCCCACTTTTTTTTTTTTGTTCCAGGGAAAATTTATAAACCCAATAAAGAAAATAATAAATAGGCTTTCTATGGCCCACTATCTGAGAGACAGAGAGAGATGGCACGTTTAGGACTGGCACACAAGCCCAAAGGCCAATATTAATCTCCCTTTTTTTTTAAGGGAGAATTTATAAAACCAAAAAAAAATAAATAAATAGGCTTTCTATGGCCCACTATTTGTGAGAGAGATGGCACGCTCAGGACTGGCACACAAGCCCAGAGGCCAATATTAATCTCCCTTTTTTTTTTTTTTCCAGGGAAAATTTATAAACCCATTAAAAAAAAAATAAATAAATAGGCTTTCTATGGCCCACTATCTGAGAGAGAGAGATGGCACGCTTAGGACTGGCACACAAGCCCAAAGGCCAATATTAATCTCCCTTTTTTTTTAAGGGAGAATTTATAAAACCAAAAAAAAAAAAAATAAATAGGCTTTCTATGGCCCACTATTTGTGAGAGAGATGGCACGCTCAGGACTGGCACACAAGCCCAGAGGCCAATATTAATCTCCCACTTTTTTTTTTTTTCCAGGGAAAATTTATAAACCCATTAAAAAAAAATAAAAATAAATAGGCTTTCTATGGCCCACTATCTGAGAGAGAGAGATGGCACGCTTAGGACTGGCACACAAGCCCAAAGGCCAATATTAATCTCCCACTGATTGATTTATTGATTTTTTCAGGTAGAATTTAGAACCCAAATAAAGCAAAAAAAAAAAAAAAAAATGGGCTTTCTATGGCCTTCTGAGTGAGTGATGATGCACACAGGAGTCAGGAGTGGCACACAAGCCCTGAGGCCAATATTTTTCTCCCACTGATTGGTGTAGTGATTTTTTCAGGTAGATTTTAGAACCAAAATCAAGCAAAAAAATAAATAGGCTTTCTATGGCCCACTGAGTGAGTGATGATGCACACAGGAGTCAAGAGTGGCACACAAGCCCTGAGGCCAATATTTTTCTCCCACTGATTGATGTAGTGATTTTTTCAGGTAGATTTTATAACCCAAATCAAGCAAAAAAATAAATAGGCTTTCTATGGCCCACTGAGTGAGAGATGGCACACACAGGGATGGCACTCTAGCAGAAATGTCAATCTTAATCTCCCACAAAAAAAAAAAAAAAACAGGGAGTGTGCTTCAATTACTATCTCCCTGCAGTAATCTCAGCCAGGTATGGCAGGCAGCAATAAGGAGTGGACTGATGCACAAATTAAATAAAAAGTGTGTACAAACCAAAAAGATAGCTGTGCAGAAAGGAAGGAACAAGAGGATTTGTGCTTTGAAAAAAGCAGTTGGTTTGCACAGCGGCGTACACACAGCAATGCAGCTATCAGGGAGCCTTCTAGGGCAGCCCAATGAGCTACAGCGCTGAGGGAAAAAAAAAAAAATGTAGCTTCCACTGTCCCTGCACACCGAAGGTGGTGTTGGGCAGTGGAAATCGCTACAGCACAAGCGGTTTGGTGGTTAATGGACCCTGCCTAACGCTATCCCTGCTTCTGACGAAGCGGCAGCAACCTCTCCCTAAGCTCAGATCAGCAGCAGTAACATGGCGGTCGGCGGGAACGCCCCTTTATAGCCCCTGTGACGCCGCAGACAGCAAGCCAATCACTGCAATGCCCTTCTCTAAGATTGTGGGGACCAGGACCTATGTCATCACGCTGCCCACACTCTGCGTTTACCTTCATTGGCTGAGAAATGGCGCTTTTCGCGTCATTGAAACGCGACTTTGGCGCGAAAGTCGCGTACCGCATGGCCGACCCCGCACAGGGGTCGGATCGGGTTTCATGAAACCCGACTTTGCTAAAAGTCGGCGACTTTTGAAAATGAACGACCCATTTCGCTCAACCCTACATGTGATATATAAAGAAATCAACAGGGCTCACCACCTTCTTTGTATATCAGCTGGATGGGGGATGGATGACTGAATGAACTGCTGTGGGTGCCAGGAGTTTTGTTGCTGTGCTCAGCAGCGAAATTACACAAAATTTGAGAAATTTGGCACGTCCAAACGGAAGTAGATAAAAGTAAAAGATCTTTATTGAAAATCTATAAAACAACAAACTAGTATTTATACATAAATACGTTCACATGCTCATCGTGCTGTATTTTATAACTAAGGGTGGTTGCCAGAAACGCGTCAGAAAATTTTAATGAAAGTGCACATTTTAGATTGACCGAGTCATGAACTGAGACACTGATGTCATTGAGATCCCATTGGAACGCCTCATTAAAAAAATAAATAAAGCTAAAGTAATAAACTACAATCTGAAAAAAGATAAATTTAAAAAATGAATTACATATATATATATATATATATATATATATATATAATATATACTATGCTTCTGTCATAGCTGTTTGCGTTCTGACTAGTGTTGAGCGATACCGTCCGATACTTGAAAGTATCGGTATCGGATAGTATCGGCCGATACCCGAAAAATATCGGATATCGCCGATACCGATATCCGATACCAATACAAGTCAATGGGACATCAAGTATCGGAAGGTATTCTCATGGTTCCCAGGGTCTGAAGGAGAGGAAACTCTCCTTCAGGCCCTGGGATCCATAGGGATGTGTAAAATAAAGAATTAAAATAAAAAATATTTATATATGTACCTCTCCGGCGGCCCCTGAACTCAGCGCGGGTAACCGGCAGGCTTCTTTGTTCAAAATCAGCGCATTTAGGACCTGAGAATCACGTCCCGGCTTCTGATTGGTCGCGGGCCGCCCATGTGACCGCCACGCGACCAATCACAAGCCGCGACGTCACCGCAAGCTATTAACGCGCTCATTTTTAAAAATGAGCGCGTTAATGACTTTCAAAGACGTAGCGGCTTGTGATTGGTCGCGTGGCGGTCACATGGGCGGCCCGCGACCAATCAGAAGCCGGGACGTGATTCTCAGGTCCTAAATGCGCTGATTTTGAACAAAGAAGCCTGCCGGTTACCCGCACTGAGTCCAGGGGCCGCCGGAGAGGTAAATATATCAATATTTTTTATTTTAATTCTTTATTTTACACATCTCTATGTATCCGATACCGATACCCGATACCACAAAAGTATCGGATCTCGGTATCGGAATTCCGATACCGCAAGTATCGGCCGATACCCGATACTTGCGGTATCGGAATGCTCAACACTAGTTCTGACCCAATGTCAGACATGACAGATCACTAGTGAGGCCAAATCAGGAGGTTACGCCCGTCATTTTACAAGGGCTTGGAGACAAAGGACACCGCACACATATTCTGTGAGCAAGTCACTTTTATCTGATATAATGCAGCAAGATGCAGTATTTTATACCATTTACAACAAATGTAACTCTCAGTGCAATTCATGTAGCCCCCACCATCACCCAGGGTCATGCTGACCTTTATTTCTCACCACGTACCCAGAACATGTTGTGGCTGACTATTGAGAACATACTTGATAAGATGCGTAGTCTCCTTGAAGAGGAGACCATCAGACTACTGCGTCAACAGATTCTAGTAATTATAGCAATTAAAGGCAAAAGGCACCTAAAGGCAAACTATTAACCTTTCTATATCACTTCAATCAGATATCATGGGTAGCTCTTCATGTTCAATTAATTTTTCAATGTTGGTATCAAACACAGAAAAAAATCCAGCTCAGTGAACTTGTGAACAAGCTTCTTTCTTTATTCACTGAAAGTGCTCAGTAGAGGATAAAACAGAATCAGCCATGTACGTTACATGGTATGTGACATCGAAGCATTTCAGGTCCAACATCATGATTAACCGCTTAACGACCAGAGGTATTTTTGGTTTTGCATTTTCAGTTTTTGATTCCCTTCTTCCCAGAGCCATAACTTTTTTTATTTTTATTTTGTCAAAATTGCCATGTGAGAGCTTGTTTTTTGCGGGACGAGTTGTACTTTTGAACACCATTATTAGTTTTACCATGTCATGTACTCGAAAACAGGACAAAAATTCCATATGCTGTGAAATTGCAAAGCAAGTGCAATCCCACAATTGTTTTTTTGTTTTGTTTTTACCATATTCACTAAATTTTAAAACTGACCTGCCATTATGATTCTCCAGGTCATTATGAGTTCATAGACACCAAACATGTCTAGGTTCTTTTTTTATTTAAGTGGTGAAAAAAAATCCAAAGTTTGTAAAAAAAAATAAAAAAATTGCGCCATTTTCAAATACCCGAAGCATCCCCATTTTCCATGAGGACTTATTTTTTGCGCGCCAAGCTGACGTTTTTAATGATACCATTTTGGTGCAGATATGATTTTTTGATCGCCCATTATTGCATTTTAATGCAATGTTGTAGTGACCCAAAAAACATAATTCTGGTGTTTTTTTTTTTCTCGCTACGCCGTTTAGCGATCAGGTTAATCCTTTTTTAATTGATGGATCGGGCGATTCTGAACACAGCTATACCAAATATGTGTATGTTTGCTTTTTTATTGTTTTATTTTGAATGGGGTGAAATGGGGGTGATTTGAATTTTTATATATTTTTATTTTTGTTAGGCCTCTTTTCCACTTGAGAGAAAAAAAGGTCCATAATCTGGACCGAAAAAAAGGGAAGAAAAGTATGCGTTTGTCATGCAAGTTCAATACGATTTTTTAATCGCACCATCCGTATGACATCCGTATGCAATCCGTTTTTGTTCTCTGCAACTATTTTTATACAGTCATTTACAGGACTATTTGCAGTGTTCTATGCCACAGAATGGTAAGGTATCCGTAAAAAACGGATGGAATACGGATGGTCCGTACTCCATGCGTTTTATTTCTCGCACCCATTGACTTGCATTGGCGAGTCTCGTCCGAGACTTGCAGCAAATCGCAGCATGCTGCAATTTTTTTCTCAGTCCGATTTCAGCTGAGAAAAAAAATCGCAAATGGAATGTCACCTATTGAATAACATTGGTCCGAGTGCAATCCGATTTTTTATCGGATTGCACTCGTCCGTTTTTCTCGCAAGTGGAAAAGAGGCCTTATATTTTTAAAAACTTTTTTTTAACTTTTGGCATTCTTCAATAGTCTACATGGGAGACAAGAATCTGCGATAATCCGATCGGCTTTGTTACATACAGACGATGATCAGATTGCCTGTATGTAGCAGAATTGCTCACTTGCAATGAAAGCCGACCATCTGCTGGAGACCTCTGGTTGTCATGTCAACCCATCGGTGATTATTACGTGACAGGGCCACCGATGGGCGGGATTTCCAGTGCGCATGCCTAAAGCACGAGTTAAAAGCAACTGTCAGAGATTGACAGCGAAATTTAACTAGTTAACAGCCGTGGGTGGATAGTGATTCCACCCGCAGCTGTTAAAGGCAAAGGCTGTTGAAGGCTATTTGTTCAAAACAGCTGACATGTTCCGGAAAAGATGTGGGCTCAATGCCGGAAGCCCACATGAAAGGGAGGGAGTCCAGCATTGGAGTACATTTACGCCCTATATCGGAAAGGGGTTAAGGGTGCACAGTCACATGAAATGCATTGATGTCACATACCATGTATCACTGATTCTATTTTATCCTCTACTAAGCACTTTCAGTGAATAAAGAAAGAAGTTTGTTCACAAGTTCGTTGAGCTGGATTTTCTTCTGTTTTTGTGATTTTAATTGTAATACCTTGTATGACCTTATGAGGCACTATAACAATGAAAGTACTACTAAATGCTTCCATTCATACCTACACACATACTGCAAATGCAGTGGATCTTTAGTGTGGGATTGCCCACTAGATTTTCAGAGTGAATTTCAGTAACAGCCGTATGGATGATAAAAGACAAATCTCATCCACAATCTCATCCAAATGGAAACTGATTTTTAACCCACAGAATGTCATTAACTGCTGCAGAAAGTGCACAGAGGGAGAATAAAAACTCATAAGCAGATCATATTGTTGTGGATTTTACAAGGAATAACTTGCAGATATCCAGAAATATCCCCAATTTTAAATACATGTAAAATAAAAACTATTAGCACCTCATTTTTAGCCAAATTACACCATTTTGCTGCAATTAGGCCGGCCTCACACTAGCGAGTTTTACGGACGTATGAGCACATTAAATACGTCCGTAAAACATGCATTCCACACGGCCCAATTATTCTCTATGCCCCAGCTCCTATCTGCCGTATTCTACTGATCCGTATTATACGGCTTTCTACGGCCGTAGAAAATCGCAGCATGCTGCGTTTGTCACCGTATTGCGCAAAAAAAATTGCCAATGCAAGTCTATGGAAGCCCCAAAAATACGGATTACACTCGGACCAGCAGTGTGACTTGCGAGAAATACGCAGCGGTGTTAGCGAGAAAAGCCAGCAATTCAGTGCGGTGTACAGTAAAATCACACTGACAGCTTACAATAGAATAGGTGGAATAAATGTGTACACATAGAATAGGTATATATATATATATATATATATATGTCAGTGAGACACATATATGTATATATATTACTATTTCATCCAGCGCTAGATAGCTTAAAAGCCGGTAATTCAATTGCCGGCTTTTGCTTTCTCCTTCCTAAACCCGACATGATTTGAGACATGGTTTACATACAGTAAACCATGTCATTTCCCCCTTTTTTTTGCATATTCCACACTACTAATGTCAGTAGTGTGTATGTGCAAAATAAGGCCGTTCTAGCTATTAAATTAAAGGGTTAAATGGCGGAAAAAATTGGCGTGGGCTCCAGTGCAATTTTCTCCACCAGAGTAGTAAAGCCAGTGACTGAGGGCAGATATTAATAGCCTGGAGAGGGTCCATGGTTATTGGCCCCCCCTGGCTAAAAACATCTGCCCCCAGCCACCCCAGAAAAGGCACATCTGGAAGATGCGCCTATTCTGGCACTTGGCCACTCTCTTCCCATTCCGGTGTAGCGGTGGGATATGGGGTAATGAAGGGTTAATACCACCTTGCTATTGTAAGGTGACATTAAGCCAGATTAATAATGGAGAGGCGTCAATTATGACACCTATCCATTATTAATCCAATTGTATGAAAGAGTTAAAAAAAACACACACATATTATTAAAAAGTATTTTGATGAAATAAACACACCGTTTGTTGTAATATTTTATTGTATGCTCAATCCACTGGCTGAAGACCGTCACTCTGTGACAAAGAAAAAATAATAAACCAACAATATACATGCCTTCCGTAGATCTGTAACGTCCCACGTTGTAAATCCATCTGAAGGGGTTAATTTTTTTTACAGCCAGGAGCTCTGCTATAATGCAGCTGTGTTCCTGACTGTAAAACCCCAGCGAATGAATGGAAACTAGGTCAATGACCTGTAGTTACCTTCATTCACGGTGAGGCGCCCTCTGCTGGATGTCCTTCGAGCGTGGGAAAAAATCAGAAAAGTTCCCAGGCTCGAGTTCAAATGAGGACAACCAGCAGAGGGCGCCTCACCGCGAATGAAGGTAACTACAGGTCATTGACCTAGTTTCCATTCATTCGCTGGGGTTTCACAGTCAGGAACACAGCTGCATTATAGCAGAGCTCCTGGCTGTAAAAAAAATTAACCCCTTCAGATGGATTTACATCGTGGGACGTGACAGATCCTCGGAAGGTATGTATATTGTTGGTTTATTATTTTTTCTTTGTCACAGAGGGAGGGTCTTCAGGTGGATTACCAGAATAATAAAATATTCAAACAACCTGTGTTTTTATTTCATTAAAAGACTTTTTAATAATGTGTTTGTGTTTTTTTTTAACCATTTCAGACTATTGGATTAAAAATGGGTAGGTGTCAGAATTGACGCCTCTCCATTATTAATCTGGCTTAATGTCACCTTACAATAGCAAGGTGGCATTAACCCTTCATTACCCCATATCCCACCGCTACACGGGAATGGGAAGAGAGTGGCCAAGTGCCAGAATAGGCGCATCTTCCAGATGTGCCTTTTCTGGGGTGGCTGGGGGCAGATGTTTTTAGCCAGGGGGGGCCAATAACCATGGACCCTCTCCAGGCTATTAATATCTGCCCTCAGTCACTGGCTTTACTACTCTGGCGGAGAAAATTGCGCGGGAGCCCACGCCAATTTTTTCCGCCATTTAACCCTTTAATTTAATAGCTAGAACGGCCAAATTTTGCACATACACACTACTAACATTAGTAGTGTGGAATATGCAAAAAAAAGGGGGATATGACATGGGTTACTGTATGTAAACCATGTCTCAAATCATGTCGGGTTTAGGAAGTAGATAGCAAAAGCCGGCAATTGAATTACCGGCTTTTAAGCTATCTCGCGCTGCATGAAATATAAATATATATTTATATATATATATATATATATATATATATATATGTGTCTCACTAACATATACATATATATATATATACAGTGTATATATATATATATATATATATATACAGTATATATGTTTTTATTATTTTTTGAGCACATGGATCCCTTGAATATCCCTATGTCGGTTTTGCAAGCCTGCGAGAAAATCTCGCAGTACGGATGACATACGGATTACATATGGAGGATGCCATGCGCAAAATACGCTGACACACCCTGCCTACGGAGGAGATACGGACCACTATTTTGGGGACTTTTCAGTGTATTACGGCCGTAAATTACGGACCGTATTTTTATACGCTGAGTGTGAGGTCGGCCTTAATGTAACAAAAAGTTGCTAATTGTGCGAAAACTGAACTGATCAACTTTTTTTTTTCTTTAGCGCCAAGGTTACCAAAAGTTGAACAAGTGGGACTGGTATAACAGGGACGATTGGCCAACAACTGTCAGACAGCTTTATTAAAGGGAACCTGTCACCTGAATTTGGCAGGACAGGTTTGCGGTCATATGGGCGGGGTTTTCGGGTGTTTGATTCACCCTTTCCAAACCCACTGGCTGCATGCTGGCCGCAATATTGGGTTGAAGTTCATGCTGTGTCCTCCGAAGTACACGCCTGTGCATCAAACACCCGAAAACCCCGCCCATATGACCGCAAATCTGTCCCGCCAAATTCAGGTGACAGGTTCCCTTTAAGCTCAACATCAAGAAATATTGCAAATTCTGGTGCTAATCTCCACTGTGTAAAAATGAACATGTATTAGGGGGTGTGTGCTTTTTAACCCCTTCATGACCCAGCCTATTTTGACCTTAATGACCTGGCCGTTTTTTGCAATTCTGACCAGTGTCCCTTTATGAGGTAATAACTCGGGAACGCTTCAATGGATCCTAACGGTTCTGAGAATGTTTTTTCGTGACATATTGGGCTTCATGTTAGTGGTAAATTTAGGTCAATAATTTTTTGCGTTTACTTGTGAAAAAAATGAAAATTTGGCTAAAATTTTGAAAATTTCGCAATTTTCAAATTTTGAATTTTTATTCTGTTAAACCAGAGAGTTATGTGACACACAATAGGACACGCTCCTGAGGTTTTCTGCAGGGAAATCCGTAAGCAAGTCTATTCCAGAATTGCCGCAGCCTGGGGCTTATTTAAATGGCCGTATGGTAGTCATATTTACTTGTAAGCATTACAGATGAAATCCCTTCAAATAGTCTCATGAACCAAACGAGCAGCATACTATAAGCTTCTGAAACTATTATTTTGGGTCAAGAGAATACAAGCCTGAGAATTGCACCTGTATATGGACAATAAATTACTGCCGCCATACAGTTGTGTCAATAATCCCTAGTGGTTTTCACGTTATAGAGAAACACGCGGCATTGATATTTGGCATGAGTAAAATCACCCTCACTCACCCTGTGCACCTTCGTCAGCAGTAATAGAACATTTCATAGATTACAGAATGAAACGTGTAAGAGCAGAAATATGTATGAGTCACTCGTGAATGACATGTCCTCGGTGCAGTGACCTTCAACATACAGTAATGATGGTAACTGTACAGTGTCCGCAGTACATGCTGAATTCATTAACCCCTTCATGACCCAGCCTATTTTGAACTTAATGACCTGGCCATTTTTTGCAATTCTGACCAGTGTCCCTTTATGAGGTAATAACTCAAGAACGCTTCAAAGAATCCTTGCGATTCTACATAGTAACATAGTAACATAGTAACATAGTTAGTAAGGCCGAAAAAAGACATTTGTCCATCCAGTTCAGCCTATATTCCATCATAATAAATCCCCAGATCTACGTCCTTCTACAGAACCTAATAATTGTATGATACAATATTGTTCTGCTCCAGGAAGACATCCAGGCCTCTCTTGAACCCCTCGACTGAGTTTGCCATCACCACCTCCTCAGGCAAGCAATTCCAGATTCTCACTGCCCTAACAGTAAAGAATCCTCTTCTATGTTGGTGGAAAAACCTTCTCTCCTCCAGACGCAAAGAATGCCCCCTTGTGCCCGTCACCTTCCTTGGTATAAACAGATCCTCAGCGAGATATTTGTATTGTCCCCTTATATACTTATACATGGTTATTAGATCGCCCCTCAGTCGTCTTTTTTCTAGACTAAATAATCCTAATTTCGCTAATCTATCTGGGTATTGTAGTTCTCCCATCCCCTTTATTAATTTTGTTGCCCTCCTTTGTACTCTCTCTAGTTCCATTATATCCTTCATGAGCACCGGTGCCCAAAACTGGACACAGTACTCCATGTGCGGTCTAACTAGGGATTTGTACAGAGGCAGTATAATGCTCTCATCATGTGTATCCAGACCTCTTTTAATGCACCCCATGATCCTGTTTGCCTTGGCAGCTGCTGCCTGGCACTGGCTGCTCCAGGTAAGTTTATCAGTAACTAGGATCCCCAAGTCCTTCTCCCTGTCAGATTTACCCAGTGGTTTCCCATTCAGTGTGTAATGGTGATATTGATTCCTTCTTCCCATGTGTATAACCTTACATTTATCATTGTTAAACCTCATCTGCCACCTTTCAGCCCAAGTTTCCAACTTATCCAGATCCATCTGTAGCAGAATACTATCTTCTCTTGTATTAACTGCTTTACATAGTTTTGTATCATCTGCAAATATCGATATTTTACTGTGTAAACCTTCTACCAGATCATTAATGAATATGTTGAAGAGAACAGGTCCCAATACTGACCCCTGCGGTACCCCACTGGTCACAGCGACCCAGTTAGAGACTATACCATTTATAACCACCCTCTGCTTTCTATCACTAAGCCAGTTACTAACCCATTTACACACATTTTCCCCCAGACCAAGCATTCTCATTTTGTGTACCAACCTCTTGTGCGGCACGGTATCAAACGCTTTGGAAAAATCGAGATATACCACGTCCAATGACTCACCGTGGTCCAGCCTATAGCTTACCTCTTCATAAAAACTGATTAGATTGGTTTGACAGGAGCGATTTCTCATAAACCCATGCTGATATGGAGTTAAACAGTTATTCTCATTGAGATAATCCAGAATAACATCCCTCAGAAACCCTTCAAATATTTTACCAACAATAGAGGTTAGACTTACTGGCCTATAATTTCCAGGTTCACTTTTAGAGCCCTTTTTGAATATTGGCACCACATTTGCTATGCGCCAGTCCTGCAGAACAGATCCTGTCGCTATAGAGTCCCTAAAAATAAGAAATAATGGTTTATCTATTACATTACTTAGTTCCCTTAGTACTCGTGGGTGTATGCCATCCGGAGCCGGAGATTTATCTATTTTAATCTTATTTAGCCGATTTCGCACCTCTTCTTGGGTTAGATTGGTGACCCTTAATATAGGGTTTTCATTGTTTCTTGGGATTTCACCTAGCATTTCATTTTCCACCGTGAATACCGTGGAGAAGAAGGTGTTTAATATGTTAGTTTTTTCCTCGTCATCTACAACCATTCTTTCCTCACTATTTTTTAAGGGGCCTACATTTTCAGTTTTTATTCTTTTACTATTGATATAGTTGAAGAACAGTTTGGGATTAGTTTTACTCTCCTTAGCAATGTGCTTCTCTGTTTCCTTTTTGGCAGCTTTAATTAGTTTTTTAGATAAAGTATTTTTCTCCCTTTAGTTTTTTAGAGCTTCAATGGTGCCATCCTGCTTTAGTAGTGCAAATGCTTTCTTTTTACTGTTAATTGCCTGTCTTACTTCTTTGTTTAGCCACATTGGGTTTTTCCTATTTCTAGTCCTTTTATTCCCACAAGGTATAAACCGCTTACACTGCCTATTTAGGATGTTCTTAAACATTTCCCATTTATTATCTGTATTCTTATTTCTGAGGATATTGTCCCAGTCTACCAGATTAAGGGCATCTCTAAGCTGGTCAAACTTTGCCTTACTAAAGTTCAGTGTTTTTGTGACTCCCTGACAAGTCCCCCTAGTGAAAGACAGGTGAAACTGTACAATATTGTGGTCGCTATTTCCTAGATGCCCGACCACCTGCAGATTTGTTATTCTGTCAGGTCTATTAGATAGTATTAGGTCTAAAAGTGCTGCTCCTCTGGTTGGATTCTGCACCAATTGTGAAAGATAATTTTTCTTGGTTATTAGCAGAAACCTGTTGCCTTTATGGGTTTCACAGGTTTCTGTTTCCCAGTTAATATCCGGGTAGTTAAAGTCCCCCATAACCAGGACCTCATTATGGGTTGCAGCTTCATCTATCTGCTTTAGAAGTAGACTTTCCATGGTTTCTGTTATATTTGGGGGTTTGTACCAGACCCCAATGAGAATTTTGTTACCATTTTTCCCTCCCTGAATTTCGACCCATATGGACTCGACATCCTCATTTCCTTCGCTAATATCCTCCCTTAAAGTGGACTTTAGACAAGACTTTACATAGAGACAAACCCCTCCTCCTCTCCGATTTTTACGATCCTTTCTAAACAGACTGTAACCCTGTAAGTTAACTGCCCAGTCATAGCTTTCATCTAACCATGTCTCGGTTATTCCCACTATGTCAAAGTTACCTGTAGATATTTCTGCTTCTAGTTCTTCCATCTTGTTTGTCAGGCTTCTGGTGTTTGTGAGCATGCAGTTTAGAGGATTTTGTTTTGTTCCAATCTCCTCGCTGTGGATTGTTTTAGAAATGTTCTTACCTCCCATCTGAGTATGTTTTCCTGGGTCTTCTTTGTTCAAGTCTAATGTTTTTCTTCCCGTCCCCTCTTCTTCTAGTTTAACGCCCTCCTGATGAGTGTAGCGAGTCTTCTGGCGAATGTGTGTTTCCCAGGTTTGTCGAAGTGTAGTCCATCTCTGGCGAGGAGTCCATCGTACCAGTAATTCACACCGTGGTCCAGGAATCCGAATCCTTGTTGTCTGCACCATCGTCTTAGCCAGTTGTTTGCATCAAGGATCCTGTTCCATCTCCTGGTGCCATGCCCGTCTACTGGAAGGATAGAAGAAAAAACTACCTGTGCATCCAGTTCCTTTACTTTCTTCCCCAACTCTTCAAAGTCTTTGCAGATTGTCGGTAGGTCCTTCCTTGCCGTGTCATTGGTGCCAACATGTATCAGAAGAAATGGGTGGACGTCCTTGGAGCTGAAGAGCTTTGGTATCCTATCGGTCACATCCTTGATCATCGCACCTGGAAGGCAGCATACTTCTCTTGCAGTTATGTCCGGTCTGCAGATGGCTGCTTCTGTGCCTCTCAGTAGTGAGTCTCCCACCACCACCACTCTTCGTTGCTTCTTGGCTGTACTTTTTGCTGTCACTTGTTGCTGTGTGCCCTTTTCTTTTTTGCTTGCTGGTATTGCTTCATCCTTAGGTGTGCCATCTTCATCTTCTACAAAGATTTGATATCGGTTCTTCAGTTGTGTGGTTTGTGATTTCTCCATGGTCTTCTTGCTTCTTTTGGTCACATGCTTCCACTCATCTGCTTTTGGAGGTTCTCTGACACTTTTTTCACCTTCTGTGACCAGTAGAGATGCTTCTGTTCTGTCTAGAAAGTCTTCATTCTCTTTGATGAGTTTCAAAGTTGCTATTCTTTCTTCCAGACCCCGCACCTTTTCTTCTAAAAGGGCCACTAGTCTACACTTCTGACAGGTGTAATTTGATTCTTCTTCTGGTCGGTCTGTGAACATGTAGCACATGCTGCAGCTCACCATGTAGGTTGTCACATCTGCCATGTTGCTCCTAGATCCTGCTGACTTGCTGTGTGTTTTCCTTCTTGTGTAATCTACTCAGCCAAGCTCTCTTGCAATAATATCCTACAGGCAAAAATTCGGCGCGCGGTTTGGTGATGCTTTCCAAGCAGCTGGTCCCGGCTGTACCCAATGATCTTCTAGCTTAGGGAGACTTCGCTTTTCCCAGAAGGCACCTGGAATATGCAAATTAGCCTCCTCAAGCTTGAATCCCTGGTTTGGCGATGCTTTCCAAGCAGCTGGTCCCGGCTGTACCCAACGATCTTCTAGCTTAGGGAGACTTCGCTTTTCCCAGAAGGCACCTGGAATATGCAAATTAGCCTCCTCAAGCTTGAATCCCTGGTTTGGCGATGCTTTCCAAGCAGCTGGTCCCGGCTGTACCCAACGATCTTCTAGCTTAGGGAGACTTCGCTTTTCCCAGAAGGCACCTGGAATATGCAAATTAGCCTCCTCAAGCTTGAATCCCTGAGACTGTTTTTCCGTGACATATTGAGCTTCATGTTAGTGATAAATTTAGGTCGATAATTTTTGCGTTTATTTGTGAAAAAAAAGAAAATTTGGCCAAAATTTTGAAAATTTTGCAATTTTCAAATTTTGAATTTTTATTCTGTTAAACCAGAGAGTTATGTGACACAAAATAGTTAATAAATAACATTTCCCACATGTCTACTTTACATCAGCACAATTTTGGAAACAAAATTTTTTTTGCTAGGAAGTTATAAGGGTTTGTTACAATTTGACCAGCGATTTCTCATTTTCACAACAAAATTTACAAAACCATTTTTTTTAGGGACCACCTCACATTTGAAGTCAGTTTGAGGGGTCTGCATGGCTGAAAATACCCCAAAGTGACACCAATCTAAAAACTGCACCCCTCAAGGAACTCAAAACCACATTCAAGAGGTTTATTAACCCTTCAGGTACGTAACAGCAGCAGAAGCAACATGGAAGGAAAAAATGAACATTTAACTTTTTAGTCACAAAAATTGTTTTAGCAACAATTTTTGATTTTTCCAAAGGGTAAAAAGAGAAATTGGACCCCAAAAGTTATTGTACAATTTGTCCTGAGTACGCTGACACCTCATATGTGGGGGGAACCACTGTCTGGGCGCACAACAGGGCTCGGAAGGGAAGTAGCGCCATTTGACTTTTTCAATGAAAAATTTGCTCCAATCGTTAGCGGACACCATGTCGCATTTGGAGAGCCGCTGTGTGCCTAAACATTGGAGCTCCCCCACATGTGACCCCATTTTGGAAACTAGACCCCCCAAGGAACTTATCTAGATGCAAAGTGAGCACTTAGAACCCCCAGGTGCTTCACAAATTGATCCGAAAAAATGAAAAAGTCCTTTTTTTCACAAAAATTTCATTCAGCCTCAATTTGTTTATTTCCACATGGGCAAGAGGATAAAATGGATCTTAAAATTTATTGGGCAATTTCTCCTGAGTACACCGATACCTCACATGTGGGGGTAATCCACTGTTTGGGCACACGGCCAGGCTCGGAAGGGAAGGAGCGCCATTTGACTTTTTAAATGAAAAATTAGCTCCAATCGTTAGCGGACACCATGTCACGTTTGGAGAGCCCATGTGTGCCTAAACATTGGAGCTCCCCCACATTTGACGCCATTTTGGAAACTAGACCCCCCAAGGAACTTACCTAGATGTGCGTGACCACTTTAAACCCCCAAGTGCTTTACAGAAGTTTATAACGCAGAGCCGTGAAAATAAAAAATCATTTTTCTTTCCTCAAAAATTATTTTTTAGCCTGCAATTTTTTATTTTCACAAGAGTAACAGGAGAAATTGGACCCCAAAAGTTGTTGTCCAGTTTGTCCTGAGTACACTGATGCCTCATATATGGGGGTAAGAACCACTGTTTTGGCACACGTCGGGGCTCGGAAGGGAAGTAGTGACTTTTGAAATGCAGACTTTGATGGAATGGTCTGCGGGCGTCACGTTGCGTTTGCAGAGCCCCTGATGTGCCTAAACAGTAGAAATCCCCCACAAATGGCCCCATTTTGGAAATTAGACCCCCCAAGGAACTTATCTAGATATGTGGTGAGCACTTTGAACCCCCAAGTGCTTCACAGAAGTTTACAACGCAGAGCCATGAAAATAAAAAAATCATTTTTCTTTCCTCAAAAATGATGTTTTAGCAAGCAATTTTTTTATTTTCACAAGGGTAACAGGAGAAATTGGACCTCAATATTTGTTGCCCAGTTTGTCCTGAGTACGCTGATACCCCATATGTGGGAGTAAACCACTGATTGGACACATGTCGGGGCTAGGAAGGGAAATAGTGACCTTTTGAAATGCAGACTTTGATGGAATGGTCTGCGGGCGTCACGTTGCATTTGCAGAGCCCCTGATGTGCCTAAACAGTAGAAACCCCCCAAAAGTGACTGCATTTTGGAAACTAGACCTCCCAAGGAACTTATCTAGATATGTGTTGAGCACTTTGAACCCCCAGGTGCTTCACAGAAGTTTACAACGCAGAGCCGTGAAAATAAAAAATAATTTTTCTTTCCTCAAAAATTATGTTTTAGTAAGCAATTTTTAATTTTCACAAGGGTAACAGGAGAAGTAGACCCCAATATTTGTTGCCCAGTTTGTCCTGAGTATGCTGATGCCCCATATGTGGGGGGAACCACTGTTTGGGCACACGTCGGGGCTTGGAAGGGAAGTAGTGACGTTTTGAAATGCAGACTTTGATGGAATGGTGTGCAGGCATCACGTTGCATTTGCAGAGCCCCTGATGTGCCTAATCAGTAGAAACCCCCCACAAATGACCCAATTTTGGAAACTAGAACCCCCCAAAGAACTTATCTAGATGTGTGGTGAGCACTTTGAACCCCCACGTGCTTCATAGAAGTTTATAACGCAGAGCCGTGAAAATAAAAAATAATTTTTCTTACCTCAAAAATTATGTTTTAGCAAGCAATTTTTTATTTTCGCAAGGGTAACAGGAGAAATTGGACCCCAATAGTTGTTGCCCATTTTGTCCTGAGTACGCTGGTACCCCATATGTGGGGGTAAACCACTGTTTGGGCACATGTCAGGGCTCGGAAGGGAGCACCATTTGACTTTTTGACTGCAAAATTGGCTGGAACCAATTGTGGCACCATGTTGCGTTTGGAGACCCCTGATGTGCCTAAACAGTGGAAACCCCCCAATTCTAACTTCAACACTAACCCCAACATACCCCTAACCCTAATCCCAACTATAGCCATAACCCTAATAACAACCCTAACCCAACACAACCCTAACCAACACCCTAACCCCAACACACCCGTAGCCCCAATCCCAACCCTAACCCTAATCCTAACCCTAATCCCAACCCTAACTCTAATCCCAACCCTAACCACAACTTTAACCCCAACACACCCCTAACCCTAACCATAACCCTAACTACAAGCCTAAAATTAACCCTATTTCCAACCCTAGCCCTAATTCCAACCCTAACTCTAATTCCAACCCTAACCCTAAGGCACTGGGTTTTACCTACGGAATTAAACGTGAATTTCCAGTGTTTTTTGTGCAGATTTCACCTGCAGATTCCTATTGAGGAACAACTGTAAAACGCTGCAGAATCCGCACAAAGAATTGACATGTTGCAGAAAATACAACGCAGCATTTCTGCGCGGTATTTTCCGCACCATGGGCACAGCGGATTTGGTTTTCCAAAGGTTTACATAGTACTGTAAACCTGATGGAAAACTGCTACGTATCCGCAGTGGCCAATCCGCTGCAGATCCGCGGCCAATCTGCTGCGGATCCGTGGCCAATCCACTGCAGATCCGTGGCCAATCCTCTGCGGATCCGCAGCCAAATCTGCACCATGTGCACATAGCCTAATTCTAACCCTAACGCTAACCCTAACCCTAGCCCTAACCCTAACCCTAGTGGAAAAAAAATATTTTCTTTATTTTACTGTTGTCTCTACCTATGGGGGTGATAAAGGGGGGGTCATTCACTTTTTTTTTTATTTTGATCACTGTGATAGGTTTTATCACAGTGATCAAAATATACCTGGAACGAATCTGCCGGCTGGCAGATTCGGCGGGCGCACTGCGCATGCGCCCGCCATTTTGGAAGATGGCGGCCATGGAGAAGACATGGTAAGTATGAGGGGGGGAGACCGGAGCACGGGGGTGGCATCGGAGCATGGGGGTAGCTGACAGGAGGTCGGGGGAGCAGACAGGACGACGGAGGGGAGAGGAGCACAGGACAGAGGACTGGGGAGGCGATCGGTGGTGGTGGGGGGAGGCAGATTAGGGTTTCCAGCCATGGCCGATGATATTGCAGCATCGGCCATGGCTGGATTGTAATATTTCACCAGTTTTCATAGGTGAAATATTACAAATCGCCCTGATTGGCAGTTTCACTTTCAACAGCCAATCAGAGCGATCGTAGCCACGGGGGGGGGGGGGGAGGTGAAGCTCCCTGGGACTGAAGTACCACTCCCCCTGTCTCTGTAGGTCAAGTGAAATTGGAGTTAACCCTTTCCCCCGATCTGCAGGGACGCGATCCCTTCATGACGCCTCATAGGCGGCACAGGTCGGATTGGCACCGACTTTCATGACGCCTATGTGGCGTCAAAGGTCGGGAAGGGGTTAATAAGTTTAATGCAATTTACTGAAATTATCTTGTTTTTGACTACTGAATAAAACACCATTTTTAAACACTATTTATTTTACATGCTGTGTCATGACTAGGGTTGAGCCAAACGGATCGGTCATTTTCATAAATCGGCGACTTTTAGGCGAAGTCGGGTTTCATGAAACCCGAACCGATCCTACAGTGGGATCGGCCATGCGGTACACGATCAGAGCGCCAAAGTCGCGTTTCATATGACGCTGTCACCGCCGTTTTTCATCCAATGAAGGAGGACGCAGAGTGTGGGCAGCGTGATGACATAGGTCTCGGTCCCCACCATCTTTGAGAAGGGCATGGCAGTGATTGGCTTGCTGTCTGTGGCGTCACAGGGGGTATAAAGGGGCGTGCACGCCGACCGCCATCTTACTTCTGCCGATCTGAGCATAGGGAGAGGTTGCTGCAGTTAGTCAGAAGCAGGGACAGAAATAGGGAGGAAATATAAACCCCCAAACCGCTTGTGCTGGAGCGATTTTCACTGTCCCACACCACCTTTTTGTGCAGGAACAGTGGAGGTCATATTTTAGTGCAGCAGCTGCATAGCTGTGTGCACGGTGCTGTGCAAACCAACTGCTTTTTTTAAAGCAAAATTCCTGTTGCTCCTTTCTGCACAGTTACCTATCTTGTTTATTTGTCCACATTTTTGTGTTAAGCAGTCCTTTTTATTTCTGCCATACTTGTCCTGAGCTCATTGTAGGGAGCTTGTTATTTATTTATTTTTTAAATAATAATTCCGGCCACTTTCTGGCACGTTCATAGTGTTGTGTTATACCACTGGGCCAGAGTTGTGGTTCTGTGTCTCCCCCCCCCCCAAAAAAAAAAGGGAGATTAAAATTCGCACACAGTGTATATTCTGCTGTACTGCTAGTGTGTCGTATATATCAGGCAGCCACTTTCTGCCACGTTCATAGTTTACTGTTATACCACTGGGCCAGAGTTGTGGTTCTGTGCCTCCCCCCCCCCCAAAAAAAAGGGAGATTAAAATTTGCACACAGTGTATATTCTGCTGTACTGCTAGTGTGTCGTATATATCAGGCAGCCACTTTCTGCCACGTTCATGGTTTACTGTTATACCACTGGGCCAGAGTTGTGGTTCTGTGTCTCCCCCCAAAAAAAGGGAGATTAAAATTCGCACACAGTGTATATTATGCTGTACTGCTAGTGTGTCATATATATCAGGCAGCCACTTTCTGGCACGTTCATAGTCTACTGTTATACCACTGGGCCAGAGTTGTGGTTCTGTGTCTCCCCCCCAAAAAAAGGGAGATTAAAATTCGCACACAGTGTATATTCTGCTGTACTGCTAGTGTGTCATATATATCAGGCAGCCACTTTCTGGCACATTCATAGTTTCTGTTATACCACTGGGCCAGAGTTGTGGTTCTGTGTCTCCGCCCCCAAAAAAGGGAGATTAAAATTCGCACACAGTGTGTATTCTGCTGTACTGCTAGTGTGTCGTATATATCAGGCAGCCACTTTCTGCCACGTTCATAGTTTACTGTTATACCACTGGGCCAAAGTTGTGCTTCTGTGTCTCCCCCTCAAAAATGAGGAAGTCTGGTGGGAGAGGCCGTGGGCGGGGGTTGTCAGCTGGTACTGATGGTGGTGCTGCATCTGGTGGTAGTGGCAAAAGCACAGTAGCACCTAAGGCTGGAGGTGTTGAGCCTGCGTCATCGTCTGGCTACACAAGACCTCGAAGGCTCCCTTACCTGGGAGTAGGAAAACAGCTTTTAAAGCCGGAGCAGCAGGAAAAAGTTTTGGCTTTCCTTGCTGACTCAGCCTCTAGCTCTTTGGCCTCCTCTTCCCAAAGTTCAGAATCTCACAGCAGCCAGTCGTCAGTGGATGCTCCCGGTCAGGAACAAGACGTTTCCTTGTGTCCTTCTCCCAAACCAAAAGTGAAGGATGCGTCAGGCGACACAACAGGTTACTCCATGGAGCTCTTTACACATATCATGCCTGGGTTAGAAAGGGAAATTGTACCCTTCCCATTACAAGAAGAATCGGAAATGGAGTGCACTGATGCACAGCCACAGCTAGATTATGTGTTATGAAAGGTAATTCAGTACCACAATGGACATAGAGGTCAGGGCACATACAGTGACCTGGCAATAACCCAAAAAACAAGAACGAGCTCTGAGACGTGGGAACTCTGTTGACCGCAATCCCTAATCCTCTCCAACCACACTAAAGGCAGCCGTGGATTGCGCCTAACGCTCCCTATGCAACTCGGCACGGCCTGAGAAACTAGCTAGCCTGAAGATAGAAAATAAGCCTACCTTGCCTCAGGGAAATACCCCAAAGGAAAAGGCAGCCCCCACATATAATGACTGTGAGTTAAGATGAAAAGACAAACGTAGAGATGAAATAGATTTAGCAAAGTGAGGCCCAACTTTCTGAACAGAGCGAGGATAGGAAAGGTAACCTTGCGGTCAACACAAAACCCTACAAAAACCACGCAAAGGGGGCAAAAAGACCCTCCGTACCGAACTAACGGCACGGAGGTACACCCTCTGCGTCCCAGAGCTTCCAGCAAGCAGAAAAAACAAATTGACAAGCTGGACAGAAAAAAACAGCAAACAAATAGCAAAGAGTAACTTAGCTATGCAGAGCAGCAGGCCACAGGAACGATCCAGAAGGAAACAGGTCCAATACTAGAACATTGACTGGAGGCCAGGATCAAAGCACTAGGTGGAGTTAAATAGAGCAGCACCTAACGACTTCACCACATCACATGAGGAAGGAAACTCAGAAGCCGCAGTACCACTTTCCTCCGCCAACGGAAGCTCACAGAGAGAACCAGCCGAAGTACCACTTGTGACCAAAATGTCATCTAAGTACACAAGCAGGAATTTATCCAGGTACTCTCGGAAGATGTCATGCATAAAGGACTGAAACACTGATGGAGCATTGGCAAGTCTGAACGGCATTACTAGATACTCAAAATGGCCCTCGGGCGTATTAAATGCAGTTTTCCACTCATCGCCTTGCTTAATACGCACAAGATTATACGCACCACGAAGATCTATCTTGGTGAACCAACTAGCCCCCTTAATCCGAGCAAACAAATCAGATAACAATGGCAAGGGGTACTGAAATTTAACCGTGATCTTATTTAGAAGGCGGTAATCTATACAAGGTCTCAGCGAATCATCCTTCTTGGCTACAAAAAAGAACCCTGCTCCTAATGGCGACGATGACGGGCGAATATGCCCCTTCTCTAAAGACTCCTTCACATAACTCCGCATAGCGGCGTGCTCAGGCACAGATAAATTAAACGGTCGACCTTTTGGGAATTTACTACCAGGAATCAAATCGATAGCACAATCACAATCCCTATGAGGAGGTAGGGTATCGGACTTGGGCTCATCAAATACATCCCGGTAATCAGACAAGAACTCTGGAACCTCAGAAGGGGTGGATGACGAAATAGACAGAAATGGGACATCAGCATGTACCCCCTGACAACCCCAGCTGGACACAGACATGGATTTCCAATCTAATACTGGATTATGGACTTGTAGCCATGGCAACCCCAACACGACCACATCATGCAGATTATGCAACACCAGAAAGCGAATAACCTCCTCATGTGCAGGAGCAATGCACATGGTCAGCTGGGTCCAGTACTGAGGCTTATTCTTGTCCAAAGGCGTAGCATCAATTCCTCTCAATGGAATAGGACACTGCAAGGGCTCCAAGAAAAACCCACAACGCCTAGCATACTCCAAGTCCATCAAATTCAGAGCAGCGCCTGGGTCCACAAATGCCATGACAGAATATGATGACAAAGAGCAGATCAAGGTAACAGACAGAAGAAATTTTGACTGTACCGTACCAATGGTGGCAGACCTAACGAACCGCTTAGTGCGCTTAGGACAATCAGAGATAGCATGAGTGGAATCACCACAGTAGAAACACAGCCCATTCAGACGTCTGTGTTCTTGCCGTTCAATTCTGGTCAAAGTCCTATCGCACTGCATAGGCTCAGGTTTAAGCTCAGGTAATACCGCCAAATGGTGCACAGATTTACGCTCGCGCAAGCGTCGACCGATCTGAATGGCCAAAGACATAGACTCATTCAGACCAGCAGGCATAGGAAATCCCACCATGACATCCTTAAGGGCTTCAGAGAGACCTTTTATGAAAATAGCTGCGAGCGCACCTTCATTCCACTGAGTGAGCACAGACCACTTTCTAAATTTCTGACAATATACCTCTATTTCATCCTGACCCTGACACAGAGCCAGCAAATTCTTCTCTGCCTGATCCACAGAATTAGGCTCATCGTACAGCAATCCGAGCGCCAGAAAAAATGCATCGATATTACTTAATGCAGGATCTCCTGACGCAAGAGAAAATGCCCAGTCCTGAGGGTCGCCACGCAAAAAAGAAATAACGATCCTAACTTGTTGAACTGGGTCACCAGAGGAGCGAGGTTTCAAAGCCAGAAATAGTTTACAATTATTTTTCAAACTCAGAAATTTAGTTCTATCTCCAAAAAACAAATCAGGAATAGGAATTCTCGGTTCTAACATAGAATTCTGAACCACAAAGTCTTGAATACTTTGTACTCTTGCCGTGAGCTGATCCACACATGAAGACAGACCTTTAATGTCCATTGCTACACCTGTGTCCTGAACCACCCAAATGTCTAGGGGAAAAAAAAGGCAAAACACAGTGCAAAGAAAAAAAAATGGTCTCAGAACTTCTTTTTTCCCTCTATTGAGAATCATTAGTTCTTTTGTCCTCCAGTACTGTTATGAAAGGTAATTCAGTACCACAATGGACATAGAGGTCAGGGCACATACAGTGACCTGGCAATAACCCAAAAAACAAGAACGAGCTCTGAGACGTGGGAACTCTGTTGACCGCAATCCCTAATCCTCTCCAACCACACTAAAGGCAGCCGTGGATTGCGCCTAACGCTCCCTATGCAACTCGGCACGGCCTGAGAAACGAGCTAGCCTGAAGATAGAAAATAAGCCTACCTTGCCTCAGGGAAATACCCCAAAGGAAAAGGCAGCCCCCACATATAATGACTGTGAGTAAAGATGAAAATACAAACACAGAGATGAAATAGATTTTAGCATAGTGAGGCCCAACTTACTGAATAGACCGAGGATAGGAAAGATAGCTTCCAGCAAGCAAGACAAACAAATATAGCAAGCTGGACAGAAAAAATAGCAAACAAAAGTAACACAAGCAGAACTTAGCTTATGCAGGGCAGACAGGCCACAAGAACGATCCAGGAGAGAGCAAGACCAATACTGGAACATTGACTGGAGGCCAGGAACAAAGAACTAGGTGGAGTTAAATAGAGCAGCACCTAACGACTTAACCTCGTCACCTGAGGAAGGAATCTCAGAAGCCGCAGCCCCACTCACATCCACCAGAGGAAGCTCATGGACAGAACCAGCCGAAGTACCACTCATGACCACAGGAGGGAGCTTGACCACAGAATTCACAACAACCGCCGTGACGTATTCCACATTTCCTGGGCCCAAGAAAAAATTGAGCCAGCCCTCCCCCCCCCCACAACTTTAACCAAATGACCCCCAATTTTCAATACCTAACTATTATTATAAAGTTAATTAAGATTGACAAGCTTAAGTAACAAGAATTGATGTTTTTGACATTAAAATGGGCTCTGTTGGTGTTTTTCTGTCCTCCACTCACTGCCGACTTTTATTCCCCATTGACTTGCATTGGGTTTCGTGTTTCAGTCGGCCCCCCGACTTTTCGCAATGATCGGCCGATTTCACCCGACCCGACTTTTGCCAAAGTCGGGTTTCGCGAAACCCGACTCGATCCTGAAAGAGTAAAAGTCGCTCAGCCCTAGTCATGACCATACTCACTTGATCTGGTGTGATATGTGGTTGTGACCGGGGTTGGTTAACTACTACAAGACCATCTAGTCTATTTAAGATTTTTACAACTCCTCAATGTCCATCTCAGAAATAATCACTCAAAAGTGCCACTGCTAAGATTTGGTGGAAGAGCTAGCACTCTTTCCATTATGCTCTCTCACTTATCCCCACATATTTGAGATTATCTCAAGAATCTATTTAAGAACACAAGACAGAACTTATTAAATGCATTTATTTATTTACCGTATTTTAGACACTTATATAGCACCATTAATTCCACAGTCCTTTACATTCATTATCATCACTTTCCCCATTGGGGCTCACAATCTAAATTCCCTATCAGTATGTCTTTAGAAGCTCGGGGAGAACATACATACTACTTGCAGATGTTGTCCTTGGTGGGACTTGAACACAGGACCCCAGTGCTGCAAATCAACAGGTTTAACCACTGAGCCACCATGCTGCCCATATAAATGTAGTTTACTATGAAAATAATTAAAAAATAAAGTAAAAAGGTGCAAGCACGTCTCTTAAAATAAAAGGAAAAAACAAAAACAGAAACCCAAGGCCCCGTTTACATGTTCAGTATTTGGTCAGTATTTTACCTCAGTATTTGTAAACGCCTATAAGAAGAGGCACCACACAAGAATGAACATATAAAAATTCCTTTATTAATAACAACAAGACCACAGAGTGGTCATAAAATTGCCTACACAGGCAAAGGTGAGACAGAACAGACACAAGACAAATGGTGGACAAGAAGCCTGGAAGTAACAATACAGTACTTATATATATTCAGTATAAATAAAGATAACACACATATGGGGTATGAGTAAACTAGCTCAAGCAGCAAGGCAGGTAAAGTGGAACACGGCAGAGGTAATCAATAGACAATGCTATAATAAATGCTCAATATATAGAGAGAAACAAGGCGTAGTCCACCCATTGCACACAGACCCGGTGTAACAGGCCAAAGTAACCCCGTCCCAGATTAACCCCGGGTATAATTTGGCCTAGGCCAGAGTATACCCCGGGGTATAAACTGGCCTAGGCCAAACTATACCCGGGCATAAAATGGCCTAGGCCAAACTATACCCCGGGGTGTAAAATAGCCTAGGCCAAAGTATACCCCTCCAGGCCAGATTATACCCCCCAGGGTAAGCTGAGGGAAAGCTGCTCATTCTTCTAGGTCACAGCTCCCCCTCCCATCGGGCACTGCTCCTTTTCAAGCTCCTCCACCTCTGGTGACGCCAGGGATCTCCCTTTCTAAGCCCCACCCCCTCCCTATAGTCACATGTGACATGAAATCTTCAGCCCTGCTCGGGCCAGCTCGTTGTCTTGGCGCCTTGGATATGCTTGGAAAAGGGCTTTGTATACCTAGGGGGCACTGACGAGCACTGAGGGGTGGGTGGGGAACCCCTTTACTGGTTGCTATGGGATATAGCATGATCACTCTATCCTAGCAACACCTTGGATACGCTTGGAAAAGGGGTTTATCTATCTTGGGGGCCCCATTGCAGCACTGCGGGTGGGTGGGGAAACCTTTTACTGGTTGCTATGGGATTTTACATGACCAATTTATCCTAGCAACGCCTTGTATACGCTTGGAAAAGGGGTTAATCTACCTTGGGGGCACTCTCGCAGCACTTAAGGATAGGTGGTTAACCCCTTAGGTGGTTGCTATGGGATTTTACATGACCACTTTATCCTAGCAACGGCTTGTATACGCTTGGAAAAGGGGTTTATCTACCTTGGGGGCACCCTTGCAGCACTGCGGGTGGGTGGGGAAACCTTTTACTGGTTGCTATGGGATTTTACATGATCACTCTATCCTAGCAACGCCTTGAATACGCTTGAAAAAGGGGTTAATCTACCTTGGGGGCACTCTCGCAGCACTTAAGGATAGGTGGTTAACCCCTTAGGTGGTTGCTATGGGATTTTACATGACCACTTTATCCTAGCAACGGCTTGTATACGCTTGGAAAAGGGGTTTATCTACCTTGGGGGCACCCTTGCAGCACTGCGGGTGGGTGGGGAAACCTTTTACTGGTTGCTATGGGATTTTACATGATCACTCTATCCTAGCAACGCCTTGAATACGCTTGAAAAAGGGGTTTATCTACCTTGGGGGCACTCTCGCAGCACTTAAGGATAGGTGGTTAACCCCTTAGGTGGTTGCTATGGGATTTTACATGACCACTTTATCCTAGCAACGGCTTGTATACGCTTGGAAAAGGGGTTTATCTACCTTGGGGGCACCCTTGCAGCACTGTGGGGAAGCCGGGGAACCCTTTTACTGGTTGCTATGGGATTTTACATGACCAATTTATCCTAGCAACGCCTTGTATACGCTTGGAAAAAAAACTATACCCCTCCAGGCCAGATTATGTAACTAATCTGGGGTTAAAGTTGCCTAGCCCAATTTATACCTCTCAGCTCATATTATACCCCAATGAAATCATTTGCATTGAGTGATATACACAAGAATTACTTAATGCTTCAACATTTTATTGAGAAACCAAACTGACAATTCTTAAAGAGTACCTCCCACTATACAAAACTTTTGGGAGGGGGGGCAATAATTTCTCATTAGCTATAAGTCACTTATCATGCAATGCAATTATCTGGGGCAACAAATCGCCCAACAGTCATTCTGTGTATTATGACATTTAGTCTAGCATGTCCTTGCTACCAAATTAATGTTTAAAGCTAAACACTGATAACAACATTGAAATGATCGTGCTTATTTTCAAGATACAGTGCATGTTCAGTTGTTGACTGCAGATTGAAGCTTGCAGGATATGTCAACCAATCCATGGAGTCACCGACGTTTGTGTAGATTATTATGTCGCAACTCAACAGATTCGCCGTGGTCATGATCTCTGCATCAGTTGCCCAGACTCCATCACGAGAGATTCCAGAGATGTTCACATATTCATTCACATTTTGGTTCAAGTAGTCCTGTAGTTTTTTTGTCAAGTCAGTTTTCATATGGTGGATGACTTTATCTCTGAGAAGGGAATGGTTGTCCTCTGTTCCTGTCAAGATGTAGCTGATGGCCCGGAAGAAGCAGTTTCCATCACCTTTGGTTTTATATGTACGCCGTGGTTGTTCAAGGTCTCGTCTGCATCCACAGTATACAACCTTACTAAACGTAAGGCCAAGAGTGGTGCTAAGATACTTCCTTCTTGAACTTGGTAGTAGGTTGAAAGCCTTAGTTTGCTTATTTTTCTGTGTGGCAGAGTCACTGGAATAATCATCATCGGATGGTGGAGAAGCCTCTTTATCCTGGTAAATCTTTAGGTTGCTGGTGTGGTATGTGTTGCTTAATATCTTGCCAGTTTTGTTGTTCTTAAGTTTTACTCGTCCCTTGGTCAAGGATTCCACAACTAAATAAGGTCCAATCCAGCGTGGTTCCATCTTTGAACCTATGCGTTGAATACGGCGCTGATTCTTGATATAAACTATGGTACCAGCAGTGATTTCTTTGTTACTTTTGTGTCGGCGATCAAAGGCACACTTCTGGTGTTCTTGAGCAGAGTGGATGTTGGTACTGACGTCTGAGTGCAGCTTTTTAAGAATGCTTGACAGTGTATTTAGCACATCAGGGGTGGCATGATCTGAAATGGGCATGGGATCCACCGTATCATCTTTTGAGGGATTAAGGTCCATGGGAAGCTTGGCCTTCCGTCCATACATGACCTCAAATGGAGTAACCTTGGTTGAAGCATGCACAGATGTGTGATAGGCAAACAGAACACCAGGGATGAATTGATCCCAGTTGTTTCCTTGGTCATTGACAAGCTTACTAAGAGCTTCTTTAAGTGTCCGATTATCACGTTCCCGCTGGCCATTTGTTTGTGGGTGGTATGCAGATGAAATACGGTGATCTGTTTGAAAATGTTCCATCAGGTTGTCAATGATCGAGTTTACAAACTCTCGTCCCTGGTCGCTAATCAGAGTCTCCATACAGCCAAGGCGACAGATAACGGAGTACAAAAAATTTGCCACTGACTTGGCACTCTTATCTGGGACAGCTGTTGCTTCAGTCCATTTGGAGAAATGATCAGTGGCAGCAACTATATATTTGTTGCCATTTGATGTTTCCTGAAGAGGGCCAATCATATCAATCCCAACTAAGCTCCATACTTTTCCAGGCACTGATATACTGTTGAGTGGTGGAGCTTCCTTTGTGATTTTGGGATTTATAACAAAACATTTTTGACAGGCTTTCACATACTGGTGAACGTCATTTTTCATTCCCTTCCAGTAAAACCGGTCAGAGATTTTGGCTAAAGTTTTATCTCTGCCAAAATGGCCCCCAGATATTGGGTTGTCATGACAGGCCTTCAGGATATTTGGCAGTCGACTTTTAGTAAGAACCTCCTTTTCCCTATGATAAACAATTCCTCCTTGGGTTCGATATGGCTTTGCTGTTTGTCTAAACTGGGACTTGGCATTTGCACGTTTCTCAGGAGGTAGATCGTAGGTATACTGAGGGTACCTTTGTTCTGTTGCAGTGTAGAATCTCAAAAGCTGGTCATACAATTGATCTTCCATGGTTGTCAAAATTGGAAAAGATTTGGTGTCATAGAGAGCAGAGAGGTGTCATAGAGAACATACAAAACAAGTTATCATTAACTATGCACTGACAGGACAGCGCCATCTACTGTCAGTTCAGATCTGCACACTTTTCAACAAATAAGCAATAGGGTGAGAAAAACAGTGAAGTGATAACATTATGGCCTAGAGAAATACTATAAAAACTATTTTATACCCCCTGGTATAAAGTTTATCCCCCGGGGGTATACTATGGCCTAAGTCAGCTTTTGAATTTTTGTGCTGTTTCCTTCCTCAGTAAAAGGGTTCCCCGGCTTCCCCACAGTGCTGCAAGGGTGCCCCCAAGGTAGATAAACCCCTTTTCCAAGCGTATACAAGCCGTTGCTAGGATAAAGTGGTCATGTAAAATCCCATAGCAACCACCTAAGGGGTTAACCACCTATCCTTAAGTGCTGCGAGAGTGCCCCCAAGGTAGATAAACCCCTTTTTCAAGCGTATTCAAGGCGTTGCTAGGATAGAGTGATCATGTAAAATCCCATAGCAACCAGTAAAAGGTTTCCCCACCCACCCGCAGTGCTGCAAGGGTGCCCCCAAGGTAGATAAACCCCTTTTCCAAGCGTATACAAGCCGTTGCTAGGATAAAGTGGTCATGTAAAATCCCATAGCAACCACCTAAGGGGTTAACCACCTATCCTTAAGTGCTGCGAGAGTGCCCCCAAGGTAGATAAACCCCTTTTTCAAGCGTATTCAAGGCGTTGCTAGGATAGAGTGATCATGTAAAATCCCATAGCAACCAGTAAAAGGTTTCCCCACCCACCCGCAGTGCTGCAAGGGTGCCCCCAAGGTAGATAAACCCCTTTTCCAAGCGTATACAAGCCGTTGCTAGGATAAAGTGGTCATGTAAAATCCCATAGCAACCACCTAAGGGGTTAACCACCTATCCTTAAGTGCTGCGAGAGTGCCCCCAAGGTAGATTAACCCCTTTTTCAAGCGTATTCAAGGCGTTGCTAGGATAGAGTGATCATGTAAAATCCCATAGCAACCAGTAAAAGGTTTCCCCACCCACCCGCAGTGCTGCAAGGGTGCCCCCAAGGTAGATAAACCCCTTTTCCAAGCGTATACAAGCCGTTGCTAGGATAAAGTGGTCATGTAAAATCCCATAGCAACCACCTAAGGGGTTAACCACCTATCCTTAAGTGCTGCGAGAGTGCCCCCAAGGTAGATTAACCCCTTTTCCAAGCGTATACAAGGCGTTGCTAGGATAAATTGGTCATGTAAAATCCCATAGCAACCAGTAAAAGGTTTCCCCACCCACCCGCAGTGCTGCAATGGTGCCCCCAAGATAGATAAACCCCTTTTCCAAGCGTATCCAAGGTGTTGCTAGGATAGAGTGATCATGCTATATCCCATAGCAACCAGTAAAGGGGTTCCCCACCCACCCCTCAGTGCTCGTCAGTGCCCCCTAGGTATACAAAGCCCTTTTCCAAGCATATCCAAGGCGCCAAGACAACGAGCTGGCCCGAGCAGGGCTGAAGATTTCATGTCACATGTGACTATAGGGAGGGGGTGGGGCTTAGAAAGGGAGATCCCTGGCGTCACCAGAGGTGGAGGAGCTTGAAAAGGAGCAGTGCCCGATGGGAGGGGGAGCTGTTACCTAGAATAATGAGCAGCTTTCCCTCAGCTTACCCTGGGGGGTATAATCTGGCCTGGAGGGGTATACTTTGGCCTAGGCTATTTTATACCCCGGGGTATAGTTTGGCCTAGGCCAAAGTATACCCGGGGTATAATCTAGCCTAGGCCACTTTAACCCCGGGTATAGTCTGGCCTGGGGGTATAATCTGGCCTGTTACACCGGTATGTACCATGTGATAAATAGCAAGGCTAAATAAGCCGTATAGACAAGTACGTGGGCAATAGAGAGGATACCATAACCTTATATCAGTATAACCACTAAAGTGCCTAAGCGGCAAGTATATACCCACATGATGGAGAGGTACCTATTCTATGTGTACACATTTATTCCACCTATTCTTCTGTAAGCTGTCAGTGTGATTTTACTGTACACCACAATGAATTACCGGCTTTTCTCTCTAACAGCGCTGCGTATTTCTCGCAAGTCGCACTGCTGGTCCGTGTGTGATCCGTATTTTTCAGGCTTCCATAGACTTTCATTGGCGTATTTCTTGCGCAGTACGGTGACAAACGCAGCATGCTGCGATTTTCTACGGCCGTAGAAAGCTGTATAATACTGATCAGTAAAATACGGCAGATAGGAGCAGGGGCATAGAGAATAATTGTGCCGTTTGTTTTGCGAGTTTTACGGCCGTATTTTCTGCGCTCTTACGTCCGTAAAACTCGCTAGTGTGACGCCGGCCTTACTGTTACACATACAGTTGTGTCAATAATCCCTAGTGGTTTTCACGTTATAGAGTATCACACGGCATTGATATTTGGCACGAGTAAAATCACCCTCACTCACCCTGTGCACCTTCATCAGCAGTAATAGAACATTTCATAGATTACAGAATGTAACATGTAAGAGCAGAGATATGTATAAGTCTCTCATGAATGACATGTCCTCGGTGCAGTGATCTTCAACATACAGTAATGATGGTAACTGTATAGTGTCCGCAGCACATGCTGAATTCATTAACCCCTTCATGACCCAGCCCATTTTGACCTTAATGACCTGGCCATTTGTTGCAATTCTGACCAGTGTCCCTTTATGCGGTAATAACTCAAGAACGCTTCAACGAATCCTAGCGATTCTGAAATTGTTTTTTTCGTGGCATATTGAGCTTCATGTTAGTGATAAATGTAGGTCGATAATTTTTTGCGTTTATTTGTGAAAAAAATGAAAATTTGGCAAAAATTTTGAAAATTTTGCAATTTTCAAATTTTTATTCTGTTACACCAGAGAGTTATGTGACACAAAATAGTTAATAAATGACATTTCCTACATGTATACTTTACCTCAGCATAATTTTGGAAACAATTTTTTTTTTTTGCTAGGAAGTTATAAGGGTTAAAATTTGACCAGCGATTTCTCATTTTTACAACAAAATTTGCAAAACCATTTTTTTAGGGACCACCTCACATTTGAAGCCACATTCAAGAAGTTTATTAACCCTTCAGGTGCTTCACAGCACCAGAAGCAATATGGAAGGAAAAAATGAACATTTAACTTTTTAGTCACAAAAGTGAACTTTTAGCAACAATTTTTTTTATTTTCCCAAGGGTAAAAGGATAAACTGGACCCCAAAGTTGTTGTACAATTTGTCCTGAGTACGCCAATACCCCACATGTGGGGGGGGGAAACCACTGTTTGGGCGCACAACAGGGCTCGGAAGGGAAGGAGCGCCATTTTACTTTTTGAATGAAAAATTGGCTCCAATCTTTAGCGGACACCATGTCGCATTTGGAGAGCCCCTGTGTGCCTAAAGATTGGAGCTCCCCCACAATTGACCCCATTTTGGAAACTAGACCCCCCCAAGGAACTTATCTAGATGCATATTGAGCACTTTCAACCCCCAGGTGCTTCACAAATTGATCCGTAAACATGAAAAAGTACTTTTTTCACAAAAAAATTATTTTAGCCTCAATTTTTTTGTTTTCACATGGGTAACAGGATGAAATGGACCCTAAAATTTGGTGGCCAATTTACATTGAGTACACCGATACCTCATATGTGGGTGTAAACCACTGTTTGGGCACACGGAAAAATTAGCTCTAATTGTTAGCGGACACCATGTCGCGTTTGGAAAGCCCGTGTGTGCCTAAACATTGGAGCTCCCCCACAATTGACCCCATTTTGGAAACTAGACCCTGCAAGGAACTTATCGAGATGCATAATGAGCACTTTCAACCCCCAGGTGCTTCACAAATTGATTTGTAAAAATGAAAAAGTCCTTTTTTTCACAAAAAATTCCTTTAGCCTCAATTTTTTCATTTTTTCATGGGCTACAGGATAAAATGGATCTTAAAATGTGCTGGGCAATTTCTTCTGAGTACACCGATACCTCACATGTGGGGGTAAACCACTTGGAAGTGAAGGAGCGCCATTTCACTTTTTGAATGAAAAATTAGCTCCAATCGTTAGCGTTCACCATGTCGTGTTTGGAGAGCCCCTGTGTGCCTAAACATTTGAACTCCCCCACAAGTGACACCATTTTGGAAACTGGACCCCCCAAGGAACTCATCTAGATGTGTGATGAGCACTTTGAACCCCCAAGTGCTTCACAGAAGTTTATAACGCAGAGACATGAAAATAAAAAATCATTTTTCTTTCCTCAAAAATTATTTTTTAGCCCACAGTTTTTTATTTTCACAAGGGTAACAGGAGAAATTGGACCCCAAAATTTGTTGTCCAGTTTGTCATGAGTACGCTGATGCCCAATATGTGGGGGTAAACCACTGTTTGGGCACACGTCGGGGCTCGGAAAGGAAGTAGTGACGTTTTGAAATGCAGACTTTGATGGAATGGTCTGCGGGCGTCACAATACATTTGCAGAGCCCCTGATGTTCCTTACACAGTAGAAATCCACCACAAGTGACCCCATTTTGGAAACTAGACCCCCCAAGGAACTTATCTAGATTTGTGGTGAGCACTTTGAACCCCCAAAGTGCTTCGCAGAATTTTATAACGCAGAGCCGTGAAAATAAAAAATCATTTTTTTCCCACAAAAATAATTTTTTAGCCCCCATTTTTTCCAAGGGTAACAGGAGAAATTAGACCCCCAAAATTGTTGTACAATTTTTCCTGAGTACGCTTATGCCCCATATGTGGGGGTAAACCACTGTTTGGGCACACGTCGGGGCTCGGAAGGGAGGGAGCACCATTTGACTTTTTGAATGCAAGATTGGCTGGTATCAATGGTGGCGCCATGTCGTGATTGGAGACCCCCTGATGTGCCTAAACAATGGAAACCTCTCAATTCTAACTCCAACACTAACCCCAACACACCCCTAACTCTAATCCCAACTTTAACCATAACCGTAATCACAACCCTAACTCCAACACACCCCTAACCACAACCCTAACCCCAACACACCCCTAACCCTAATCCCAACCCTAACCCTAATCCCAACCCTAACCCCAACACACAACCAACCCTAATCCCAACCCTAACCACAAGCCTAACCCTAACATCAGCACACCCCTAACCCTAAGCTTAACCCTAATTCCAACCCTAACCCTAATTCCAACCCTAACTCTAGTTCCAGCCCTAACCCTAAGGCTATGTGCCCACATTGCGGATTCGTGTGCGGATTTTTCCGCACGGTTTTTGAAAAATCAGCAGGTAAAACGCACTGCGTTTTACTTGCAGATTTACTGTGAATTTCCAGTGTTTTTTGTGCGGATTTCACCTGCGGATTCCTATTGAGGAACAGGTGTAAAACGTTGCGGAATCCGCACAAAGAATTCACATGTTGCGGAAAATACAACGCAGTGTTTCTGCACGGTATTATCTGCACCATGGGCACAGCGGATTTGGTTTTCCATAGGTTTACAATAGTACTGTAAACGTGATGGAAAACTGCCACGAATCCGCAGCGGCCAATCTGCTGCGGATCCGCGCTGCCAATCCGCTGCGGATCCACAGCCAAATCCGCACCGTGTGCACATAGCCTAATTCTAACCCTAATTGCAACCCTAGCCATAACCCTAGCCTTAACCCTAACCCTAGCCCTAACCCTAACCCTAGCCCTAGTTCTAAGCCTAGTTGTAACCCTAACCCTAGTTCTAACCCTAACCCTAGTGGAAAAAAATATATATATTTTCTTTATTTTATTATTGTCCCTACCTATGGGGGTGATAAAGAAGGGTTCATTTACTATTTTTTTTATTTTGATCACTGTGATAGGTTATATCACAGTGATCAAAATGTACCTGTAACGAATCTGCCGGCCGGCAGATTCGGCGGGCGCACTGCGCTGCTGTCAGTCAGTGGGGGGGTGAGATCACAGTCTCGAGCCATGGCCGATGATATTGCAGCATCGGCCATGGCTGGATTGTAATATTTCACCAAATTTCATAGGTGAAATATTACAAATTGCTCTGATTGGCTGTTGAACTTTCAACAGCCAATCGGAGCGATCATAGCCACGTGGGGGCAAAGCCACCCCCCTGGGCTAAAGTACCACTCCCCTTGTCCCTGCAGATTGGTTGAAATTGGAGTTAACCCTTTCACCCGATCTGCAGGGACGCAATCCCTCCATGACGCCACATAGGCGTCACAGGTCGGATTGGCACTGACTTTCATGACACCTACGTGGCGTCACAGGTCTGGAAGGGGTTAACTTATGACCTAGAAGCCATATAAAAAAAATAAGCTCATGAACTTGAAAACCATAGATATGAAAAAGGCAATGTATGACCTTCTATTCCAGTGCCAAGATGTACCTACTGTATGCACAGCACTGCTTCTTCAATGACCTGTTTCCTAATGCCCAACTTCTTGCCCAGGTAACCAGCCATTAATCCTTTCACACTGAGGAAATCTCAAAACAGGTCCCTACTGAGGATTAGTGAGCACTAAAATGTTCAGATGTAAGTTACGGATACTTGTTTCGAATAACATGTATAATGAGAGTCAAAGGGAAATTCTAGTATTTTTCCAGCAGACCTTACAAGGAGGTCTGAAGGGCAGTGAATATGTTGAAATGGATGACAAAAAGTGCTGATTGGAAGGAAAACAGCATGGGGAAGGACCCTGGAAGCATACACACGCTGTCAAAATTGTTGGTACCCCTCGCTTAATGACAGAAAAACCCACAATGGTCACAGAAAAAACTTGACTCTGACAAAAGTAATAATGAATAAAAGATCTATGAAAATGAACAAATGAAAGTCAGACATTGCTTTTCAACCATGCTTCCACATAATAAAAAAAAAAAAAACTCATGAAATAGGCCTGGACAGAAATGATGGTGCCCTTAACTTAATATTTTGTTGCACAACCTTTTGAGGCAATCACTGCAATCAAACGATTCCTGTAACTGTCAATGAGACAAAATGTTTTGGGTCATTATCCTGTTGCAAGACCCATGACCTGCGACTAAGACCAAGCTTTCTGACACTGGGCAGCATTTCTCTCTAGAATCCATTGATAGTCTTGAGATGTCACTGTACCCTGCACAGATTCTAGGCACCCTGTGCCAGATGCAGCAAAGCAGCCCCAGAACATAACAGAGCTTCCTCCATGGTTCACAGTAGGGACAGTGTTCTTTTCTTGATATGCTTCATTTTTCCGTCTGTGAACATAGAGCTGATATGCCTTGCCAAAAAGTTCAATTTTCGTCTCATCTATCCATAGGACATTCTCCCAGAAGCTTTCTGTCTTGGCAACATGTAATTTGGCAAATTCCAGTCTGTTTTTTTGCGATTTTTTTTCAATAATGATGTCCTCCTTGGTCATCTCCCATGAAGTCCATTTTGGCTCAGACAGTGATGGATGGTGCAATCTGACACTGATGTTCCTTGAGCTTGAAGTTCACCTTTAATCTGTTTCAAAGTTTTTCTGGGCTCTTTTGTTACCATTCGTATTATCCATATCTTTGATTTGTCCTCAATTTTCCTCCTACAGCCACGTCCAGGGAGGTTGGCTACAGTCCCATGGATCTTAGATTTCTGAATAATATGTGCCACTGTAGTCACAGGAACATCAAGCTGCTTGGAGATGGTCTTATAACTTTTACCTTTAACATGTTTGTCTATAATTTTCTTTCTAATCTCCTGAGACAACTCTTTCCTTCGCTTCCTCTGGTCCATGTTCAGTGTGATACACGCCATTTCACCACACAGCACAGTGAGGATCTGTAGCCCTATATAGAGGCCACTCACTGATTCCAGGATTGTAGACACCTGTGATGCTAGTTAGTGGACACACCGAGATTTAACATGTCCATTTTCTCCCATTATTTTCAGGGGAACCATCATTTCTGTCCAGGCCTATTTCATGAGTTTTATTTTTTTTTAATTCAGTGTAAGCATGGTTGAAAAGCAATGTCTGACTTTCATTTGTTCATTTTCATAGATTTTTTTTTATTTATTATTACTTTTGTGAGATTCAAGTTATTTCTATGACCATTGTGGGTTTTTCTGTCATTAACCCCTATCTGACCTCGGACGGGATAGTACATCCGAGGTCAGATCCCCTGCTTTGATGCAGGGCTCCGCGGTGAGCCCGCATCAAAGCCGGGACATGTCAGCTGTTTTGAACAGCTGACATGTGCCCGTAATAGGCGCGGGCAGAATCGCGATCTGCCCGCACCTATTAACTAGTTAAATGCCGCTGTCAAACGCAGACAGCAGCATTTAACTACCGCATCCGGCCGGGCGGCCGGAAATGACTTCATCGCCGACCCCCGTCACATGAACGGGGGTCGGCAATGCATCTCCATTGTAACCATAGAGGTCCTTGAGACCTCTATGGTTACTGAACGCCAGTGGCTGTGAGCGCCACCCTGTGGTCGGCGCTCACAGCACACCTGCATTTCTGCTACATAGCAGCGATCGTGCTATGCCTGCTTCTAGCCTCCCATGGAGGCTATTGAAGCATGGCAAAAGTAAAAAAAAAAAAGTTGAAAAAAATGTTAAAAAATAAAAAAAATATAAAAGTTTAAATCACCCCCCTTTCACCCCAATCAAAATAAATCAATAAAAAAAATATAAAATCTACACATATTTGGTATCGCCGCACTCAGAATCGCCCGATCTATCAACTAAAAAAAAGCATTAACCTGATCGCTAAATGGCGTAGCGGGAAAACAATTCAAAACGCCAGAATTACGTTTTTTTGGTCGCCACGACATTGCATTAAAATGCAATAACGGGCGATCAAAAGAACGTATCTGCACCGAAATGCTATCATTAAAAACATCATCTCGGCACGCAAAAAATAAGCCCTCAACCGACCCCAGATCACGAAAAATGGAGAAGCTACGGGTATCGGAAAATGGCGCAATTTTTTTTTTTTTTTAGCAAAGTTTGGAATTTTTTTTCACCACTTAGGTAAAAAATAAGCTAGTCATGTTAGGTGTCTATGAACTCGTACTGACCTGGAGAATCATAATGGCAGGTCAGTTTTAGCATTTAGTGAACCTAGCAAAAAAGCCAAACAAAAAACAAGTGTGGGATTGCACTTTTTTTGCAATTTCACCGCACTTGGAATTTTTGTCCCCTTTTTTTAGTACATGACATGCTAAAACCAATGATGTCGTTCAAAAGTACAACTCGTCCCGCAAAAAATAAGCCCTCACATGGCCAAATTGACAGAAAAATAACACGGAAACGAACACGAAAAACCGAAAAATCCCAAGGTCATGAAGGGGTTAAACAACGGGTACCAACAATTTTGAAGATCTGTGTATCTGATTTCCAGAACGCTGCTGAGAACAATGGTGTCACACACCACCGCCGCAGATACCAGCATTCCTTTATCTATAGCCCTCAATGGGACTACTACACCCCTCCAGGGACCTGTGCCCTCCAGCCCTATTTCTACTGATTCAAGTAAGGTTTGAAAAAGACCCTGTGGGTCGAAACGTTACCTACGAAACACTGCGGTGATAACTTTTTGTTCTGGTGTCTATAATAAAGAAAACCACGTTTTTCAGCTCAACCTATACTCTGAAAATCTCTCTTTTTTGAGTGCGACTGTTGTTATATAGGACACTTCAAGGAATGACAATAAAAGATTCAAAATCGAAAAGAAATTGGAGTTTATTGGAAAAAAATGTCAAAAAACATTTTCCTGCATAATGGCTTGTATATAAGGCAAAATTTAAAAATAATTGAAAAAAATAAATAAATTTAAGTAAACCAAAATTGAAATATTTATTTTAACCCTTTAGTAACCGCCAATACGTCTTTTTACTGACCTGAGATATAAGTGAATAGCCGCCCATACAGGTGACAATCCAGCAGCTGTCGGCTGTACACTATAGCTGACAACTTGTTGCATTAGCCACGATCAGCGTTAGTACTGTCCATGTCTGTTTAACCCCTTAGATGCTGCTGTCAAAAGTGACTACACCATACAAATGGTTAACTGAGTGTGGGGGCTTCCTATTTAACCCCATTGGCACCCAGAGATCATGATTGTGTGGTCCTGATGTTTGCCATGGCAATTTATGGCCAAATAGCGGCTTTAGAGTCTCCTGGCTATATCGGCCTCTTTGGAAGTTATTGACATTTAGGTGGTAAAAATACACTTTTTCGTTCCTATCATGCCACTTTGCATTACTTCCGGAATATCACTTGAAGGGTTAATAATGAAAACTGCTGTCAGGTAGTTTATGTCGAGGGGTGCAGTTTTTAAAATGGTATCACTTTTGGGGGTATTCCAATATATATGACCCTCAAAGTCACTTCAAACCTGGATAGGTCCCTAAAAAATAAATGTTGTACATTTTATTGAAAAAATAAAAAATTACTGCTACATTTTTAAACCTCCTAAAATGCTAACAAAATAAAATAAATAATCATTCAAAGTTTGAAAATTGCAATGTTTTTCCATTTTTGTCAGATATATTTTTATAAATAAACACAAAACATATCGACCAAAATTTACCATTATCATAAATGATAATGAGCCACGAAAAAACATTCTGAAAATCACTGGGATTTGTTGAAGCGTTCCAGAGTTATTATTACATAAAGTGACACTGGTCAGATTTCAAACATTTGGCCCAGTGACAAAGGGGTTAAAAAATGGAAGAGGGACTCATATACACATTGTATTAGACAGTTCAATACAAGGTGCAAGAAGGAGAGATTCAGGAAATCATTTGTACCTACTGCTATGGGGATGTATAATAATTTCCTAAGGGTGGTAGACAATAATGACTGATTGCAGGTGTACTAATGTCAATTAACAGTGATTTATATACCTGAACCACCCACATTTATATGTTATGTAATGTTGGTATACCAGTGCAAGATTTGTGTCCAAATATTTTATGTACTGCTGTTTGTATTGCTGCTGTAATATTGTAATTTCCCCCCGGGATCAATTAAGTGTATCATATCGTATCGTAAAGGGGGTCCTCATACACATTATGCTCAAATTGTCATATAGTGGTACTCCTAGCTCATAAAAGCTATGCACTAATTGCAAAGGCTTCCAAAAATTACAAGCAGGGCCATCCATACACCTTTCAAGGCACCGACTGTAGTATCTCAGTCAAACATTGTGAATAAAGTGAAGTTGTGGTACTTCCAGACTCATAAAAGGTTTGCACTAAGTGCAAAGCCAACTAAAATTACAAGCAAGGTCATCCATATGTGCCAAACTCCCTACAGGCAACACTTCCCTGTCACTGACTCTTTACTTTAGATTCACTACAAATCAAATATTAGGTGGATTCTTTGCAAGTTTTGAAGAATGATAGTGTAGTAGAGATATATCAAAATAACAGAGCCCAGCGGCACAGCAGTGCTGGGTATGTCATGTTGCATAGTTTGGTTGCAGAAGAAACCTGTGAGAGTAGATTATATGTAGACAGTTTTGCAAATGTATTAAAAAAGAAAAACTGAAATATCCCATGGTCATAAGTATTTAGAATACTTATGACTTTGAAATATCACATGGTCATAAGTATTCTGTTTTTCTTAGAAAAATGTAAATGGGTCTGAATACTTTCTGCACCCACTGTATGTAGCACCATTAATTCCACAGTGCTTTAAAAACATTATTGGCACTGTCCACATTGCTGCTCACAATCTAGATTCTTTATCAGAAAGTCTTTGGAGTGTGGGAGGAAACCTACGCAAAAACGAGAAGAACGTACAAACTCCTTGCAGATGTTGTCCTCGGTGGGATTTGAACCTAAGACCCCAGTGCTGCAATGCTAACCACTGAGCCACCATGCTGCCTGGTATTTATGTCTCTCATCTTGGCCACATCCTGGTATGTATATCCTCCATCCTGGTATATGTCTCCCGTATATTGCACAGCCCATAGTCATCCATGTAGTATAATCCACAGCCCATAATCATACAGAGTAGTATGGCCATCATTTGCTCACTGATTTAAAAAAAAATATATGTACTCACCTGCCCTTTGCTCCTCCAACATGCGGCGTCCTCTTTGTGAAGCTGGCAGCTGATTCAGCGTGCAAGCGACGGGAGTGCACAATGTCACTGCCATGCATCCCGGTCATGTACACGCCGACGTCAGCTGCTGGCCCCTGATTGGCCGCCACTGTGTATTGCCGCGGATGGACCCGATGGGTCTGTGCACTGCAATACACTTCAGCTGAATATGCATGTGAGCTGCAATAGTTACGCCCCTGGGTGGACATATCAATTTTGAAACTTGTGCAGCAACACTGGGGCCCAGGAAGTAAGGGGGCAATTTCCAGCTCCAAAGCAGGTGGAATTATGCTTTATCATGAGCTATTGGACTGCAAAGGGCCGATGTAGTGTCCTTGCACAGAGGCCCTTATTTTTGTCTGTGTCCGACCTTGGACGCAATGCTACTAGGAGTCCTTGTTTGTACCACTAATATATTATTTATTACCTAATTAGAGTAAAATATACATTTAAGTAAAAATGCCCATTAAACGATAAGTCATATTTCCTTTAATTTTCTTTTGGCTCTAATTACATTTTGACCTTTTCACTTCAACCAAACAAAATCTTATCCTCAATCTGTACTGATATCCCTGGGCCAAAAATCACGTAACATTATTAATTCCACTTACTTGTACATCAATAAAAAGAAAACATCTAACGTAAGGCTGGGAAAGGAGAGCGCGGTCAGTAAATAAGCAAAATCCACATCGCTTTCCTTTCACTTGACAAATGCTAATCTTGGGATACTAAGCTGCTGGCAAATGATCACATTTTGTTTAAAATGTTCCTGTCAACTGGCATTTATGTGATTGCAAAAATATGTCTCTCTGGAGGGGCTGATTGTCCACCAGAAACAACAACCAAGTCGTTTAACTCATTCAGTGGAATATCACATGTCATACGATGTGCCAAACCTGTGCAGGCAAAACACTGTCATGTGCTGTTGTTTCCTTATTTCCTGCAAACCATAAAGTCCATTTATTACCAAAATTGTTAGCAATAAATCGAAATAAATCTAATTTTGTACAGTGGCAGAGGGTCCTAACTGGTGAAACCCAGACGGAAAAGAAATAGAAAAAATAAAATATAAAATAGAATGCGGCGGATACAAGACAGATTCTTAATATCATCTTGACCACCAAGAATATTAAAGAGATTCTGTCACCTGGTTTTTGCTACTCAATCTGAAAGCAGTACGCTATAGGAGAAGAAACCCTTATTTCAGTGATGTGTCACTTACAGGGCTGCTTGCTGTAGTTTTCATAAAATCATTGTTTTAACAGCAGGAAATGATCACTACATGATTAGTAAATAGTGATGAGCGTTTTCCCGAGCATGCTCGGGTGATCTCCGAGTATTTCTTAGTGTTCGGAGATTTTGTTTTTGTTGACTCAGCTGCATTATTTATGGCTGCTAGACAGGCTGAATACATGTGGGGATTCCCTAGCAACTAGGCAACCCCCACATGTACTCAGCCTGGCTAGAAGCCATGAATCATGCAGCTGAGTCAACAAAAACTAAATCTCCGAAAACTAACAAATACTCGGAGATCACCCGATCATGCTCGGGAAAACTCGAGCAACGAGTATACTCGCTCATCACTATTAGTAAGCCGTCTGCCGTGAAGTCCAACAATGCCCTCCCACCATGGATTGACAGCTTTCTGCCTATACGCAGTGTGCACACAAAGCTGCCAATCAGTGCTGTGGGTGAGGATATACAAAGCTCAGCATTCAGAAAACTAGTAGATGTGCATCAGATAGAACAGTTTTTAATGAAAACTGCGACAAGGAGCCCATTAAGTGACACATGACTGGGATCAGATTCTCTGTCCTTCCATCATGCTGCTGTTAGATAGAGTAGCAACAACTTGGTGACAGATTCCCTTTATCGCTTTCTGTACGCCACCAGGAGTACTATAATCTGACATATAGAGATGAGTGAATTGCTTCTCGGTTAATTGCGAGGGATTAAAAAAAAATTAAAGAAAATTAATACTCCTCTCCGAAACTCATCTTGTTCATACAGTTCCTCGCTTGGTTTTTCAGGTTCGGTTTTTACTCATGGGCTTCTTGTTTTCCTCCCATTGTACCTCAGAGGCCTCCAGTACCTAGTACGCCTTGTAACGTCATGACGTTATGTGAACCATAGAATGACTAGGTCTCACATGACATCATGAAATGCCTCGATCCGTGATCCCACAACGCAGCACGAGGCCCAGTGGCACCAAAGATTCAACTGAATCCATGGCATTCTGAAAATATGTCCATCAGTTTACGAATGAAGACTGGACCAGAATGACCAAGAAAAGGGATGTATGGACAAGGTGAAGTGAGAGCTGGGTATGGTGAGTATCATTTTGTTATATTTGTTTCACCCTATGTGTATTACACTCTGGGGTCTGCAGAGACCTCCGAACATAGTAACATACATTGAATTAGTATTTAATTTTTTGGTTGAATTTGAGCAAACTTGGTGAATTTTGACAAATTCACTCATCTCAACAAATGTTTAAACATATATGTTTATTAAGCCCTAGACTAAAATTAAATACTTTAGGTAACCAATAATGATAATCATATGGCACTGGACAATAAAGGATTTAATTATTTAGGCACTGGACCACCAGGATTAATACTAGGACACTCAGGGATGTACTGCAATTATTTTAGGCAATGAACAAGCATGACTAATATTAAATGATGGGGTACACATGTACCAATTCAGATGTTCAAATGAGGTTTTGGTCAAGATGCATAAAGATTTGCAAACTAAAAAACGGACCATTTTTCTTTCGGCAAATATGAGAAAGAATCGTCAACATGATAACTTTGGCGAAATGAACGATTTGTTGCAGCATTTCTCATTTCATCAGAGGACGATTTCTGAAGATAGGAAAAGTGTGAAAATCTATATATATAATTGTCTAAGGGTTTTTCTGTCTGTCTGTCCTGGAAATCCTGCGTCTCTGACACTGAATCAGTGACGGGCACAGCATGGCGACGATGATGTCATAAAGGTTGCCTCGACCAATCAGCGACGGGCACAGTCTGCCGCGAATTCTGGAATCATCATTGTCCATATACTACGGGGACATGCATATTCTAGAATACCCGATGCGTTAGAATCGGGCCTCAATCTAGTAATGTACAGTGGGGCAAAAAAGTATTTAGTCAGTGAGCAATAGTACAAGTTCCACCACTTAAAAAGATGAGAGGCGTCTGTAATTTACATCATAGGTAGACCTCAACTATGGGAGACAAACTGAGAAAAAAAAATCCAGAAAATCACATTGTCTGTTTTTTTAACATTTTATTTGCATATTATGGTGGAAAATAAGTATTTGGTCAGAAACAAACAATCAAGATTTCTGGCTCTCACAGACCTGTAACTTCTTCTTTAAGAGTCTCCTCTTTCCTCCACTCATTACCTGTAGTAATGGCACCTGTTTAAACTTATCAGTATAAAAAGACACCTGTGCACACCCTCAAACAGTCTGACTCCAAACTCCACTATGGTGAAGACCAAAAAGCTGTCAAAGGACACCAGAAACAAAATTGTAGCCCTGCACCAGGCTGGGAAGACTGAATCTGCAATAGCCAACCAGCTTGGAGTGAAGAAATCAACAGTGGGAGCAATAATTAGAAAATGGAAGACATACAAGACCACTGATAATCTCCCTCGATCTGGGGCTCCACGCAAAATCCCACCCCGTGGGGTCAGAATGATCACAAGAACGGTGAGCAAAAATCCCAGAACCACGCGGGGGGACCTAGTGAATGAACTGCAGAGAGCTGGGACCAATGTAACAAGGCCTACCATAAGTAACACACTACGCCACCATGGACTCAGATCCTGCAGTGCCAGACGTGTCCCACTGCTTAAGCCAGTACATGTCCGGGCCCGTCTGAAGTTTGCTAGAGAGCATTTGGATGATCCAGAGGAGTTTTGGGAGAATGTCCTATGGTCTGATGAAACCAAACTGGAACTGTTTGGTAGAAACACAACTTGTCGTGTTTGGAGGAAAAAGAATACTGAGTTGCATCCATCAAACACCATACCTACTGTAAAGCATGGTTGTGGAAACATCATGCTTTGGGGCTGTTTCTCTGCAAAGGGGCCAGGACGACTGATCCGGGTACATGAAAGAATGAATGGGGCCATGTATCGTGAGATTTTGAGTGCAAACCTCCTTCCATCAGCAAGGGCATTGAAGATGAAACGTGGCTGGGTCTTTCAACATGACAATGATCCAAAGCACACCGCCAGGGCAACGAAGGAGTGGCTTCGTAAGAAGCATTTCAAGATCCTGGAGTGGCCTAGCCAGTCTCCAGATCTCAACCCTATAGAAAACCTTTGGAGGGAGTTGAAAGTCCGTGTTGCCAAGCGAAAAGCCAAAAACATCACTGCTCTAGAGGAGATCTGCATGGAGGAATGGGCCAACATACCAACAACAGTGTGTGGCAACCTTGTGAAGACTTACAGAAAACGTTTGACCTCTGTCATTGCCAACAAAGGATATATTACAAAGTATTGAGATGAAATTTTGTTTCTGACCAAATACTTATTTTCCACCATAATATGCAAATAAATTGTTAAAAAAACAGACAATGTGATTTTCTGGATTTTTTTTTCTCAGTTTGTCTCTCATAGTTGAGGTCTACCTATGATGTAAATTACAGACACCTCTCATCTTTTTAAGTGGTGGAACTTGCACTATTGCTGACTGACTAAATACTTTTTTGCCCCACTGTATAAACTCCGTTCACTTCACCCGGTGACCCAGTAAGCTCCTCTCTAATGACTGTTGAGTGATGCTCCATTGAGAATTATAATTGGACTTGTCTGGACTGAGACAAAATGTTTACACATCTCTACAAGTTTGACGAGTGATTAGAAGCTCATTCGGTTATATTGTTCTACAGCTAAAAACTTCCAAAGCTCATAAAGCCGTATAAGCCTACAATATATTTACTCCTAGACTTCATTTCCTCATAGATGGAAGGTGCCAAACAGAAGTTGGCAGAGACACATGGCTTCCAACCATGATGGTTTCAATAATCCAAGTACAGTTCATTTTATTACCTACTGTAGGTCAGTGAAATGAGATGGGATCTGAGGTAGTAAGATCAGGTGTTCGTTCTCCTAATCCTTATGGATAGAACAAGGCAAAGACTTAGGCACTTTAGATAGCTAACCATCATTCGACTGATCGTGCAGCTGGCAGCTATCTCGCCCGACTGTCCCATACACAAGCGCTAAGCCAGTTGAGTGCTCCTTGTTCTCTATGAGAGACAACCTGACAGTCATATCTCTCTGTGGCTTATATCTTTGAGAAAAAAAGGATTGGCAGTCCGAAATCAGACATTCTGGATTGATATTCCCCCATACAATCATCAGTCAGAGACTCCATTATACATCAGACTGTGAGCTGTCTATATTGCCAAGTTCAGCCAACATTAGTCTAATGTGTATGGGGCTTAATAGTGGAAGCCCTATTAAATTTAAGCTAATGTGAATGATTTTGCTTACTCTACAATGTCCTTCCTATTACACAAAGTCATTGAGTCTCCATGTACTACCATACAAGTCATGTCGGACTCTGAGTTTCCAGACATTTTCTATCCCTAAAGACATGCTTCTAGGTGACAATTCCTTCCTACTTACAGATGGAAGATGCAAATTATTTTTCTGCCAGAGATATATTCATTTTTCAATTTCATCAAAAGGCTCAGGTGCCTCAGAAAAGGGGGTAAAAAATAGTCTTCTGCCATATATCAGTCCAGTACTGTGACTTACTTAGTAAACTAGAGGACTAATTACAGATCTTCCATCAGTGCCGAGGAGCTTTACTTTATGCCTCTGTCTGAATCACACAATTCTTCTCTTTTAAGAACCATTGAAGAAAATACTTGAGATGTAAAAAATCTTAGAAATATTTTTCCATATAAGCCAAATAAGCCACTTATGCAAAAATAAGTCTAGATTTGGTGTTGGAGCTCCATATCCCCTGCTGCCCTTTATTTCATTGATTGAATGGAGTCACTAATGTAAGTTCCTTGCCCCAAGTCATATACTTACCATCCGCCGTCTTCTACTGTTCTCGGCACCGCTCCGGTCGTCTTCTGCTAGATGTGACTTGTCAGATCGCTCCATTGTTTGCTGGGCGAGTGAGAGATCACTACTCAACGTAAGTCTATAATAGACAGAACGAGGATCTCATAGACTTAGACTGAGAGCTTGTGACCATTATCTCTGACTGCCGGTCAGTCAGGAGCTCGAGTCACAAGATGGTGAAGCAGGACTGGAGCGGTGCCGGTAAGAGCAGAAGACAAAGGCTGATAAGGCTAAGTTCACACTTGCATTGTGCAGTCCGTTCAAAACATCCGTTAAACGGACTACACTAGCGCAAGTGCCGACATTTGCACAGCGCTAGCGCAGATGGAGCATCTGCTAGCTCCATCTGCGCTAGCAGTGCGCTAGCAGTGATGGACCCGGAAACGCTGCAGCCCACATCTCGGGTCCGTCACTCAATGATGGCACATTGCTAGCGCACGCCCATTGTGGGCGTGCGCTAGCAATGCGTCCGCCACAGAAAGTAATGGCGGCGTTAACGGACTATGTTACACCACGTTATGCCGCGGTGTAACGTAGTCCGTTAAATGGGTCACATTAACGCAGTGTGAACCAAGCCTAAGTGTAATACTTGGGTCAGGGAACATATTTTAGTGATACCAATTCAGAGGTGAAATAAAAACAAATGCCGGAGTGCTGCTTTAAAAAAAAAAGGATCAATGAAAAAACCTATGTGACCATATGTCACAAGGTTCCCCTAGTGGCAGCCGTCATAAGTAGTGATGAGCGAATGGATTGTACTCGCTGCTCAGGTTTTCCCGAGCACGCTCAGGTGGTCTCCGAGTGTTTGTGACTGCTCGGAGATTTTGTTTTCCTAGCAGCAGTTGGATGATTTGCAGCTATAAGACAGCTTGATTACATGTGGGGTTCCCTAGCAACCAGACAACCCCCACATGTACTCTGGCTGGCTACCAGCTGTAAATCCTGCAGCTGCGTCAACAAAAACTAATTCTCCAAGCAGTCACAAATACTCAGAGACCACCCGAGCGTGCTCGGGAAAACCAGAGCAATAAGTACACTCGCTCGTCACTAGTCATAAGCTTTGGGGTAGATTTGCCTGCTCTGCTGGAAGGTAAGGACACTTAAGGTACCTTCACACTTAACGATATCGCTAACGATATTGTTGCTTTTTGTGATGTAGCAACGATATCGTTAAGGAAATCGTTATGTGTGACAGCGACCAACGATCAGGCCCCTGCTGGGAGATCGTTGGTCGCTGAGGAAAGTCCAGAACTTTATTTCGTCGCTGGACTCCCTGCAGACATCGCTGGATCGGCGTGTGTGACACCGATCCAGCGATGTCTTCACTGGTAACCAGGGTAAACATCAGGTTACTAAGCGCAGGGCCACGCTTAGTAACCCGCTGTTTACCCTCGTTACCAGCATAAAAGTAAAAAACAAACACTACATACTTACCTACCGCTGTCTGTCCCCGGCGCTCTGCTTCTCTGCACTCCTCCTGCACTGGCTGTGAGCGTCGGTCAGCCGGAAAGCAGAGCGGTGACGCCACCGCTCTGCTTTCCGGCCGCTGTGCTCACAGCCAGTGCAGGAGGAGTGCAGAGAAGCAGAGCGCCGGGGACAGACAGCGGTAGGTAAGTATGTAGTGTTTGTTTTTTTAATTTTTACGCTGGTAACCACGGTAAACATCGGGTTACTAAGCACGGCCCTGCGCTTAGTAACCCGATGTTTACCCTGGTTACCCGGGGACTTCGGGATCGTTGGTCGCTGGAGAGCTGTCTGTGTGACAGCTCTCCAGCGACCAAACAGCGACGCTGCAGCGATCGACATCGTTGTCGGTATCGCTGCAGCGTCGCTGAGTGTGAAGGTACCTTTAGGCTATGAGTTTTTGATGCTGCGTATTTTCACCGTGTCAAAAACGCATCAAAGTGGATGGGATGTATAGAAATCTCACGCCCATTGTGCTTCTTTTTTCCTCAGCGTAATCTGACCTGCGGTGGGTGTTTCAGTTTAATGAGCAGATTTTTCCCATACACTTGCATTAGATGCAGAAAATCAGTAGGTAAAAAAATGCATGTAATCCGCACATGGCTGTATTAATAAAGTTTTGTCAAGCCTAAGTATCAAAAGCAAGGTAGCTTTATTTAAATCATGACGAACACCAACGAGAGACAAATACCGCAGCATACCAAATGTAAAACACATGGATAAAAATCATTAAAAAGTGCAAGTAATCAAATTTATTTAATAAGCGCAGAAAATCTGCAAAATCAAAAGCTCATCACTGGAACATAGCCTTAGAAAACAACCCTTGTTTCCTTTGACAGGAATCTGCCTAAAACAATGAATTACTGTATATAATAGTAATATGTCTAATTAGTAAGACAAAGACATTTACCATTCATAATGTCAGATTTCGAAGGAAAAGCAGGAATGCATAACCGTATCCAAACATCTGGGCCAACATCATCGACTGCGGCTATAAACATAATCATTACACAATGATTTCATGATGTTAAAAAAAAAGTATCCTGGCATTTTATCTAAGAGCAGTGAGTTTTGCATCAGTCCTGGATTATTATAGACTTTGTACCTTATATGAATGAATTGGAGCACCACATCTCCGAATCTACTTCTAAAGGTCAGAAGAAGGTCTTCACATGTTCCATAATTATTTAGGTCCATTATAACTTGAATTCAGTTTTACTGCTCTAATCGCCAAAATATTGTTTATCTGATCTTTGACGTACATGCAGAGTTAAAAGATAAAATTCTGTCCGGTTTCAGTCGCCAGTGGGGAAAATGAAGTCCTGCTATGTTCCAAAGCACGTGCCTGCACCAGTGAAGGACGACAAATAGAATTAACGATTTGGCACTAAACTTAGCCTAAACATAGGAAATGCTTACATATAACAAAAGAACCAAGAATTACCTTATAATGGCATGTAAAAGTTTGGGCACCTCTGGTCAAAATTATTGTTATTGTGAACAGTTAAGCAAGTTGACTATGAAATTATCTCTAAAAGGCTTACAATTATAGATGACACTTTTCCTTTGTATTATAGGCAAATAGATACCGTATATATTTTCATCTTTTACATTTTAAAAATTACAAAAAGGAAAATGGGCCGATGCAAAGGTTTGGGCACACTTAGAGATTTGTGTACTTAGATAACTTTGACCAAGGTTTCAGACCTTAATTAGACTGTTAGGTTTATGGCATGCTCACTATCATCATTAGGAAAGGCCAGGTGAGGCAAATTTCACAATTTTATTCAAAAGAAACCATGTTCATGTTCCCTGAGGAAGTGCTCACGAAACATGCGTTGGGGCTAAGGGAAGCACGAACATACCCTGCTGCAGTCCACTGGATGTTCAATTCCACACTATCATCCATAGGTAATGTAAAAATCTTTTATATACCATTATGTCAGTCTCCATATTGATCATTTCATAAGAGCCACTGGGCTTGTACTAGGGGAGAAATCCAAATCCATACTTACATGCACTTGCACAAGTTGGTTTTTGAAATTACATGTCGTTTTTTCTTTTAAAATAATTTTGTTAATAAAATGTATTAGCTCCGCTAAATGTAGGGTACATATGGGCAACCATTTGATTTATATTACTGCTTGTGATACTATATCAAAAGACACTCCTTTCTTCATCTTATTTTATAAAAACCCAGCCTCTTCTATCCATGTGTCAAAAACTAGCAGCCATGGGCTCTTCTAAGCAGCTGCCTAGCACTCTGAAAATACAACGGGAGGCCCACAAAGAAGGAGAAGGCTATAAGTAGATAGCAAAGTGTCTTCAAGTTGCCCTTTCCTCAGTTTGAAATGTAATTGAGAAATTGTATACCCCTCCTCACATGTATAGCGCCATGAAATAAATGGCGCTATAATAATAAATAATAATAATAATAAATGGTAGTTAACAGGAACAGTGGAGGTCAAGATAAGGTCTGGAAGACCAAGCAAAACTTCAGTGAGAGCTGCTCGCAGGGTTGCTAAAGAAGCAAATCAGAACCTCCTCCTGACTGCGAAGACCTTCAGAAAGATTAAGAAACTCTGGAGTTGTGGAACATTGTCCTACTTTTCAGAGACACCTGCACAAATATGGCATGGAAGAGTCATCAGAAGAAAACCTCTCCTGGGTCCTCATCATAAAATTCAGCATCAGAAGTATGCAAGATGTAGCATCCCTGCACATTGCCCCTTTTCTCCAGCAGGGACGCCAACTCACTCACCAGTGCGTCCCATGTCCCGCTCTTCCTTCTTCTTTGTTTACTGCTACTCGGGGTGCGTACACGGCGAGCAGATCCCTGAGTACTGTGCTTAGGGCGCGCGTGTGCTCCCTCCTTCTTAAAGAGGCCTTGTACACCTTCCTAAAGTGTCCCCAGCCAATGGCTGGGAGACTCGTATTATTTAAGGCACCTCCACTTGCATGGAGGTACCTGTGCAACGTTGTTAGTCTTTTCCCAAACCTGCCGTGCCAGTCTATATATCAACCAGACCTGCCTGCACCTGCCGAGTCAGTCTGTACATCAGTCGGATCCGCCAGCACTTGCAATGTCCAACTGTGAATCTGCCATACCAGTCCACTCCTGCCAGTTCCTGCCTGCATCAGCTAACCTTACCTTCAGGTCCATTACAGCTACTAGTCATTTGGGGGTCAGCTGCCATGCGTCCATGGTCTGTCCTGGAGTAGCACCTGGTGTTCATCGGGAGCCAAGCCTAAACCCACTATCAGGGACTGTAGCAAAAGTAGGGTACTCACCTAGTTATACTCTTCCAGGCTCTCCTTGGACCACGGCACAGTGGTTCCACCACTCCCGTTACACAAAAGAACATCTAAAATAGCCTGATGCATTTTGGAAACAAATCCTGTGGACCGATGAGGTTAAAATTACACTCTTTTGCCAGAATGATCAAAGGTATGTGTGATAAAAGAGCACAGAATTTCAGGAAAAGACATCTCGCCAACCATTAATCATGGGGGTCGATCAATCATGCTTTAGGGTTGTGTTGCAGTCAATAGCATGGGGAACATATCACAGGTAGAGGGAAGATTGGATTAAATGAAATTTTGACAAATTCTTTATGCAAACATAACACCATTTGTAAAAAAAAAAAAGCTGACGTTGAAAACAGGATGGCTTCTACAAATAGATAATGAATGATCCTAAACACATCAAAATCTACAATAGCCGACCTCAAAAGGTGCAAACTGAAGGTTTTACAATAGCTTTCACATTCACCTGATCTGTGGTTAGTACTCAAAATAGCAGTGCATGAAAGACGACCCAGAAATCTCACAGTACTGGCAGAATTTTCCAAGGAAGAGAGGATGAAAATCCCTCAAACAAGATGTGAAAGACCCTTGGCTGGCTAAAAAAAGCATTTACAAGCTGCTATAATTTGAAAACGGGGTGCTACTGTACTAGGTATTAGACATGCAGAGTGCCCAAACTTTTGCATTTGACTATTTTTCTCTTTGCAATTTTTAAAATGTGAAAGATTAAAATATATATATTTTTAGCCTAAAATGCAAAGGAAATGTGTCATCTTTAACTTTAGGCTTTTTAGAGATGATTTCATCTTCGTCTTGCTTAACTGTTTAGAATAACAGTATTTTTTACCAGGGGTGCCCAAACTTTTACCTGCCACTGTATAAATCCCTCACAGTTCTAGCAAGGCACCTTCAGTGATTCCAATCACTAGCCTCAGATTTGGACAGCATGAGACCACCGATACCAGGGATTGACTGCAGGGAGCCATTGTAGAGGTGGTGCTGTAGATGTTGAGGGATTTATTAGGTAGCTAGCGGCTCTTTTGTTGTTTTATGCCATTTACTACCTTTAGATTAATTTTTGGTAATCCTGGAAAATCTCTAACTGCAAGATAGGTGATAACTTGCTGATTCATGGAGGTCTCACTGCTGGGACTCACGCATTAGTGGAACAGGAAATTTCTTTAATCCCTGAAGGGGCACTTTTAACCATGTTACAAAAAGAAAGTATTAGATTAGACACTCGACTTCCACTCCATTCATTCCCTGCTGGAAAAAAGCCAAGTGAAGCATTTGGCAGCCCCATGTAGAATGCATGAAACAGCGTTCAGCTCATTCTAATGGGGATAAAACGCCCTCTTCTGCTTATTGGCACAGGCCCCAGCTGTTGGACCCCACTGATCAACAAGCCGGGTCACATACCAAGGAGTCCAAGAACAGGGAGCGAACACTAAGACAAAATGGGAAGGCAGGAAAGGGAAGTCACGGGAACAGAGTACACTGGCAGAGGACAAACACAGTATCAAGGGGTCAGCTGCTCTAGCCTGGAAGCATGAACTATCACTGACACAGGTCTGCAGGCATAGCAGACTGCATTAGCCACACTGAAGCCATAACGAGGCAGAGAAGGTAAACCCCAGCATGACCAGACTGAAAAGAGAACAACATGAAACACACCCAGGTCTGAATCATGATAGTACCCCTCTCTCAATGGGGGGCCACCGGACCCCCAGGTTTACCTGAATAATGAGCGTGAATAGCCCGGACTAACTGATCTGCATGGACCGAACTCGCCAGCACCCACGACCGGTTCTCACGACGGTAACCCTTCCAATGAACCAAATACTGAAGAGAATGGTGGTGCATGCAGGAATCTACAACCCGTTCCATACTTGGTCTGGCCATCCACCACAACAGGTGGCGGGTGCAAGGGGGACTCACCCGAGGAAGACACCAACGGCTTCAGAAGCACCTTATGGAACACATTGGGGATCCGCCAAGACAAAGGCAGCCACAGGATGAACCACCTCTAAAATTTCAAAAGGACCTATAAACTTGGGTCCCAACTTAGCAGAAGGAATCCTCAACCTTATAATTCTGGGTGAATAGTCATACCTTATCCCCCACCTGGAAAGCTGGCCCCATCAAGCATCGTTTATCCGCCAAAAATATATAGCCTGAGTCATAGCCTCCTCCAATGAGCTGGGTGGTGGATGGAGAGCCATAGCATCCTTCAGGTGATCCAACAGTCCTCTCCTGAACTGACATCCCATGACACCTCAGTGGACCATCGACGGAGCTCGGAGCAATGCCATTCATCCGAGAGCTTCCCCTGAAAGATCAAGATTGCGTCCTCTGCCACTCTGATCCAGTCAGGCTCATCAAAAATAAGTCCTAAAGCCCCAAAGAATCTGTCCACAGACACATGTTCAGGGGCAGAAGCAAGTAAAAAGAAAGCCCAAGACTGAGGTCCCACCCGCAGTAAGGAAATGAATATCCCCATCCGCTGACTTTCATATCCAGAAGATCGGGGTCTAAGAGAAAACAATAGCTTGCAACTTTCCTTAAACATACGGAACCTCTCTGTTTCCCCGGAGAAGGTATCTGGGAGGCTGACTGTAGGTTCCGGAGAGTGCAATGAAACATCAACAGTGTTAGAGTGCTTACAGTCAGTCTGCAAAGATTTTACTGTGCCAGAAAGCTCCCTTTGCAGGTGGCTATGAGACGAGGCCAAGGCCCTCTGTTCCACAGACAGATACTGCATCAATAGTGTCAAACTGTCCATTTGATCTGCCAAGGTATGGAATGGATCCAAAGAAAGCAGAGCAGAGAAAAAAAATGCATAATCCCCTTTATTTATGGTCAGTGATAATGTAATGCTGCTGCAGTGCAGTATAGCACAACCTTCACCAGGGGATGCTGGTGAGGGAAGGGAGGCTGCTCACACAGCGTAACACCACTGAGCAGCAGCACAAGTGCCACCAAGTGGCGAAAGAGTGGTCAGACGAGCGAGTCAGAAACTGTCTGGAAAAGGGATCCAAGAACAGGGAGTGAACACTAAGACAAAGTGGGAAGGCAGGAAATGGATGTCATGGGAACAGAGTACATGGGCAGAGCACAAACACGGTATCAAGGGGTCAGCTGCTCTAGCCTGGAAGTATGAACAATCATTGACACAGATCTGCATGCACAGCAGACTGAAATAGCCACACTGAAGCCAAAACGAGGCAGAGAAGGTTAACCCCAGCATAACCAGACTGGGGAGAGAACAACATGAAACACACCTCGGCCTGAATCATGACAATAACTACAGGATTAGTAATGGATAGGTGTCTTATAGATACCTCTCCGTGGGCTTGATGTCACCTGACAATACAAAAGTGACATCAACCCCACAAATATGAACCCCACTTGCCACCGCTACAGGGCAAGTGGGAAGAGCCGGGCAAAGCGCCAGAGTTGGTGCATCTAATAGATGTGCCTTTTCTGGGCAGCTGCAGGCTGCTGTTTTTAGGCTAGTGGGGCCAATATCCATTGCCCCTTACCAGCCTGAGAATACCAGCCCCCAGCTGTCTGCTTTAGCAAGGCTGGTTGTCAAAAATGGGGGGACCCCATGCTGTTTTTTTAAATTATTTATTTAAATAATTTAAAAAAATCGAGTGGGGACTCCTCTATTCTTGATAACCACCTTGCTGAAGCTGACAGCTGAGATTTGCTGCCCCCAGCTGTGAGTTTTGCCTGGCTGGTTATCAAAAATACAGGTGAACCCACGCCATTTTTTAAAAAATTATTTATTTACAAAGCAGGTGTCGGCTGTTTAATACTCCTATCATCAGCCGTCTGCTCTCACTGTTATTAGTGGCAGCATGCATCGGCTGATAGGAGCAGTAGTCCCATCAGCTTAGACCAGTGACCGGAGATAAATTTTATAACTCCGATCACAGTTGCGCGATCACACTGTATTTTTACAGTGTGGGAACCACGGATATCTCATTGGCAGTGATGATTTTCCCACTGATCAGAAGAGGTGTTTCCTGCGCTATCATGTACATGACAGTGTGGGAAACAATGGATATTTGGGCCCCCCATTCCAATGGGGTCCGGAATTGGTACTGTTCCATTCCAATGGGGTCCAGGTTCAGGTTTGGGTTCAGGTACTGTTCTGGTACCCAAACTTGAACTTTTTGTAAAAGTCATTGATGTCAGAGGCAAAACTAATGTTTACAGTGCAGTAGCCAAAGAAGATGCATGCAACTGTGAAATGGTAAAAGAAGAGGGACTGAATTGTAGCTGTATATTAGCTAGGGATTTAACCACATTTATATTTCTGTGAAGTACAACAGCAGCACTTCTTGATAATTATAATCAATAGTAATACTGCTGTTAGCAGCACTTAGGCAGAAAGTGTGCTAAATGGATCATATAGGACAGGATAGGGTAAATTGCAAGTCCTTTATGCTGTAGCCTGCAACTGATACCAAAACCTCTTTAAAGGGCTGATTATATTCTTTTTAATCTTAATCCTCCAAATTGTTCTGAGCAGGGAAATGTTCTTCACCATTTTTACTGCAGCAGTTGTGCCTAAAAAGCATACAGCCAGACTTGGTTGGATCTCAATAGCATTGCTATATTGATACTGCAGTCTCATGCGTCCATCTCAATTGGGCAAATTTGATTGACATTGAAATACTGAAGTTTTTTGGAGCAGTGAAATTTTATAAGGCATTTAGCATGCTACAGTTGTGCCTCAAAATCCCCTTAAAAAGAAATTGTTTGTTAAAAAAATTGCATCACTGTATTTATATTGCAGTCTGATACGTCCATCTGAGGTGTTCAAATTTGATTGGCTTTGTATTACAGCTCTTTTTTGGAGCTATGAAATTTTACACATCATTTAGCTTGCTACAGTTGGGCCTCAAAACCCCCAAAAAAGATATTTTAGCATTACTTTATTTATACTGCAGTCTCATACGTCTATCTTAATTGGGCAAATTTGCCTGGAATTGTAATACTGCAATTTTTTTGAGCTGTGACATTTTATACGGCATTTATCATAAAAGAGTTGACCCTGAAAACACACGCAAAAAAAATTGGATTCAAATAGTATTGCTATATTGATACTACAGTCATATGTCCATCTGTAATGGGCAAATTTTGCTGGCATTGTAATACTGTCTGCAACATTTTCTCAACAAGTATAAATCATACGTAATTTAAAATGTGCAAGGTGCATGGTACCAGTTGCATCATGCATGTCAGTATTCCATTCAGACTCTGCACATAAAGGCTGATGAGTGGGTATGAATGTCTGACATCTGTGCGGCTCTCCAAAACTTTGAGGACTCGACCAAGATGTTGAGCGTTGATGACACCAAAATCGGCATCACCTACCCGCTTCTCTGTCTACTGAAATGCTCGCTGTTCACTATTAAAGAGTAGACTTTGCAGGTGGAGCAAGTTGAAACGAAACAAGAAACTATACTGGGTGATGCTACACAGCCCAGCCTCATCTCATCTTCTCAATGTGGATTGGGTGATAATGAAGAGGAAGAAAAGGAGCTGGTTGCTTGCGCTATAGACAGTAGTACCCCACCTTCATCCTGTCTCTTCAGTGTGAATGGCCTGAAGACAAGGAGGAGAGGGAAGGTAAGGAGAAGAGTGAGGAGCAGGATGAGGAGGACAATATGGATAGTCACCCTCTTAATGGAGACAGGGAAATCTTTGCTGTTGGCAGTCTGGTACACATGGCTGAGTTTATGTTCTGCTGTCTTTCTCGTGATCCTTGCATTGTATGCATTTTGTGTAACACTAATAACTGGTTGGTCACGCTACAAAGAGAACTTTACATCTCTCAGTGAGGTCTAATAAAATTCTGCAGTACGAGAAGGCCCTAGTTGAAGAATAATTTTAAAAAATTCTATCTGACAGTGCTGGTGGCAGAGGTCCCAGTTCTTAGGACAACCAAGGAGTGGAGACTACGGAGACAAATATCAGAGGCAGCAGAGGCAGGAAAACACTCTGAAAGGTCTGGGAAAGTTTTCACAGAGCCTCTCATCGCCCAGGCCCTGATGCGCGGGGTACTCTGACAAGGAGAGAAAAGTTTTGGAAAATGCTGAAGGAGAACCTTGCCGACCGTACCAGCATCACTGTGGTTCCTCTGTGCCTTGCATTTATTGGTTATCCAAGCTAGATATATGGCATGAATGGCCTGCTGCTAGCGTATTGTCAGAGCGGGTTTTTAGTGCTGCTGGGGGTATTTTAACCGATAGGTGCATCCGCCTGTCAACTGAAAATGCTGACAGGCTGACTCTTATCAAAATGAACAAGGGCTGGATGGAGCCAGACAGCTTTACAACACCAGATGACAGCAGGGGAACATAAGCGCAAATCCCAATTTTTTTAGGGGGGTCTTTTCTCATGCACCCCTTCCCACCAAACATACACTTCAGGATTTTATCATTTTTGCCTCATCCTCCTCCTTCTCCTCCACCACCATATTAACAGGATGATCATCCTACCCTCACTATCAATTTTTTAAGGATGTTCATGATGCCTGCATTAACAATTTTTAGAGGTCTACCTCGAACTTTCTTATATACACATATGTATATCTCTCAGGGGTAAATGTTTTTCAGTCCATGCATTTACTGCTTTGGCATGACCAGTCTAGGTTACCCATTCCTTAATAATGGAAAAAAATGTTTTCTGAGGCCCTCCACCAGGACTCCTCAAAGGGATATTGGAGTGGCTTCTTCTCATTTTTGGCATATCTTTCACATAGTGCATACACTTTACCAGTGGTGGAGACCCACTCCTTAGTAATGGAAAAAATGCTTTTCTGTGGATCCACCTTCTAGTTGATGGAAAAAAAATGTAAAACCAAAAGATGGGTTCTATTAGTGTATGATCCAATGCCTTGCTGTGGGCTGTCAGGTGGTAGTCACATATGGAGTTCTCACACTGCATACAGAATTTCACAGCTGGGACAGGAGAGTTTGTACAGTAAGTACAGAAGATCCTGGTACCCTCTATATCAGGCTGAGTACATGCGAAATGCTTCACTACATTCCCCAGCAGGATTGATGAAATAACAGTCCTTGACACTGCTACATTAAATGAACTGTTATTTTTTCAGGGCTAATTCAAATAGATTCTATTCTGTCATAATAATACCACTCTTATCTGCAATTCGTGTAGGGTGAGGTGTGGCAGTAGGTATGGCATAGGCATCTAAATTGTAAGCCTTAATGCTGTTTTTTTCATGCACTTATTGACCAATTCATGTTTTTTACTTTCATGTGTACTCAGAAATTCATCAAAGATGGTTGTGCTACTTGTGTTACTCCACAGTTTGTTGCTTCCATGTACAAGAAAAAAAAAGTTTCAGGGCCAATTTAAATCTTTCCTATATTCTACAATAATACTGCTCTTATCTGCAATTTGTCAAAACTGAGGTTGGCAGTAGGAATAGCATATGACAGGCATCTAGTCAGGAATTATTGCCTCATAATTGTAATGATGATGAGTGTGTGTATATATATTTGAGGGACGTTCAACACAACATGCTATTTCTTTCCCTGAGGAAGCCGCAATTTAGGTGGCAATACACGTGGGAACCTATCCCACACTCTGTTCCCCTACTGCTTACATGACTTCATTTTGGGTCATTGGAGCATTGGTATCAGGGCATATAGCTTTGAGGATTGGGCTTATTTATTTATTTACTTATTATTTTTCAGCTCCCTCTCCTCTTGTCTTTTTTTTTTTTTAAACAATACATTTTTATTGAAAGTTTTCGGTTTACATATAAGAGATAATCAAGATAATCAAGAAAAATCAGGATAAGTCTTTACATACAATCTGAACAATAGTGCATGTGGTTAACTAACATGCAATCATACAACCTAACCAAAGTAAGGGAAAGGGGGAGTGGGGGAGGGGAGCCCGAGTGAAGAGGTGTATAACATCTGAAGAGTATGGTAGGTTATTCTGAATCCGACTGAATGTAGTTGGTTGGGTATAGTACCGATGTGGCAAAAGGGGTATGGTTGGTGTATTCCGCCCAAAGGAGCCATATTTTCTCGAATTTGCCAACTTTGTCCATTAGTATAGCCGACAATTTCTCGTTGATCATGTACCAGGTGAGGCGTGTTTTGACCGCGGAAAAGTCTAGTAACATACATAGTAACATAGTAACATAGTTAGTAAGGCCGAAAAAAGACATTTGTCCATCCAGTTCAGCCTATATTCCATCATAATAAATACCCAGATCTACGTCCTTCTACAGAACCTAATAATTGTATGATACAATATTGTTCTGCTCCAGGAAGACATCCAGGCCTCTCTTGAACCCCTCGACTGAGTTCGCCATCACCACCTCCTCAGGCAAGCAATTCCAGATTCTCACTGCCCTAACAGTAAAGAATCCTCTTCTATGTTGGTGGAAAAACCTTCTCTCCTCCAGATGCAAAGAATGCCCCCTTGTGCCCGTCACCTTCCTTGGTATAAACAGATCCTCAGCGAGATATTTGTATTGTCCCCTTATATACTTATACATGGTTATTAGATCGCCCCTCAGTCGTCTTTTTTCTAGACTAAATAATCCTAATTTCGCTAATCTATCTGGGTATTGTAGTTCTCCCATCCCCTTTATTAATTTTGTTGCCCTCCTTTGTACTCTCTCTAGTTCCATTATATCCTTCCTGAGCACCGGTGCCCAAAACTGGACACAGTACTCCATGTGCGGTCTAACTAGGGATTTGTACAGAGGCAGTATAATGCTCTCATCATGTGTATCCAGACCTCTTTTAATGCACCCCATGATCCTGTTTGCCTTGGCAGCTGCTGCCTGGCACTGGCTGCTCCAGGTAAGTTTATCATTAACTAGGATCCCCAAGTCCTTCTCCCTGTCAGATTTACCCAGTGGTTTCCCGTTCAGTGTGTAATGGTGATATTGATTCCCTCTTCCCATGTGTATAACCTTACATTTATCATTGTTAAACCTCATCTGCCACCTTTCAGCCCAAGTTTCCAACTTATCCAGATCCATCTGTAGCAGAATACTATCTTCTCTTGTATTAACTGCTTTACATAGTTTTGTATCATCTGCAAATATCGATATTTTACTGTGTAAACCTTCTACCAGATCATTAATGAATATGTTGAAGAGAACAGGTCCCAATACTGACCCCTGCGGTACCCCACTGGTCACAGCGACCCAGTTAGAGACTATACCATTTATAACCACCCTCTGCTTTCTATCACTAAGCCAGTTACTAACCCATTTACACACATTTTCCCCCAGACCAAGCATTCTCATTTTGTGTACCAACCTCTTGTGCGGCACGGTATCAAACGCTTTGGAAAAATCGAGATATACCACGTCCAATGACTCACCGTGGTCCAGTCTATAGCTTACCTCTTCATAAAAACTGATTAGATTGGTTTGACAGGAGCAATTTCTCATAAACCCATGCTGATATGGAGTTAAACAGTTATTCTCATTGAGATAATCCAGAATAACATCCCTCAGAAACCCTTCAAATATTTTACCAACAATAGAGGTTAGACTTACTGGCCTATAATTTCCAGGTTCACTTTTAGAGCCCTTTTTGAATATTGGCACCACATTTGCTATGCGCCAGTCCTGCGGAACAGACCCCGTCGCTATAGAGTCACTAAAAATAAGAAATAATGGTTTATCTATTACATTACTTAGTTCTCTTAGTACTCGTGGGTGTATGCCATCCGGACCCGGAGATTTATCTATTTTAATCTTATTTAGCCGGTTTCGCACCTCTTCTTGGGTTAGATTGGTGACCCTTAATATAGGGTTTTCATTGTTTCTTGGGATTTCACCTAGCATTTCATTTTCCACCGTGAATACCGTGGAGAAGAAGGTGTTTAATATGTTAGCTTTTTCCTCGTCATCTACAACCATTCTTTCCTCACTATTTTTTAAGGGGCCTACATTTTCAGTTTTTATTCTTTTACTATTGATATAGTTGAAGAACAGTTTGGGATTAGTTTTACTCTCCTTAGCAATGTGCTTCTCTGTTTCCTTTTTGGCAGCTTTAATTAGTTTTTTAGATAAAGTATTTTTCTCCCTATAGTTTTTTAGAGCTTCAATGGTGCCATCCTGCTTTAGTAGTGCAAATGCTTTCTTTTTACTGTTAATTGCCTGTCTTACTTCTTTGTTTAGCCACATTGGGTTTTTCCTATTTCTAGTCCTTTTATTCCCACAAGGTATAAACCGCTTACACTGCCTATTTAGGATGTTCTTAAACATTTCCCATTTATTATCTGTATTCTCATTTCTGAGGATATTGTCCCAGTCTACCAGATTAAGGGCATCTCTAAGCTGTTCAAACTTTGCCTTCCTAAAGTTCAATGTTTTTGTGACTCCCTGACAAGTCCCCCTAGTGAAAGACAGGTGAAACTGCACAATATTGTGGTCGCTATTTCCTAAATGCCCAACCACTAAGTTTGGTTTTTTCCATGCCAAAGCAATGGTTTGTAGAGTTGAGCGACCTTGACCTTTTTAGAGTCGAGCCGGGTTTCGCGAAACCCGACTATCTCAAAAGTCGGGTCGAGTGAAATCGGCCGATTATGACGTAAAGTCGGGATCGACCGAAACACGAAACCCAATGCAAGTCAATGGGGCAGCATAGTCGGCAGTGAGTGGGGGCCAGGAAAACACCTAGAGTGCCCATTTTAATGTCAAAACCATCCATTCTTCTTAATGAAGCTTGTCAAGCGTAATTTACCTTATAATAATTGGAAGGCATTTGAAATTGGGGGTCATTTGGCTAAAGTTGTGGTGGGTAGGGCTGGTTCAAGTAATTAGTGGGCCCAGGAAATCTGGACCACGTCACGGCAGTGGAGCAGGGAGAGGTAAGTATTTCAACTTTGCAAGTGCTGTGAACCTGAGCAAGCAGGGGGGGCCCACTCGTTGGCATTGGCACTGGCACAGGGCCCCTCAAAGTACAGCGGTGTGTTTGCACGGCGGGGGCGCCTCCCACCGGCAGCAACACTTTTGCGTACTATGAGAGGCCCTGTGCCAGTGACGTCGCCAACTAGTATTCCTCCCCCCACCTGATGAAGGAACCTGCACTTTCATCTGCACCTTCCTCTTTGTCCCCGTGTAAGGTGGTATGGTATGCGGGAAGAGCAACCTGACTTTCAGCAGGGTCACAATGTTGTTGTGTAGCGTGCACGGGGAATGTTGCGTTATGGGTCAATGTACCAGCAGACTCATCTATCACTGGCTGGGCAATGGGCAGGATGAGGAGGAAACACAGATATAGGCCCAAATAATAAAGTGGGCTAAATGCAGTTCAAAATTGGTAACACAGGAATAACCAGGGGGCATTGCAGTGGAGGACAACTGGAATGAGAGGCTGACACAGAGAGTAGGCCCAAATCAGTAAGTAGTCGAAATGCAGTTCAAAATTGGCAACCGTAGTAAACAGGCGGCACAGCTTTGTTCAGTGGAGGAGAACAGCAAGGAGTGGCAGACACCGATAGTAGGCCCCAACCCAACTAGTAGGCCAAATGCAGTCTAACATTAACAACTACTTAACGAGCGCCTGAAAACGGAATTTCAGGACAGGAAACCAGGAGAACAGCAAGGAGCGGCAGACACTGTTAGTAGGCCCCAAACCAACTAGTACGCCAAATGCAGTTGTTCCATTTAACCACAATTTAACGAGAGCCTGAAGATAGAAGCTCAGGAAAGGCAACCTGGAGAACACCTTGGAGTGGAACACACCATCTCTCTCCACCCCATACCCATTTTGTAGGCCTAATGCAGTGTAGTTTTCTACAACTACTAAACGAGAGTCGGAAGACCGAAGCAATGGCAAGGCAACCTGGGGAACACCTTGGAGTGTAACACACCATCTCTCTCCACCCGATACCCATTTTGTAGGCCTAATGCAGTGTAGTTTTCTACAACTACTAAACGAGAGTCGGAAGATCGAAGCAATGGCGAGGAAACCTGGAGAACACCTTGGAGTGTAACACACCATCTCTCTCCACCCCATACCCATTTTGTAGGCCTAATGCTGTGTAGTTTTCTACAACTACTAAACGAGAGTCGGAAGACTGAAGCAATGGCAAGGCAACCTGGGGAACACCTTGGAGTGTAACACACCATCTCTCTCCACCCGATACCCATTTTGTAGGCCTAATGCAGTGTAGTTTTCTGCAACTACTAAACGAGAGTCGGAAGACCGAAGCAATGGCAAGGCAACCTGGGGAACACCTTGGAGTGTAACACACCATCTCTCTCCACCCGATACCCATTTTGTAGGCCTAATGCAGTGTAGTTTTCTACAACTACTAAATGAGAGTCGGAAGACCGAAGCAATGGCAAGGCAACCTGGGGAACACCTTGGAGTGTAACACACCATCTCTCTCCACCCGATACCCATTTTGTAGGCCTAATGCAGTGTAGTTTTCTACAACTACTAAACGAGAGTTGGAAGACCGAAGCAATGGCAAGGCAACCTGGGGAACACCTTGGAGTGTAACACACCATCTCTCTCCACCCGATACCCATTTTGTAGGCCTAATGCAGTGTAGTTTTCTACAACTACTAAATGAGAGTCGGAAGACCGAAGCAATGGCAAGGCAACCTGGGGAACACCTTGGAGTGTAACACACCATCTCTCTCCACCCGATACCCATTTTGTAGGCCTAATGCAGTGTAGTTTTCTACAACTACTAAACGAGAGTCGGAAGATCGAAGCAATGGCGAGGAAACCTGGAGAACACCTTGGAGTGTAACACACCATCTCTCTCCACCCCATACCCATTTTGTAGGCCTAATGCTGTGTAGTTTTCTACAACTACTAAACGAGAGTCGGAAGACCGAAGCAATGGCAAGGCAACCTGGGGAACACCTTGGAGTGTAACAGACCATCTCTCTCCACCCGATACCCATTTTGTAGGCCTAATGCAGTGTAGTTTTCTACAACTACTAAACGAGAGTCGGAAGACCGAAGCAATGGCAAGGCAACCTGGGGAACACCTTGGAGTGTAACACACCATCTCTCTCCACCCGATACCCATTTTGTAGGCCTAATGCAGTGTAGTTTTCTACAACTACTAAACGAGAGTCGGAAGATCGAAGCAATGGCGATGAAACCTGGAGAACACCTTGGAGTGGAACACACCATCTCTCTACACCCCATACCCAATTTGTAGGCCTAATGCAGTGTAGTTTCCAAGAACTACTAAACGAGAGTCGGAAGACCGAAGCAATGGCAAGGCAACCTGGGGAACACCTTGGAGTTGAACACACCATCGGAAAGAAGCAGGGCACGTCCGAGGGTGATTATATTCTTATTAGGTATATACTCACCCTCGGACGCGCCCTGCTTCTTTATTTGTAATGAATGTTTATTTGCAATGTGGTTTTGACTTACTCTATTTTTTTGGTAAATAATGATTTTATTATTTTCATTGTTTTGCATCTTCTTGGCAATAATATAAAGAAGACGCGACAGGACAACACTCGGTGGATGCCATATCTGTGTTTTAAATTGAAAAAAACTTTCAGTTAACTACTTGCAGGAGAAAGTTATTGTAGCTGGTGGCCATTTTTAGTACTGTACCAGATTTTTGTTGTATGTGTTTGTTTTTAATGTTAAAATGTCTGCATTTGATATCTCTCCAGTATTTTCTTTTTTATAAGCAAAATACTTATTTTTATATTTTCTGATGTTGGTTCAAGGGGTACACGGGCAGCAGTAGACAGGTCAGTGGAGGCCTAGTGGAAGGAGGGACCGCAGACAGGCTTTGAAGCCCTAACATAATAAATTGGGCTGGCTGTAGGCAATTTAAAATTGGTTCCAGGGGAACCCGGGCAGCAGTAGACAGGTCAGTGGAGGCCTAGTGGAAGGAGGGACCGCAGACAGGCTTCGAAGCCCTAACATAATAAATTGGCCTGGCTGTAGGCAATTTACAATTGGTTCCAGGGGAACACGGGCGGCAGTAGACAGGTCAGTGGAGGCCTAGTGGAAGGAGGGACCGCAGACAGGCTTCGAAGCCCTAACATAATAAATTGGGCTGGCTGTAGGCAATTTAAAATTGGTTCCAGGGGAACCCGGGCAGCAGTAGACAGGTCAGTGGAGGCCTAGTGGAAGGAGGGACCACAGACAGGCTTCGAAGCCCTAACATAATAAATTGGGCTGGCTGTAGGCAATTTAAAATTGGTTCCAGGGGAACCCGGGCAGCAGTAGACAGGTCAGTAGAGGCCTAGTGGAAGGAGTGACCGCAGACAGGCTTCGAAGGCCTAACATAAGAAAAATGTCAATACAATGGTATTGACAGTGCCAGGCATTGAAGGATGTCAGCGCATAGACTAAACATTGGTGGAGCTGTGAGAGAAAATTTTGCAAGTGGTAGAGCACTGTTTGACCTGGGGGGGGGACTGTCTTGTGGCCGGCGGTACAGGCCCAGGGCCCCTCATATTACAACGGTGTGTCTGACGTTGGGTGCGCACCACCACCGCCAGACACTTTATTGTACTATGAGGGACCTAGTGGCAGTGCCGTCGACCAAAAGCGGGCACACCCACCTCTTCAGACAAACAGTACTCTCACGGGTGCTGGCGCCAAGTGGCGATACCACGGCCCCGTGTGGGGACTTTGGCCATTTAGGGAGGTGTTAACATGTCGGATGCTGGACAATCAGGTGCTGCAAATTACGAGATTGGAAAAGTCGTTCAGAATAGTCCACAGGCAAGACCTTTACATAGGAAAGCTAGGTGTCAGCCGGGCAAGGTGGGGCAAAAGATTTCGAAATCCAGTTGTGGTTCATTTTAATGAAGGTTAGATCATCTACATTTTGGGTAGCCAGACGAGTCCTTTTTTCTGTTAGTATTGAACCTGCAGCACTGAATACTCTTTCTGATAGGACACTAGCTGCCGGGCAAGCAAGCTCCTGCAATGCATATTCTGCCAATTCTGGCCAGGTGTCTAATTTTGATGCCCAGTAATCAAATGGGAATGACGGTTGAGGGAGAACGTCGATAAGGGATGAAAAATAGTTAGTAACCATACTGGACAAATGTTGCCTCCTGTCACTTTGAATTGATGCTGCAGTACCTGTCCTGTCTGCGGTCATAGCAAAATCACTCCACAACCTGGTCAGAAAACCCCTCTGGCCAACGACACTTCGGATTTCTGCCCCTCTAACACCTCTGGTCTGCTGGCCCCTGCAGCTCGTGTTAGAACGATCACGGGCGCTGTGTGCAGGGAATGCCAGAAGCAAACGGTCAACAAGAGTTGATTGTTTGGTTGCTAATATTAGTTCCAAGTTCTCATGTGGCATTATATTTTGCAATTTGCCTTTATAGCGAGGATCAAGGAGGCAGGCCAACCAGTAATCGTCATCGTTCATCATTTTTGTTATGCGTGTGTCCCTTTTGAGGATACGTAAGGCATAATCCGCCATGTGGGCCAAAGTTCCAGTTCTCAAATCTGTGGTTGTGCTTGGTTGAGGGGCAGTTTCAGGCAAATCCACGTCACTTGTGTCCCTCCAAAAACCAGAACCTGGCCTTGCCGCGCCAACAATTTCCACTGGCCCCGGAAAAGCTTCCTCATTAAAAATATAATCATCCCCATCATCCTCCTCGTCCTCCTCCTCCTCTTCGCCCGCTACCTCGTCCTGTACACTGCCCTGGCCAGACAATGGCTGACTGTCATCAAGGCTTTCCTCTTCCTCAGCTGCAGACGCCTGATCCTTTATGTGCGTCAAACTTTGCATCAGCAGACGCATTAGGGGGATGCTCATGCTTATTATGACGTTGTCTGCACTAACCAGCCGTGTGCATTCCTCAAAACACTGAAGGACTTGACACATGTCTTGAATCTTCGACCACTGCACACCTGACAACTCCATGTCTGCCATCCTACTGCCTGCCCGTGTATGTGTATCCTCCCACAAAAACATAACAGCCCGCCTCTGTTCACACAGTCTCTGAAGCATGTGCAGTGTTGAGTTCCACCTTGTTGCAACGTCTATGATTAGGCGATGCTGGGGAAGGTTCAAAGAACGCTGATAGGTCTGCATACGGCTGGAGTGTACGGGCGAACGGCGGATATGTGAGCAAAGTCCACGCACTTTGAGGAGCAGGTCGGATAACCCCGGATAACTTTTCAGGAAGCACTGCACCACCAGGTTTAAGGTGTGAGCCAGGCAAGGAATGTGTTTCAGTTGGGAAATGGAGATGGCAGCCATGAAATTCCTTCCGTTATCACTCACTACCTTGCCTGCCTCAAGATCTACAGTGCCCAGCCACGACTGCGTTTCTTTCTGCAAGAACTCGGACAGAACTTCAGCGGTGTGTCTGTTGTCGCCCAAACACTTCATAGCCAATACAGCCTGCTGACGTTTGCCAGTAGCTGCCCCATAATGGGAGATCTGGTGTGCAACAGTGGCAGCTGCGGATGGAGTGGTTGTGCGACTGCGGTCTGTGGACGAGGTCTCGCTTCTGCAGGAGGACGAGGAGGAGGAGGAGGGGGTGCGAATGGCTACAGCCAACTGTTTCCTAGACCGTGGGCTAGGCAGAACTGTCCCAAACTTGCTGTCCCCTGTGGACCCTGCATCCACCACATTTACCCAGTGTGCCGTGATGGACACGTAACGTCCCTGGCCATGCCTACTGGTCCATGCATCTGTTGTCAGGTGCACCTTTGTGCTCACAGATTGCCTGAGTGCATGGACGATGCGCTCTTTAACATGCTGGTGGAGGGCTGGGATGGCTTTTCTGGAAAAAAAGTGTCGACTGGGTAGCTCGTAGCGTGGTACAGCGTAGTCCATCAGGGCTTTGAAAGCTTCGCTTTCAACTAACCGGTAGGGCATCATCTCTAACGAGATTAGTCTAGCTATGTGGGCGTTCAAACCCTGTGTACGCGGATGCGAGGCTAAATACTTCCTTTTTCTAACCATAGTCTCATGTAGGGTGAGCTGGACTGGAGAGCTGGAGATCATGGAACTAGCGGGGGTGCCGGTGGACATGGCAGACAGAGACGGTGGGAGATGGTATTGTTGCCGCCGGTGCCCTAGATGCAGTGTTTCCTACTACGAAACTGGTGATTCCCTGACCCTGACTTCTTTGGCCTGGCAAAGAAACCTGCACAGATACTGCAGGTGGTGCAGAAAATGGTGGCCCTACACTGCCGGAAGGGATGCTGCGTTGATGACTAGCTTCATTGGCCGAGGGTGCTACAACCTTAAGGGACGTTTGGTAGTTAGTCCAAGCTTGCAAATGCATGGTGGTTAAATGTCTATGCATGCAACTTGTATTGAGACTTTTCAGATTCTGCCCTCTGCTTAAGGTAGTTGAACATTTTTGACAGATGACTTTGCGCTGATCAATTGGATGTTGTTTAAAAAAATGCCAGACTGCACTCTTTCTAGCATCGGATACCTTTTCAGGCATTGCAGACTGAGCTTTAACCGGATGGCCACGCTGTCCTCCAACAGGTTTTGACTTTGCCACGCGTTTTGGGCAAGATACGGGCCCGGCAGATGGAACCTGTTGCGATGTTGATGCCTGCTGCGGCCCCTCCTCCTCCGCTTCAGAACTGCTGCCGCCTGCACCCTGTTCCCCCAATGGCTGCCAATCGGGGTCAAGAACTGGGTCATCTATTACCTCTTCTTGTAGCTCGTGTGCAACTTCGTCTGTGTCACCTTGTCGGTCGGTGGTATAGCGTTCGTGATGAGGCAACATAGTCTCATCAGGGTCTGATTCTTGATCAGCACCCTGCGAGGGCAATGTTGTGGTCTGAGTCAAAGGACCAGCATAGTAGTCTGGCTGTGGCTGTGCATCAGTGCACTCCATGTCAGATTCAACTTGTAATGGGCATGGACTGTTAACTGCTTCACTTTCTAAGCCAGGGACGGTATGTGTAAAGAGCTCCATGGAGTAACCCGTTGTGTCGCCTGCTGCATTCTTCTCTGTTGTTGTTTTTGCTGAAGAGGACAAGGAAGCGACTTGTCCCTGACCGTGAACATCCACTAACGATGCGCTGCTTTTACTTTTACCAGTTTCACGAGAGGAGGCAAAAGAGCTAGAGGCTGAGTCAGCAAGATAAGCCAAAACTTGCTCTTGCTGCTCCGGCTTTAAAAGCGGTTTTCCTACTCCCAGAAAAGGGAGCGTTCGAGGCCTTGTGTAGCCAGACGACGAACCTGGCTCCACAGCTCCAGACTTAGGTGCAATATTTTTTTTCCCACGACCACCTGATGCTCCACCACTACCACTACCCTCATTACCAGCTGACAATGAACGCCCCCGGCCACGACCTCTTCCACCAGACTTCCTCATTGTTTTAAAAACGTTACCAAACAAACGGTATTTGTTGCTGTCACACAACTTACACGGTGAGCTATAACTTCAGTATGATTTAGCTACCCCTTTACAGGTGGGTGAGACCACAACGAAAATCAGGCACAATGTTACACACTCTGTTGTTGGTGGCAACAAATGAGAGAGATGCCACACACGCAGGACTGTCACTGAAGCGCAAATGTAAATATTAATCTCCCACTGATTTGTGTTTTTTTTTTTAAAAAGGAGACTTTAGAAAAAAAAAAAAAATGATTTTGTAAGGAAGAATTTATAAACCAAATAAAATGAAATGATTTTTTCAGGGAGACTTTAGAAAAAAAAAAATACAAAAAAAATGATTTTTTTCAGGAATAATTTAGAAAACGAATAAAATAAAATGATTTTTTCAGGGAGAATTTAGAAAACAAATAAAACAAAAAATAGGCTTTCTAGGGCCCACTGAGTGAGAGAGGACGCACACAGGAGTCAGGAGTGGCACACAAGCCCAGAGGCCAATATTTATCTCCCACTGATTGATTAAGTGATTTTTTCAGGTATATTTTGGAACCCAAATCAAGCAAAAAAATTAATAGGCTTTCTATGGCCCACAATTGGAGAGAGAGAGATGGCACACCCAGGAGTCAAGACTGGCACACAAGCAGAAAGGGCAATATTAATCTCCCACTGATTTGTTTTTTTTTTTTTTTTCAGGGAGACTTTAGAAAAAAAAATACAAAAAAAATGATTTTTTTTCAGGAATAATTTAGAAACCAAATAAAATAAAATGATTTTTTCAGGGAGAATTTAGAAAACAAATAAAACAAAAAATAGGCTTTCTAGGGCCCACTGAGTGAGAGAGGACGCACACAGGAGTCAGGAGTGGCACACAAGCCCAGAGGCCAATATTTATCTCCCACTGATTGATTTAGTGATTTTTTCAGGTGGATTTTGGAACCCAAATCAAGCAAAAAAATTAATAGGCTTTCTATGGCCCACAATTGGAGAGAGAGAGATGGCACACCCAGGAGTCAAGACTGGCACACAAGCAGAAAGGGCAATATTAATCTCCCACTGATTTGATTTTTTTTTTTTTTTTTCAGGGAGACTTTAGAAAAAAAAAATACAAAAAAAATGATTTTTTTCAGGAATAATTTAGAAACCGAATAAAATAAAATGATTTTTTCAGGGAGAATTTAGAAAACAAATAAAACAAAAAATAGGCTTTCTAGGGCCCACTGAGTGAGAGAGGACGCACACAGGAGTCAGGAGTGGCACACAAGCCCAGAGGCCAATATATATCTCCCACTGATTGATTTAGTGATTTTTTCAGGTGGATTTTGGAACCCAAATCAAGCAAAAAAATTAATAGGCTTTCTATGGCCCACAATTGGAGAGAGAGAGATGGCACACCCAGGAGTCAAGACTGGCACACAAGCAGAAAGGGCAATATTAATCTCCCACTGATTTGATTTTTTTTTTTTTTTCAGGGAGACTTTAGAAAAAAAAAATACAAAAAAAATGATTTTTTTCAGGAATAATTTAGAAACCGAATAAAATAAAATGATTTTTTCAGGGAGAATTTAGAAAACAAATAAAACAAAAAATAGGCTTTCTAGGGCCCACTGAGTGAGAGAGGACGCACACAGGAGTCAGGAGTGGCACACAAGCCCAGAGGCCAATATTTATCTCCCACTGATTGATTTATTGATTTTTTCAGGTAGAATTTAGAACCCAAATCAACCAAAAAAATAAATAGGCTTTCTATGGCCCACTATTTGTGAGAGAGATGGCACGCTCAGGACTGGCACACAAGCCCAGAGGCCAATATTAATCTCCCACTTTTTTTTTTTTTTTCCAGGGAAAATTTATAAACCCAATAAAAAAAATAATAAATAGGCTTTCTATGGCCCACTATCTGAGAGAGAGAGATGGCACGCTTAGGACTGGCACACAAGCCCAAAGGCCAATATTAATCTCCCACTGACTGATTTATTGATTTTTTCAGGTAGATTTTGGAACCCAAATCAAGCAAAAAAATAAATAGGCTTTCTATGGCCCACTGAGTGAGAGATGACACAGACAGGGATGGCACTCTAGCAGAAATGTCAATCTTAATCTCCCACAAAAAAAAAAAAAAAGGAACTGTCCTTCAATTACTATCTCCCTGCAGTAATCTCAGCCAGGTATGGCAGGCAGCAATAAGGAGTGGACTGATGCACAAATTAAATAAAAAGTGTGGACAAACAAACAAGATAGCTGTGCAGAAAGGAAGGAACAAGAGGATTTGTGCTTTGAAAAAAGCAGTTGGTTTGCACAGCGGCGTACACACAGCAATGCAGCTATCAGGGAGCCTTCTAGGGCAGCCCAATGAGCTACAGCGCTGAGGGGAAAAAAAAAAAAATATAGCTTCCACTGTCCGTGCACACCGAAGGTCGTGTTGGGCAGTGGAAATCGCTACAGCACAAGCGGTTTGGTGGTTAATGGACCCTGCCTAACGCTATCCCTGCTTCTGACGAAGCGGCAGCAACCTCTCCCTAGGCTCAGATCAGCAGCAGTAACATGGCGGTCGGCGGGAACGCCCCTTTATAGCCCCTGTGACGCCGCGGACAGCAAGCCAATCACTGCAATGCCCTTCTCTAAGATGGTGGGGACCAGGACCTATGTCATCACGCTGCCCACACTCTGCGTTTACCTTCATTGGCTGAGAAATGGCGCTTTTCGCGTCATTGAAACGCGACTTTGGCGCGAAAGTCGCGTACCGCATGGCCGACCCCGCACAGGGGTCGGTTCGGGTTTCATGAAACCCGACTTTGTCAAAAGTCGGCGACTTTTGAAAATGTTCGACCCGTTTCGCTCAACCCTAATGGTTTGTTTCGCTGCCAAAAATATAAATGAGATAAGGGATCGGGTATGATTAGGGATGTTGAAGATGCGTTTGTTAAGTAGCGCCTCCCATGGTTTTTTTTAAGGTTAATGTTCGCTATGGAAAAAACCAAATGGTATATCCTAATCCAGAACCTTCTGACAATCGGGCAAAGCCACCATATATGGAACATGTCTCCTGTTGAATTGCAACCTCTGAAGCAATTTGGGGAGTGGTTAGCTACTGCTTTAGCTACTCTAGCGGGGGTCAGGTACCATTGGGTTAACACTTTGTAGTTGGTTTCTAGCATGAGTGTATTTAATATTCCTCTAGTAGAAGAGGACCAGATTTGGGACCATTCCGAATCTGTCAGGGTAGATCCGATGTCCGACTCCCAATGAACGGTATATTTCAAACAATGCCTATGGGAAGTGGCATTAATGTATGAGTAGAGGAGAGAAATAATTCCCGAGGCATGTGGGTCTCTTGTCTTTTTTTATGTGCTTAATTCATTTGCCTTCTTTTCTTGATAACATGCTCCATGACGGTATTTTGCACCCTATTTTGGGGCTATATGGTACTGTGATATCAACATAGTTATGTATTTTGTATAATATGGCTTAAACTGTTTGCATTTTAGGAGCAATATTGTGTTGATTTCCTTACTGTAGGGGACATTGTTTGTTTGTTGTTACTGCCCCTATATTAGGGCATGACATCTGTAACAGTGTATATTTGCATATGTGCAATTTTTTAAGTGTTTTTAATATATCATTGTGTTCTGTCTTTCATGCACTTTTTCAAGTTTGCCAATACATTTTGCATTGTTTATATATATTGAGGTGTTCTCGTTCATGTGGGCATGATCTTTTTTCTTGTTCTTTGCTATATTTATTTCCAAGCCCACAGTGAACCCTCCTTTTTGAAGGTATTTGTGGTGCCCTCCACCCCTGTGTATATAATTGTAAGTCTCGCTACTGTTTTTTTTTTCATGCACTCATTGAGCAATTCATGTTTTTTACAGAATTCTGTACTCATAAATTCATCAAAGCATCAAAAAAATTACTTTCAATTTGTCTGATCATGTCTCACACACCACGTAGCCAGATAAGGTATCAAAATTATGAAATTACATTTCCTGTGGAATGTTTTTTTCACTGTTGAAAGCAATGCTAATGTGCAAAAGCACTGCAAATGAGCATTTTTTTCTCTTATTTATTTTGCCTTATATAAAAGTCATTATCCTCGAAAAAATGTTTCTTAACATGTTTTCCAGTAAAATCCACTTTAAGTGTGGCTTTGTATGTTTTATTGTCAGTCCGTAAAAGTGGCATAATACTCTGAGAACATTGCTCCAGCAGCGACCTGGGATTCAGAAATGCTTCCAGGGTTCTTCCTCATGTTGTTCACATGCCATTTCAATGCTGCTTGCATCATTTTCAGCAATTTTTACATCCCCTCCAGATGCTTGAGTTTCCCATTGACTTCCATCATACTCGTTACTCGGGTCGAGCACTCGAGCATTACGATTTGTCAAGTAACAAGTAGTGGAGCACTTTAGTGCTCGCTCATCACTTAATCACCACGAGAATTCATGAAGTTCCTGCCTCTGGATTATGCATAGCCTTTTGCATAACCACTGCTATCTAATGAATATTGAATATTCTTATTCTTGATTTGTGTCAATTTATTCACTGTAAATCAAAATCAAATATTAGGGGAAAATTCTGAAAAGTTGGCAAATTCGAACTTCCAAAGATCCGCTCTTCTCTACTCATGTCTAATTGCGAAGACATGTGACCTACTTTATCAACATTTTCCTGTAGGATTTCAGGGACATGCTTTGGATGTACTTTATGGCAAAGTGAAGTTGACCTTAACATTGTCCTAATTAATACCCAGGGAAAACAAACAACTAGAAAACATGCCTGTTATGGATCAGACTTGTAACAAAACGTCTGGCTGCACTTGGCAGCATCTCATTAGATCCGCTCTCAGTAAATATCTAATTTAATCATAAATGTGAAAATCTGATACAGTATTGTGTTCTAGTATGAATAACACAACAAAGCTTGTCCTCACCAACTAAGTTCATGCAGCCTCCTAACACAGCAATATAAAGTGGACCAAGCATGCAACAGACAGTCCAACACCAACAGACAGTCCAAGATTATAATTATTCTGCTGATTGCAGGAGACCACAGACATGTTTGCCGGATTTATTACAGCTACAGTAAGGACAGGATTTAATAGACTGATTAGATACTTATGCTTCTAAGTTTTTTAGTGTTCTAAAATATTGGTCAAAGATTAGATTGATTGAATAGATTGGGCAGCCTCTTTCCAATATGTCCACACATATGTGGAAACAATACATAGGGTTTAGTTATGAATCCCATCTATTAGCTGGAACAGAGAATGTCTCCAACAGATCGGATGTGTTTGTAGTTATTGAACTACAACACTGTCACTTTTAGACTAGGGTTGAGCGACTTTTAGTTTTTTAGGGTTGAGTCGGGTTTCGCGAAACCCGACTATCTCAAAAGTCGAGTCGAGTGAAATCGGCCGATTATCGCGAAAAGTCGGGGATCGACCGAAACACGAAACCCAATGCAAGTCAATGGGGAAGCATAGTCGGCAGTGAGTGGAGGCCAGGAAAACACGTACAGTACCCATTTTAATGGCAAAAACATCCATTCTTGTTACTGAAGCTTGTCAATCTTAATTTACCTTATAATAATAGTAAGGCATTGGAAACTGTGGGTCATATGGCTAAAGTTGTGGGGGGGTAGGGCTGGTTCAAGTATTTAGTGGGCCCAGGAAATCTGGACCACGTCACGGCAGTGGAGCAGGGAGAGGTAAGTATTTAAACTTTGCAAGTGCTGTGATCCTGAGCAAGCAGGGGTGGCCCACTCGTTGGCATTGGCACTGGCACAGGGCCCCCCAAAGTACGGCGGTGTGTTTGCACGGCGGGGGCGCCTCCCACCGGCAGCGACACTTTTGCGTACTATGAGGGGCCCTGTGCCAGTGACGTCGCCAACGAGTTTCCCCCCCCTCACCTGATGAAGGAATCTGCACTTTCATCTGCACCTTCCTCTTTGTCCCCGTGTAAGGTGGTATGGTATGCGGGAAGGGGAACCTGACTTTCAGCAGGGTCACATTCTTGCTGTGTAGCGTGCACGGGGAATGTAGCGTTCTGGGTCAATGTACCAGCATACTCATCTATCACTGGCTGGGCAATGGGCAGGATGAGGAGGAAACACAGATATAGGCCCAAACAATAAAGTGGGCTAAATGCAGTTCAAAATTGGTAACAGGACTAACCAGGGGGCATTGCTTTGTTCAGTGGAGTACAACTGTAATGAGAGGCTGATACAGTGAGTAGGCCCAAATCAGTAAGTAGGCTAAAAGCAGTTCAAAATTGGTAACAGAAGTAAACAGGCGGCACTGGTTTGTTCAGTGTAGGAGAACATCAAGGAGCGGCAGACACCGTTAGTAGGGACAACAAAACAAGTAGGCCAAATGCAGTGTTATATTAAAAACAATTTAACGAGGGCCTGAAGATAGAAGCTATGGAAAGGCAACCTGGAGAACACCTTGGAGCGGAAGACACTGTTTGTAGAAACCAGACCCAACTTGTAGGCCTAATGCAGTGTTGTTTCAACAACTACTTAACGAGAGCTTGAAGATAGAAGCTGGGGAGAGGCAACCTGGAGAACACCTTGGAGCGGCAGACACCGTCTCTACAACCCAGACCCAACTTGTAGGCCTAATGCAGTGTTGTTTCAACAACTACTTAACGAGAGCTTGAAGATAGAAGCTAGCGAGAGGCAACCTGAAGAACACCTTGGAGCGGCAGACACCGTCTCTACAACCCAGACCCAACTTGTAGGCCTAATGCAGTGTTGTTTCAACAACTACTTAACGAGAGCTTGAAGATAGAAGCTAGGGAGAGGCAACCTGGAGAACACCTTGGAGCGGCAGACACCGTCTCTACATCCCATACCCAATTTGTAGGCCTAATGCAGTGTTGTTTCAACAACTACTTAACGAGAGCCTGAAAATGGAATTTCAGGACAGGAAACCAGGAGAACACCACGGAGCGGCATACACCGTTAGTAGGCCCCAACCCAACTAGTAGGCCAAATGCAGTGTAATATTAACAACTACTTAACGAGAGCCTTAAAATGGAAGTTCAGGACAGGAAACCAGGAGAACAGCAAGGAGCGGTAGACACCGTTAGTAGGCCCCAACCCAACTAGTAGGCCAAATGCAGTTGTTCCATTTAACAACTATTTAACAAGAGTCTGAAGTTAGAAACTCAGGAAAGGCAACCAGGAGAACACCTTGGAGCGGCAGACACTGTTAGTAGGCCCCAACCAAACTAGTAGCCCCACTGCAGTTGTAAAATTCCAATAGGCTGAAAACCTGATAATTTTAGGTAATTTTTTTAAAGAGGGCAGCTGTATTGAGTGGCGCTGCCAGACACTGTTAGTAGGCCTTACACCACAAAGTTGGCTCGACGCAGGTTTAAAAAAGGTTACATGGGTACACGGTCTGCATTGGTGTGCTCAGTGGAGAACAATTGGAAGGAGGGACCGCAGAAACAATTAGTAGGCCTAAAATAAAAAAAGTAGGCTCTATGCACTTTTAAATAGGTTCCAGGGGTACACAGGCAGCATTGGTGTGGTCAGTCGTAGGGTTGAGCGACCTTTCGTGGTCGGGGTCGGCCGAAACCCGAAACCCAATGCATTGCAATGGGTTATTATGGTTCCCAGGGTCTGAAGGAGAGGAAACTCTCCTTCAGGCCCTGGGATCCATATTTAAGTGTAAAAGAAAGGATTAAAATAAAAAATATTGCCTTATCTCACCCTCTGACGCGCCCTGGTACTAACCGGCAGTCTTCCTTCCTTAGAATCAGCGCTTGAAAGACCTTCGGTGACGTCGCGGCTTGTGATTGGTCGCGCGACGGCCCATGTGACCGCTCACGCGACCAATCACAAGCTGCGACGTCACCGAAGGTCCTTCAAGCGCTGATTCTTAGGAAGGAAGGCTACCGGAAAGAAGCAGGGCGCGTCCGAGGGTGAGTATATACCTAATAAGAATATACTCACCCTCGGACGCGCCCTGCTTCTTTCCGGCAGCCTTCCTTTCTAAGAATCAGCGCCTGAAGGACCTTTGGTGACGTTGCGGCTTGTGATTGGTCGCGTGAGCGGTCACATGGGCCATCGCGCGACCAATCACAAGCCGCGACGTCACCAAAGGTCTTTCAAGCGCTGATTCTAAGGAAGGAAGACTGCCGGTTAGTACCAGGGCGCGTCAGAGGGTGAGCATAGCAATATTTTTTATTTTAATTCTTTCTTTTACACTTAAATATGGATTCCGATACCGATTTCCGATATTGCAAACATATCGGAACTTGGTATCGGAATTCCGATACCAGATTCAGAAGATCGCCGACCTCATGGCCGACCCCACACAGGGGTCGGGTCGGGTTTCATGAAACCCGACCTTGCCAAAAGTCGTCGACTTCTGAAAATGGCCGACCTGTTTCGCTCAACCCTAGTCAGTCGAGGACTATTGGAAGGAGGGACTGCAGACAGACGTAGTAGGCCTAAAATAACAAAATAGGCTCTATACACTTTTAAATAGGTTCCAGGGGTACACACGCAGCATTCGTGTGGTCAGTCGAGGACTATTGGAAGGAGGGACCACAGACAGACGTAGTAGACCTAAAATAACAAAATAGGCTCTATGCAGCTTCGATTATGTGGAAACCTGGAGAACACCTTGGAGTGGAAGACACCGTTTGTAGAACCCAGACCCAACTTGTAGGCCTAATGCAGTGTTGTTTCAACAAAAATAGGCTCAAAGCAGTTTGAATTATCTTGCAGGGGTACACATGCAGCATTGGTGTGGTCAGCGGAGGACAATTTGAAGGAGGGACCGCAGACAGACTTAGTAGGCCTAAAATAAAAAAATTAGGCACAATGCAGTTTGAATTATCTTGCAGGGGTACACAGGCAGCATTGGTGTGGTCAGCGGAGGACAATTTGAAGGAGGGACCGCAGACAGACTTAGTAGGCCTAAAATTTTAAAAAATAGGCTCAAAGCAGTTTGAATTATCTTGCAGGGGTACATAAGCAGCATTGGTGTGGTCAGCGGAGGACAATTTGAAGGAGGGACCGCAGACACACTTAGTAGGCCTTAAATTAAAAAAATAGGCTCAAAACACCTTCGATTATGTGGCAGGGGTACACAGGCAGCATTGATGTGGTCAGCGGAGGACGATTGGAAGGAGTGTCTGACACAGTTAGTACTCCCAAAAAATAAATAGATGTTAATGTCTCGCAAAACAACAAAAACAAAAAACAAAAGGGTGGCATACTTAGGTACAGGGGTGGGTTCCTCTGCTGAGTTTCAGACATAGTAATTTGGCGCTAAGTATTTACTGGTGTCAATATAGGACACTGACCCTGACTATTTTAACTAGCATCAAACATGTCAACAAATTGGTATTGTCAGTGTCAGGCATTGAAGGATGTCAGCGCATAGACTAAACATTGGTGGAGCTGTGAGAGATAATTTTGCAAGTGGTAGAGCACTGTTTGAGCTGGGGGGAAACTCTCTTGTGGCTGGCGGTACAGGCCCAGGGCCCCTCATGTTACAACGGTGTGTCTGACGTTGGGTGCGCGCGACCACCGCCAGAGACACTTTATTGTACTATGAGGGACCAAGGGGCAGTGCCGTTGACCAAAAGCGGGCACACCCACCTCTTCAGGCAAACGGCACTCTCACGGGTGCTTGCGCCAAGTGGTGAGACCACGGCCCCTTTGGGGGAGTTAGCCCATTTTGGGAGGTGTAAACATGTCGTATGCTGGACAAACAGCTGCTGCAAATTAAGAGATTGGAACAGTCAGTAAGACCAGTCCACAAGCAAGACCTTTTTATAGGAAAGCTAGGTGTCAGCCGGGAAAGGTGGGGCAAAATAATTCGAAATGCATGAGTGGTTCATTTTAATGAAGGTTAGATCATCAACATTTTGGGTAGCCAGACGAGTCCTTTTTTCGGTCAATATTGAACCAGCAGCACTGAATACTCTTTCTGATAGTACACTAGCTGCTGGGCAAGCAAGCTCCTGCAATGCATATTCTGCCAATTCAGGCCAGGTGTCTATTTTGGATGCCCAGTAATCAAATGGGAATGACGGTTGAGGGAGAACATCGATAAGGGATGAAAAATAGTTAGTAACCATACTGGACAAATGTTGTTTCCTGTCACTTTGAATTGATGCTGCAGTACCTGTCCTGTCTGCGGTCATTGCGAAATCCCTCCACAACCTGGTCAGAAAACCCCTCTGTCCAACGCCACTTCTGATTTGTGCACCTCTAACACCTCTGCCCTGTTGCCCCCTGCAGCTCATCTGAGAACCATCACCGGCGCGGTGTGCTGGCAATGCCTGAATCAAACGGTCTACAAGAGTTGCTTGTTTGTTTGCTAATATTTGTTCGAGGTTCTCATGTGGCATGATATTTTGCAATTTGCCTTTATAGCGAGGATCAAGGAGGCAGGCCAACCAGTAATCATCATCGGTCATCATTTTAATAATGCGTGGGTCCCTTTTGAGGATACGTAAGGCATAATCCGCCATGTGGGCCAAAGTTCCAGTTGTCAAATCTGCGGTTGTGCTGGGTTGAGGGGCAGTTTCAGTCAAATCTACGTCACTTGTCTCCCTCAAAAAACCTGAACCTGGCCTTGCAACGCCACCAGTTTCTATTGGCCCCGGAGAAGCTTCCTCATTCAAAAAATACTCATCCCCATCATCCTCCTCGTCCTCCTCCTCTTCACCTGCTACCTCGTCCTGTAGACTGCCCTGACCAGACAATGGCTGACTGTCATCAAGGCTTCCTTCTTCCTCGGCTGCAGACGCCTGCTCCTTTATGTGCGTAAAACTTTGCATCAGCAGACGTATTAGGGGGATTCTCATGCTTATTATGGCGTTGTCTGCACTAACCAGCCATGTGCATTCCTCAAAACACTGAAGGACTTGACACATGTCTTGTACCTTCGACCACTGCACACCTGACAACTCCATGTCTGCCATCCAACTGCCTGCCCGTGTATGTGTATCCTCCCACAAATACATAACAGCACGCCTCTGTTCACACAGTCTCTGAAGCATGTGCAGTGTGGAGTTCCACCTTGTTGCAACGTCGATGATTAGGCACTGCTGGGGAAGGTTCAAAGACCGCTGATGGTTCTGCATACGGCTGGAGTGTACGGGCGAACAACGGATATGCGAGCAAAGTCTGCGCACTTTGAGGAGCAAGTCGGGTAACCCCGGATAACTTTTCAGGAAGCACTGCACCACCAGGTTTAAGGTGTGAGCCAGGCAAGAAATGTGTTTCAGTTGTGAAAGGGCTATGGCAGCCATAAAATTCCTTCCGTTATCACTCACTATCTTGCCTGCCTCAAGATGTACACTGCCCAGCCATGACTGAGTTTCTTGCTGCAAGAACTCGGACAGAACTTCCGCGGTGTGTCTGTTGTCGCCCAAACACTTCATTGCCCATACAGCCTGCTGACGCTTGCCACTAGCTGTCCCATAATGGGACACCTCGTGTGCAACAGTGGCAGCTGCGGATGGAGTGGTCGTGCGACTGCGGTCTGTGGACAAGCTCTCTCTTCTGCAGGAGGACGAGGAGGAGGAGGAGGGGGGGCGAACGCCTACAGCCAACTGTTTCCTAGACCGTGGGCTAGGCAGAACTGTCCCAATATTGCTGTCCCCTGTGGACCCTGCATCCACCACATTAACCCAGTGTGCTGTGATGGACACGTAACGTCCCTGGCCATGCCTACTGGTCCATGCACCTGTTGTCAGGTGCACCTTTGTACTCACAGATTGCCTGAGTGCATGGACAAAGCAGTCTTTTACATGCTGGTGGAGGGCTGGGATGGCTTTTCTTGAAAAGAAGTGTCGACTGGGTAGCTCGTAGCGTGGTACAGCGTAGTCCATCAGGGCTTTGAAAGCTTCACTTTCAACTAACCGGTAGGGCATCATCTCTAATGAGATTAGTCTAGCAATGTGGGCGTTCAAACCCTGTGTACGCGGATGCGAGGATGAGTACTTCCTTTTCCTAATGAGAGTCTCATATAGGGTGAGCTGGACTGGAGAGCGGCAGATCATGGAACTAGCGGGGATGCCGGTGGACATGGCAGACTGAAAGAGGGTTGGAGATGGTATTCTTGCTGGTGCCCTACATGCAGTGTTTCCTACCACGAACCTGGTGATTCCCTGACTGCTTTTGCCTGGTGATGAGACATGCACATTTACTGCAGGTGGTGCGGAAAATGGTGGGCTTACAGTGAGGGAAGGGATGTAGCGTTGCTGACTAGCTTCATTGGCCGAGGGTGCTACAACCTTAAGGGACGTTTGGTAATTAGTCCAGGCTTGTAAATGTATGGTGGTTAAATGTCTACGCATGCAATTTGTATTTTAGACTTTTAAGATTCTGACCTCTGCTTAAGGTAGTTGAACATTTTTGACAGATGACTTTGCGCTGATCATTTGGATGTTGTTTAAAAAAATGCCAGACTGCACTCTTTCTACTATCGGATACCTTTTCAGGCATTGCAGACTGAGCTTCTTTAACTGGATGGCCACGCTGTCCTACAACTGGTTTTGGTTTTGCCACGCGTTTTTGGCCAGATACGGGCCTGGCAGATGGAACCTGTTGTGATGTTGATGCCTGCTGCGGCTCCTCCTCCTCCGCTTCAGAGCTACTGCCACCTGCACCCTGTTCCCCCAATGGCTGCCAATCGGGGTCAACAACTGGGTCATCTATGACCTCCTCTTCTATCTCGTGTGCAACTTCGTCTGTGTCACCGTGTAAGCCGGTGGTATAGCGTTCGTGACAGGGCACCATAGTCTCATCAGGGTCTGATTCTGGATCAGTACACTGCGAGGGCAATGTTCTGGTCTGGGTCAAAGGAACAGCATAGTAATCTGGCTGTGGCTGTGCATCTGTGCACTCCATGTCCGATTCAACTTGTAATGGGCATGGCCTGTTAACTATTTCATTTTCTAACCCAGGAACGGTATGTGTAAAGAGCTCCATGGAGTAACCCGTTGTGTCGCCTGACGCATCCTTCTCTGTTGTTCTTGGTGAAGAAGACAAGGAAGCGACTTGTCCCCGACTGTGAACATCCACTAACGAAGCGCTGCTTATACATTTAGCAGTTTCAGAAGAGGAGGTGAAAGAGCTAGTGGTTGAGTCAGCAAGGAAAGCCAAAACTTGTTCTTGCTGCTTCGGCTTTAAAAGCGGTTTTCCTACTCCCAGAAAAGGGAGCGTTCGAAGCCTTGTGTAGCCAGACGACGAAGCTGGCTCAACAACTCGAGACTTAGGTGCTATATTGCTTTTCCCATGACCACCTGATGCTCCACCACCACTACCATCATTACCAGCTGGCAATAACCGCCCACGACCTCTTCCACCAGACTTCCTCATTGTTTGAAAAACGTAACCAAACTAACGGTATTTGTTACTGTAAAACCAGTTACAAGGTGAACTCAAACTTCTGTTGGATTTATATATCCCTTTATAGGTGTGTGAGACTGCAGGGAAAATCAGGCCCAATGTATAACAGTACTCAGCTTCAGTGGCAGACAGATATGCCACTAACAGGACTGACGCAGATGCAGACACTACCAATAAAAATCTCCCCCTTTTTATTTTTTCTGGGAGAATATTGAAGAAATGTGGCCCACTCTAATACAGTATATGTTCTGTGGAATAAAGTGAAAGACAGATGCCACACACACGACTGGCACTGAGACAGAATTGCCAATCTTAATCTCCCACTATTTTTTTTTATTTATGGGAGAATTGGCAAGAAAACAGGCCCACTGTTAGACTGTATGTTTTCTGTGGCACAAAATGAGAGACAGATGCCACACACAGGACTGGCACTGAGGCAGAAATGCCAATCTTAATCTCCAACTATTTTTTTTTTCCTGGGAGAATTTAAAAAAAATCTGGCCCAGTATTACACATTAGGTTTTCTGTGGCACAAAATAAGAGACAGATGTCACACACAGCACTGGCACTGAGGCAGAATTGCCAATCTTAATATCCGACTATTTTTTTTTCTGGGAGAATTGTCAAAAAATCTGGCCCAGTGTTACACACTAGGTTTAATGTGGCACAAAATTAGAGACAGATGGCACACACAGGACTGGCACTGTGTTATGATCTGGTGGCCTAGGAGCAGCATGAGACGTACTCTGGAGAAGGTGGTACCTGTACTGACCGCAAACCCTGAACTTAGCAGCGCAACTAGAAGTAGCCGTGGGGGGTACCTAACACTCCCTAGACCCCTCGACACAGCCTAAGAACTAATTTCCCCTAAAGACAGAAACGGGAAAACTATCTTGCCTCAGAGAAAATCCCAAAAGGATAGACAGCCCCCCACAAATATTGACTGTGAGAGGAGAGGGAAATAACATACGCAGACATGAAATCAGGATTTAGCATAGGAGGCCATTCTAGCTAAAAAGAAAGAACAGGACAGAGTACTATGCGGTCAGTATTAACCCTCCGTCACATACAACTGATCTGACAGGCGCTTCTCTTTTACTTTCATTTCTCCTTCCTCACCAGATTGTGAGGAAACCCCCTCCCTCCAGGTAGTCTCCTGTCTCTTGAAGGTCTGTGAAACCTGATATCACAGTTGGATTTCAGAGCTTCAGGGGAGAGGATATAGCTGCACAGATCTCTCAGGCTCATTGTATGTGAATACGCCACATTCAGTAAGGTTGGTATTTTATGTTTTTATTCATCACAATAGTTTATTTAGCTTGTTTTGTGAATGTATAGCACAAAATGTGAGGATATTTCATAGAAATAAGGGAGATTTTATAAAAGAAAGTGTGCTGCTCAGGCATATACAGTAGTTCCCTAACATATTCCTTCTCTTGCTTCAGATTATCTGCTGAAATGGAGAGGAAAATGTACAATTTATCCAAACAACTTGATGTTGAGGAAGTAACAAACATGCTGTTAGATGATAGAGACCTCACACTGAATGAGGATTTAGGAGAGGAAAGTGAGATTGATTCTCATGATGAGGTGGAAGAATGTGTCTTGGATTCTGAAACAGAGCAAGATGGTTACAGTGGTGAGGATGAAGAAGTTGGATCATATTATATTGGAAAAGATAAATGTCATAAAGCAATTTGCCTGACACATGCAAAAATGGTGTGTAATTCTTGCTATTTGCTCTGCAAGTGTGACTTTTCTGGGGAAACCTCAGCATCTACTTCTGATTGAATATGTTTTTAATAGTACTTAAGGTACCTTAAAATTAAGTTTGTGTTCAAAAATTTTCTTTGTACATTTTTTTGAGAGAGTCGCACTGGGGACTATTTGGCGGGAGTTTTGAAAAGTTTGTATTTCATAGTTATTAGTTTTATGTTAAGTAAATGTTTTTTTTTGCAACTGATTATGTGTAGTCTCTTTTATTACATCCCTATGAAGGTCACTGATCACTTTTAGAGCACTGAAATTGCAAACATTAGATATTATAGGTATTTTTCCAGCAGGCGCCTGACAGGCACATTGTATGTGAACTCGTTAGTCCGAATATTGTATGTGACGGAGGGTTAAAACACTAGAAAATATCCACCACAGAAAATACAAATCACCACATCTGACTAAAGACATGGAGGGTATATCTGCATCTCCAGAGACACAGCTTGGCTGCAAAAAATCCTTCACAGACAAAGCTGGACAAGACAAAACATGAAAATGCACAGAACTATAAGGTCCACAGCAGGTGGACAGCAAAAACAAAGCCAGAACTTATCTTTGTTGAAAAGAACAGCAAAAACAGGAGAGACCAGGAATGGATGTGAATCCTCCAAAAACAATGGACAACTGGCACTGACTAAAGGATAAAGCAGGACTAAATAGCCCAGCCCAAATTGCAAGAAATGGATACACCTGATAAATGCTGCGATCCAAAGACAGCAGCACTACCACTCATAACCACCGGAGGGAGCCCAAGAGCAGAATTCACAACAATACCCCCCCTTGAGGAGGGGTCACCGAACCCTCACCAGAGCCCCCAGGCCGATCAGGACGAGCCAAATGAAAGGCACGAACCAAATCGTCAGCATGAACATCGGAGGCAACAACCCAAGAATTATCCTCCTGGCCATAACCCTTCCATTTGACCAGATACTGAAGCTTCCACCTCGAAAAGCGAGAATCCAAAATCTTCTCAACCACATACTCCAACTCCCCATCAATCAACACCGGGGCCGGATGATCAACAGAGGGAACAACGGGCACCACATACTTCCGCAACAAAGATCTATGGAACACATTATGGATGGAAAAAGAGGCTGGAAGGGCCAAACGAAAAGACACTGGATTGATAATCTCAGAAATCCTATAAGGACCAATAAACCGAGGCTTGAACTTAGGGGAAGAAACCTTCATAGGAACATGATGGGAAGACAACCAGACCAAATCCCCAACCCGAAGCCGGGAACCAACACACCGACGACGGTTAGCAAAACGTTGAGCCTCCTCCTGAGACAATACCAAATTTTCCACCACATGAGCCCAAATCTGCTGCAGCCTGTCAACCACAGAATCCACACCAGGACAATCAGAAGGCTCAACCTGCCCTGAAGAAAAACGAGGATGAAAACCAAAATTACAAAAAAAAGGCGAAACCAAGGTAGCAGAACTAGCCCGATTATTAAGGGCAAACTCGGCCAATGGCAAGAAAGCCACCCAATCATCCTGATCAGCAGACACAAAGCATCTCAAATAAGTTTCCTAAGTCTGATTAGATCGCTCGGTTTGGCCATTTGTCTGAGGATGAAATGCGGAAGAGAAAGACAAATCAATGCCCAGCTTAGCACAAAAGGCCCGCCAAAACCTAGAAACAAACTGGGAACCTCTATCGGACACAATATTCTCCGGAATGCCATGCAAACGAACCACATGCTGAAAAAACAACGGAACCAAATCAGAAGAGGAAGGCAATTTAGGCAAAGGTACCAAATGAACCATCTTAGAAAACCGGTCACAAACCACCCAGATAACCGACATCCTCTGGCAAACCGGAAGATCTGAAATAAAATCCATAGAAATATGCGTCCAAGGTCTCTCAGGGACCGGCAAAGGCAGAAGCAACCCACTAGCGCGGGAACAGCAAGGCTTAGCCCGCGCACAAATCCCACAGGACTGCACAAAAGAACGCACATCCCGCGACAAAGAAGGCCACCAAAAGGACCTACCAACCAAATCTCTGGTACCGAAAATCCCAGGATGGCCAGCCAACACAGAACAATGGACCTCAGAAATCACTTTACTAGTCCATCTATCAGGAACAAACAGCTTCCCCACTGGACAGTGGTCAGGTTTATTAGCCTGAAATTCCTGAAGAACCCGTCGCAAATCAGGGGAGATGGCAGAAAGAATCACCCCTTCCTTCAGAATGCCGACCGGCTCAAGAACCCCAGGGGAATCAGGAAAAAGACTCCTAGAGAGGGCATCCACCTTAACATTCTTAGTACCAGGAAGGTACGAGACCACAAAATCAAAACGGGAGAAAAACAGGGACCATCGAGCCTGTCTAGGATTCAGTTGTTTGGCAGACTCGAGGTAAATCAGATTCTTATGATCGGTCAGGACCACAATACGGTGCTTGGCCCCCTCAAGCCAATGTCGCCACTCCTCACATGCCCACTTCATAGCCAACAACTCCCGATTGCCGACATCATAATTGCGTTCCGCAGGCGAAAACTTCCGAGAAAAGAAGGCACACGGTTTCATCAAGGAACCATCAGAATTCCTCTGAGACAAAACGGCCCCTGCCCCAATCTCAGAAGCGTCAACCTCAACCTGAAATGGAAGAGAAACATCCGGCTGACGCAACACAGGGGCAGAAGTAAAACGGCGTTTAAGCTCCTGAAAGGCAGAAACAGCCGCAGAGGACCAATTCGTGACATCAGCGCCTTTCTTCGTCAAATCGGTCAGAGGTTTAACCACACTGGAGAAGTTGGCAATTAAACGACGATAAAAATTAGCAAAGCCCAAGAATTTCTGAAGGCTCTTCACAGATGTGGGCTGAATCCAATCATGAATGGCCTGAACTTTAACCGGATCCATTTCTATAGATGAGGGAGAAAAAATGAAGCCCAAAAAAGAAACCTTCTGCACTCCAAAGAGGCACTTCGACCCCTTCACAAATAAAGCATTATTACGGAGGATATGAAATACCATCCTGACCTGTTTCACATGAGACTCCCTATCATCGGAAAAAATCAAAATATCATCCAAATATACAACCATGAATTTATCAAGATAACTCCGAAAGATATCAGGCATGAAGGATTGGAACACAGATGGGGCATTAGAGAGTCCGAATGGCATCACAAGGTATTCAAAATGGCCTTCGGGCGTATTAAATGCAGTTTTCCATTCGTCACCCTGCATAATACAAACAAGATTATATGCCCCTCGAAGGTCAATCTTAGTAAACCAACTAGCCCCCTTAATCCTAGCAAACAAATCAGTAAGCAAAGGCAAAGGGTATTGAAATTTGACCGTGATCTTATTCAAGAGGCGATAATCAATACACGGTCTCAAGGAGCCATCCTTCTTGGCAACAAAAAAAAAAACCTGCTCCCAATGGTGAAGAAGATGGCCGAATATGCCCCTTCTCCAAAGACTCCTTAATATAGCTCCGCATGGCGGCATGTTCTGGCACAGACAGGTTGAAAAGTCGGCCCTTAGGGAACTTACAACCTGGAATCAAGTCAATAGCACAATCACAGTCCCTATGTGGTGGAAGGGAACTGGATTTGGGCTCATTGAATACATCCTGGAAATCTGACAAAAACTCAGGAATTTCAGAAGAGGGGGAAGAGGAAATTGACATCAAAGGAACGTGACTATGAACCCCCTGACTGCCCCTCGACACAGCCTAAGAACTAACTTCCTCTAAAGACAGAAAAGGGAAAACTATCTTGCCTCAGAGAAAATCCCAAAAGGATAGACAGCCCCCCACAAATATTGACTGTGAGAGGAGAGGGAAATAACATACGCAGACATGAAATCAGGATTTAGCATAGGAGGCCATTCTAGCTAAAAAGAAAGAACAGGACATAGTACTATGCGGTCAGTATTAAAACACTAGAAAATATCCACCACAGAAAATACAAATCACCACATCTGACTAAAGACATGGAGGGTATATCTGCATCTCCAGAGACACAGCTTGGCTGCAAAAAAACCTTCACAGACAAAGCTGGACAAGACAAAACATGAAAATGCACAGAACTATAAGGTCCACAGCAGGTGGACAGCAAAAACAAAGCCAGAACTTATCTTTGTTGAAAAGAACAGCAAAAACAGGAGAGACCAGGAATGGATGTGAATCCTCCAAAAACAATGGACAGCTGGCACTGACTAAAGGATAAAGCAGGACTAAATAGCCCAGCCCAAATTGCAAGAAATGGATACACCTGATAAATGCTGCGATCCTAAGACAGCAGCACTACCACTCATAACCACCGGAGTTAGCCCAAGAGCAGAATTCACAACACACTGAGGCAGATCTCCCACTATTTTTTTTTTATTTATGGGAGAATTGGCAAGAAATCAGGCTCACTGTTAGACTGTATGTTTTCTGTGCCACAAAATGAGAGACAGATGCCACACACAGGACTGGCACTGAGGCAGAAATGCCAATCTTAATCTCCCACTATTTTTTTTTCCTGGGAGAATTTAAAAAAAATCTGGCCCAGTATTACACACTAGGTTTTCTGTGGCACAAAATTAGAGACAGATGCCACACACAGCACTGTCACTGAGGCAGAAATGCCAATCTTAATCTACCACTATTTTTTTTTCTGGGAGAATTGTCAAAAAATCTGGCCCAGTATTACACACTAGGTTTTCTGTGGCACAAAATTAGAGATAGATGCCACACACAGCACTGGCACGGAGGCAGAATTACCAATCTTAATCTCCCACTATTTTTTTTATTTATGGGAGAATTGGCAAGAAATCAGGCCACTGTTAGACTGTATGTTTTCTGTGCCAGAAAATGAGACACAGATGCCACACACAGGACTGCCACTGATGCAGATTTGCCAATTTTAATCTGCACCCTTTTTTTTTTTCTTCAGGGAGACTAGTGAATAAATCTGGGCCACTGTATTAGAGTATATTTTCTGTGGCAGAAAGTGGCTTGAAGAGATATAACGGAAAAAAAAAAAAAAAACGGACTGTTCTACAATTACTATCTCCTTGCAGTAATCTCAGCAAAGTATGGCAGGCAGCAATAACAAGGATTGGACTGCTGAGCAAAAAAGTCAAAAGTGTGGACAAACAAACAAGATAGCTGTGCAGAAAGGAAGGAGCAACAGGATTGGTGCTTTGAAAAAAGCAGTTGGTTTGCACAGCGGTGTACAAACAGCAATGCAGCTATCAGTGAGCCTTCTAGGGCAGCCCAATGAGCTACAGCGCTGAGGGAAAAAAAATGTAGCCTCCACTGTCCCTGCAAACAAAAGGTGGTGTTGGACAGTGGAAATCGCTACAGCACAAGCGGTTTGGGGGTTAATGTACCCTGCCTAACGCTATCCCTGCTTCTGACGAAGCGGCAGCAACCTCTCCCTATACTCAGATCGGCAGCAGTAAGATGGCAGTCGGTGTGTACGCCCCTTTATAGCCCCTGTGACGCCGCAGAAAGCAAGCCAATCACTGTAATGCCCTTCTCTTAGATGGTGGGGACTGAGACCTATGTCATCACGCTGCCCACACTCTGCGTCCACCTTCATTGGCTGAGAAATGGCACTTTTCACGTCATTGAAACGCGACTTTGGTGCGAAAGTCGCGTACCGCGTGGCCGACCCCACACAGGGATCGGGTCGGGTTTCATGAAACCCAACTTTGCCAAAAGTCGGCGACTTATGAAAATGACCGATCTGTTTCGCTCAACCCTATTTTAGACAATACTATAACTACAATAATACAGATTTTGGACAAAAAATAATCTATCTATATAATCGTCTAAGGTCCACATCCGTCTGTTTGTCTGTCTGCTTCTCTGTAACGGAAATCCCAGGTCGCTGATAGGTCGCGGCCGGCTGAGCGTGACCAATTAGTGACAGGCAAAGTCCGGCCGCAAATTGGCCCCTCCCTATTCCCCTCCAGTCAGTGCCCACATAGCGTTTTAGGACTGCGTTACACCGCGGCATAACGCGGTGTAACGCAGTCCGTTAACGCTTCTGTTAACCCTAGAAGTGTGCCCAACTTTTTACTATTGATGCTGCTTATGCAGCATCAATAGTAAAAACATATAATGTTAAATAATAATAATAAAAAAAAACATTATATTCTCACCTTCCGTGCCAGCCTTTCCCGCTCCTCGCGACGCTCCGGTCCCAAGAATGCATTGCGGCAATGACCGGAAATGACGTATCAGTCTCGCGAGACCGCTACATCATCACGTGCTGTTGCCGCAAGGCATTACTGGGAACGGAGCGTCGTGAGGAGCATTGCTAAAGACCTGGGCTGGATCCGGGGGCAGCCGGAAGGTGAATGTATAGCTATTTTTTATTTTAATTCTTTTTTTAACAGGGATATGGTGCCCACATTGCTATATACTATGTGGGCTGTGTTATATACTACGTGGGCTGTGTTATGTATTGCGTGGGCTGTGCAATATACTACGTGGCTGTGCTATTTACCACGTGGGCTGTGTTATATACTGCGTGGGCTGTGCAATATACTATGTGTGCTGTGTTGTATACTATGTGGGGTGTGCTATATACTACATGGCTGTGCAATATACTACCTGGCTGTGTTATATACTACGTGGGCTGTGTTATATACTACGTGGGCTGTGCTACATACTACGTGGCTGTGCTATATACTACGGGGCCTGTACATATTCTAGAATACCCGATGCGTTAGAATCGGGCAACCATCTAGTGACCTTTATAATAACACAAATGTAATACTACACCCTATGGACAAATCTATAACTGCTGCATTATTGCCCCGTGTACAACAAAATAACTTCTAAAATACTGCCCTATATAAAACAATATAACTACTATAATACTGCCCCTTTATCCAAGAATATAACTACTATAATGCTGCTCCTATGTAAAAGACTATAACTACTGTAATACTGCTCCGATATACAAGAATATAACAACTATAATACTGCCCCCTATGTACAAGAATATACAGTTAAGTCCATATATATTTGGACAGAGACAAGATTTTTCTAATTTTGCTTATAGACATTACCACAATGAATTTTAAACAAAACAATTCAGATGCAGTTGAAGTTCAGACTTTCAGCTTTCATTTGAGCGTATCCACATTAAAATTGGATGAAGGGTTTAGGAGTTTCAGCTCCTTAACATGTTTCACCCTGTTTTTAATACTACTGCCTCCTATGTACAAGAACATAACTACTAGAATACTGCCCTTATGTACAAGAATAAACTACTATACTATTGCCCCTATGTACAAGAAGAAAACTACAATAATACTGCTCTTATGTACAATTATATAACTATTATACTACTGCTCCCTATGTACAAGAACATGACTACTATAATACTGCCCCTATGTACAAGAATATACCTACTATAATAATGCCCCTATATACAATAATAAAATTACTACAATACTATCTCTTTGTTCAAGAAAATAACTACTATAATACTGTTCCTATGTACAAGAATATGACTACCATAATGCTTCTACCTATGTACAATTATATAACTACTATACTACTGTTCCCTATTTACAAGAACATAACTACTATAATATTCTCCCCATGAACAATAATATAACTACTATTATACTGCTCCCTATGTACAAGAATACATTAATTATAATACTGTTCCCTATATACAAGAATATAACTATGATAATACTGACTCCTATGTAAAAGAATATAACTACTAAAATGCTTCTCCCTATCTACGAGAATAAAACTACTATACTACTGCCCCTATGTACAAGAATAAAACTAATATAGTACTGCTCTTATGTACAAGAATATAACTACTAAAATGCTTCTCCCTATCTACAAGAATAAAACTACTATACTACTGCCCCTATGTACAAGAATATAACTAATATAACACTGCTTTTATGTACAATAATATAAATACTATATTGCTCCCTTTGTTCAAGAACATAACTACTATAATACTGTCCCTATGTACAAGAATATGACTACCATAATGCTTCTACCTATGTACAAGAATAAAACTACTATACTGCTGCCCCCATGTACAAGAATAAAGCTAATGTAATACTGCTCTTAGATACAATAATATAAATAAATAATATAAATAATCTTTATTTTTTATAATACAGCTACTATACTACTGCTCCCCATGTACAAGAACATAACTACTATAACACTGCCTCCTATTTGCAAGAATAGAACTATTCTAATACTGCTTCTATTTACATGAATACAACTACTATAATACTGCCCCTATGTGCAAGAACACAATTACTATAATACTGCCCCTATGTACACGAGCATAACCACTATAATTCTTCTCCCTATGTACAAGAATAAAACTACTATACTACTGCCTCTATGTACAAAAATACAACTAATATAATACTGCTCATATTCGACACCGAACTTTCCTTTACTCCCTATATCCGATCACTCACTCGCTCTTGTCATCTGCATCTTAAAAACATCTCCAGAATCCAACCTTTTCTCACCTTTGAAACTGCTAAGACTCTTACTGTCGCTCTTATTCATTCCCGTCTTGACTACTGCAACTCTCTTCTGACCGGTCTCCCTCTTACCAAACTTTCTCCTCTCCGATCCATCTTGAATGCGGCAGCCAGGGTCATATTTCTGTCCAGCCACTTCACCGATGCCTCCATCTTATGCCAGTCATTACACTGGCTACCCATTCGCTACAGTGTCCAACATAAACTCATCTCTCTCACCCACAAAGCTCTCCACAGTTCTGCACCGCCTTCTCCTCTATCTCTGTCTATCACTCTACACATGCCCTCCGTTCTACAAATGACCTAAGACTAACATCCCCCGTAATCTGAACCTCACACCTCCATCTCCAAGACTTCTCTCGTGCTGCGCCAGCTCTCTAGAATGCACTTCCCCAGACGATCAGACTGATACCTAGCCCCGACCTATTCAAGCGCGCTTTGAAAACCCATCTCTTCAAACAAGCCTACCACATCAACTACTCAGTAAACTAACTTTGCCCTGCTCCCTCCTTCCAAATATTATTCTGAATCTGCACCCTACTATTCATCTGTCTCCACACCCTCCATGCACACGATAACTGCACTTGATACTTGACTATTGCACTTAAACACACGGGCTGATGACCGTATGATGCAGCTTTATATGAAAATCCCTATTTATTATAATTGCCAGACCTGAAATAACAAGCACTTTTCACCTATTGTGTCCCCCCATTTCCTTGTAGATTGTAAGCTTGCGAGCAGGGACCCCACTCCTAATGTCACTGTTTAAATTGTCTTAACTTGTATTGAATTTATTGTCTGTACATGTCCCCGCTTAATTGTAAAGTGCTGCGGAATATGTTGGCGCTATATAAATAAAAAATTATTTAAAAAAAAAATTATTATTATTAAAATTCTGTTCCCTATGCACAAGAATTTAGCTACTATAATTCTGTCCCCTATGTACAAAATATAACTACTATAACTAGTAAAATACATTCCTAATCTATCATTTTTAAACCAGGAATGATCAGCCTTCTGAGTGTCAGGCATATTATATGGAAATCCCCTATAGTCCCAATAGAATCTCGGCTGAGTGATGGGTGGCCCTGGTACAATGGAATTTTTCTTTCCTTTAGATACTTTACAATCTAGTTTTCACTAATCTTTATGGTCTGGGTCTCTCAGCACACCACCTGTCCTGGCAGTTGTGTAGAACAGTTAAACTATCCAATATGCAGTATTTGGCTTTTAGCAATCATTGTAAATATGGAGCCTGTGTACTTTTACTATCAAACTGTAATATTCCTGGTTATATTTCAAGCCATGGAAAGTACCTGTCAAAGGGACTGAGAAAACTTATCGCACAGGAACTAGTAGCTACTTGTGTGGGACCTTCAGAAGACTTGATACGTGTTCACACTGTAGTCACCTGTCTAACATATGCTGATAATTGCACAGTATGAACTTAACCTTAGGCTCTGTTAAATGCAGTATATGCCAACGTAAAGAAAAATCTTAAGATTATGCAAAGGTTCAAAATCCAAAACCTCAATTATGGCAAATTGACAAGATATTTCATAAATTCTTTCCTACATCTTTATTGAGCAACTCCATTCATTGCTTTATAGTGTAATAGAGTACCCCCTTACAATAGCTCAAAAAATTGCTGAGTGCAAGCAAGCATGTTCACCAAACAATTCGACGAATGTACCCGAACCACATTAAATTCAAGGGGAGGCAAAATCAAATGTATACACAACACCTTAAGGCATGACAAAAGATTCCCAAACAGCTAAAATTAGGGGGGCAGACACCAAGAAAAGTAACATAAATTTACCCACAGTAGAAATTTGCTAATGGAACAGCAGCAGTCAGCCATGGTCTATGCATGAGGTATCAAGGTCTAAGCCAGCATTTACATCTTTGAATTAAAGTTTCAATTAAGACGTGGTGGGTAAGGGCGCGGTGTAATCTTTCTTTGCTGGGAGTCCTGATACCTCATGCAACAGCTCAAAAAAAATGTTTTCCCCAGCCACAATCAGGTGGCACAAACATCAGTTTCATAGAGTACTATTGGTAGAAAAATGTAAGGATAGTAACATAGGTAGTTTATTGAAAGTAAGTACAGGCCTGCCAGTCAGGGAGCACTACTGCTACAGTCAACACACATGAAAGAGACCCAACATGGATTTGCGACATTTAAAAAAACAATTGCCACACCACTAAAGTGACATCAATTTCCACAGAGTAGAAACAGTATAATAGGCTTCTAACACACGTTCCACTACAGGCAACCCACCAGATGGAGACCAACTAAAGGTCTCCACATTTCAAAAAATTGTTTGTAATATCAGCAGCAGTAGCAACAGCACAGAAACCACAACAAAGATGTCACAAACTGCAATTACACAAGATCAATGCATGACACTAAAAAATGACACCATCGCCTAATCAGCCCAGTCTGCAACTGGGGTGCAAAAGTCATTGGAGATCCTTGACTTGATCATTTTGATGAAAGTTAGGCGGTTCACACTTTCAGGGGACAGCCGGTTGTTCTTATCCTTTAGGACACCACTAGCAGCGCTGAACACACGTTCTGAAAGAAGGCTGGCTGCCAGGCATGACAAAACCTCGAAGGCGTGAAAGGCGAGTTCACGCCATGCCTTCATTTTTGAAGACCAAAATCCAAAAGGGTTCCTATTCCCCATGATGGCATTGATACTGAGCTGCATATACTCCTGCATCATCCTCTCCAGTCGTTCACAACATGTCAGACTTGTACTCTGTTCTGCTGGTGCACGGGCTGGTATAAAAAATGTGTCAAATGACTCACAGAAATTGCTTATGTCACTTACACCGCTACTGCTGCTAATGTTTTTGCGGTGATGCCTTGACATTTCCCAGGGTTGGAAGTCTAGAACTCCGATACACACTGTGTGCCTTACTGCAGTCTTGGGGAAAACAACTCTTAAGATTGTTTACAAGCATGTTTCAATACTCCAGAATGCGCTTGTCCCTTTCCAGGGAATTTACTCTTGTGCCATGGATCTAACAGAGTGGCAACCCAGTAGTCAGCACTATTTCTAACCTTAAATATACGGGTATCTTGTTGAAGATCCAGCAAGAAGGTGCTCATGTGTTTGGCACTTCCATGAGGCCCAAGTCCATAGTGTGTTGGGGGTGGGGTAACACTCAAGATTGCTTCCTCCATCCCCTTCAGCCAACAACGGACAACAGAGAGGGGATCATCATACTCTTCATCTCCTTAGTGTTTCGCGTCCATCACCTCTTCCTCCTCATTCTCCTTAATTTGTTCCTTGGCTCCTGCACCTTCAATAACAATTTGTCTGGTACCATGAGCCCCCCTTGATTGCTATAATCCACCCTCCCATGGCACCCGCCTGTGCGACGACAGTTTGGAACATAGAGATATTCTTACACCTTCCGCATTTCACCTCTTCCTCTAGGACAACCACCTCCTCAGACAGACTATTCAAAGTGTGCTCCAGCATGTAGATGACCAGAATAGTAATGCTAATGATAGCACCATCAGTGCTAACCATCTGAGTAGCCATTTGAAAACTGTGCAGAATAGTGCAGTGGTCCATCATCTGTGCCCACTACACAAGCGTGATTTGCACGACCACATCCGTACTGCATTGACTCAGACTGTGCAAAAGGACATACTGAACCAGGGCTCATCACTGCTGCCAGAGTTACTTCAACATGTGCATAGGGAATTTCACTATGTCGGCACATAGCACATCAAACGGTTAACCAGTAGGCCGAAAGACCTCTGCAGCAATGCAAGTCAATGACCTGCGGGGTGTGATCATTGGAAATGAGGTAACAGCGACCGTGTGTTCTGCAGCAGCGCATCCCGGCCAGGATAGTGGCAAAGAAATTGCTGTACCACCAGGTTGAGGACGTGAGCTATTCAAGGCATGTGTGTGAGGTTTCCTCAGCGTAGGCCACCACCAGGTTTGCACCATTATCACACACGGCCTTCCCTCCAAGGCAAATTAATTTAAGCACAGCCTGACTGCGGCAAGCCCTGGCTGTGCAGTACTGATGTGGGGGAGGGATTCTCTTTGCACTGTTGGAAAGCATGTCTCATTAAGGGAGAGGTGGAGGGCATATGTGGAGGCCCTAGAGGAGGTGGAGGAGCCAGAAGCAGTGGTAGAAGTGTTAGATACAGACGTTTGTCCTGCAAGCCTTGGGGATCCACGACTTGTGGAGCAACCCCTTGACTACCTGCCCCCACAGCCACCAGAGTCACCCAGTGCCCAGTCAGCAAGTTGTAAGCCCCTGCCTATGTTTGCTCATCCAGGTGTCAGTGGTGACATGAACCCTGGCAGGGAACAGGTGATGTTGTCTGTGACATTCTGGTGTAGTGGAGGCACAGCGTTCTTTAGTGCGACTGGGCAACTGGTACTGGGGACTGCAATGGCCATCAGCTTTTGGAAACTGTTTGTATCCACCAAGCGGAAAGCAGCATTTCCATTGCCAGCAGACTGGGAATTGCAGATCAAGCTCTTAGCTTTGGCATGTATAGGAGGAAACATTTTTTTATATGACTTTAACTGTGGGAATGAGGGCAGGTTGCTGTTCTGAGAGAGGGTGGAGTAGGGTGAACAGGACAAACTGCTGGACTATGAGTGAGGTGTAGGCAGAGATGTTATGATGAACTGATAAAGATGTGTTGTGCTCGGTGAAACAAAAACAGCAGGAATGTCCACTTTCGTAACAGCTGATGGGCTCTCACCCCAACTGTAGGGGATAAACAAGTGGAGTTTTTGCGATCGGAAACCTGTGTGAGAATACTTGGCACAGTGACAGAGGAGGAAGAAGAAGCAGATGTGGTTGATGGGATGAACGATGGTTGGCGATGCCCGCAAGTCCACATTTTAGTGCAGTTAGATTTCCAGATTAAGGCATATTGATCTCACATGTGCTGGTTTATGTTTGTAGTAGTCAAATTATTGCAATTTTGCCGCTACTAAGTTTTTTTTTGCACATTTGGCAAATAACATGAGTTGGGTAATCCTTTGTGGCATAAAAAATGGCCCAGAATAGCAACCCTTGCCACCCCTGCAAACTGCAGACTCGCAAGCAGTGCTGGCCACAGTGACTGAGGATGCAGTGCTTGTCGTGTTTGCATCAGTCTCTGTCTGTGTGACAAGCCGCAACAAAACCACATCATCTTCCTCCTCCTCCTCCTCTTCTGCTGAGCTACTCAGCTGCATGCCTTTGGGTTCACGCCAAGTGGAATCTACATCCCCATCGTCATCCTCTCTGTTCTCCCACTCCTCACCCGGAGAGTCACCCTCCTCCTCTGCCTGCCCTGACACCACATTGCAGTTCGCGTGAGCCTCTAGCATCTGATTCTTATCAGGATCACCCCCTTCCCCAGGGATTAATGTCTGATGATGAGTGTCTGGATTCTACTGGGACCCTACTTGGTCCGGGCCCCGGGTCTAACATGAAAAAAGTTTGGGCGTCTGTGCTTTCCTCCTCTGGATTCTGTGAATTTTGGGGGGCAGACCTCTGATGCCCATGGAATAGAATGTGAGAACAGCTCTGCAAAATGGTCCATCTGTAGTTCCCTACATTCAGTTTGGCGTTTGGAAATTTGTGACGCGGGGGGAAACAAGGGTGATTGGGGTGCCAGCTCTAAGGATTGTACTGTGTGTGATTTTAATGTGGAGGAAGAGGAGGAGAGGCCACTTGATGCAGAGATTGCCATCCACTGGAGCACACACTCTTTCTGACCCTCATCTACAAGATGTATCGTTGTACGGCTGCCAAAGAAAGGGAGTGGAGTAGCCCATCCAGTAATAGATTTTTGCAGTGGTTTTTGGTAGGACAAGATGGAGTTTGTTCAGTTGACCTTTCATTATAATTAGTTCCATAACCCAAGTAATATCGAACACCCAAGCCTATTCCCCCTTCCACCACGACCTCACTTTCCCTCTTTTAAACTGCTGTTTCACAACCTTAGGCCGACACCTGTCTGTCACCTGTCATAAAATCAACAATCACTACTTATTTTCATAGATAGTGTGTGAACAACATTTTCAGACCTAAAATGGGGCCTCCTGATTCCCCACTGAAACACAGTTTTATCCCAAATGATTTGGATTAGCAAATAGGGCCTCCTGACTGAACCAAAATATTATGCCTAACGATTTTGGTTAGCAAATAGTGCCTCCTGATTCCTCAGTGCAACACAGTTTTAGCACAAACAATCTGGATTAGCAAATGGGGCCTCTTGACTACAGCACAGTTTTTTCCCAAATTATTTGGATTATCAAATAGGGTCTCCTGGTTGAATTCCAATATTAGGCCTAACGATTTTGATTAGCAAATAGGGCATCCTGATTCCTCACTGCAACAGTTTTAGCCCAAACAATTTGGATTAGCAAATGGGACATCCTGATTCCTGACTGCAACACAGTTTTATCCTAAATGATTTGGATTAGCAAATAGATCCTCTTGGCTGAACCCCTATATTAAGACTAACAATTTTGTGCAGAATTATTAGGCAAGTTGTATTTTAGAGGATTATTTTTATTATTGATCTATGTTCTCAATGAACCCAAAAGACTCATAAATATCAAAGCTTAATTTTTTTGGAAGTTGGAGTGGGTTTTTTGTAGATTTGGCTATCTTAGGAGGATATCTGTTTGTGCAGGTAACTATTACTGTGCAGAATTATTAGGCAACTTAATAAAAAACAAATATATTCCCATCTCACTTGTTAATTTTCACCAGGTAAACCAATATAACTGCACAAAATTTAGAAATAATCATTTCTGACTTGCAAAAACAAACCCCCCCAAAATTAGTGACCAATATAGCCACCTTTCTTTATGATGACACTCAGCAGCCTTCCATCCATAGATTCTGTCAGTTTCTTGATCTGTTTACGATCAACATTGCGTGCAGCAGCCACCACAGCCTCCAGACACTGTACCAAGGGGTGCACTGTTTTCCCTCCCTGTAGATCTCACATTTTATGAGGGACCACAGGTTCTCTATAGGGTTCTGATCAGGTGAACAAGGGGGCCATATCATTATTTTTTCTTCTTTGAGACCTTTACTGGCCAGCCACGCTGTGGAGTAGTTGGAGGCATGTGATGGAGCATTGTCCTGCATGAAAAATCATGTTTTTCTTGAACGATACTGACTTCTTCCTGTACCACTGCTTGATGAAGTTGTCTTCCAGAAACTAGCAGTAGGTCTGGGAGTTGAGCTTCACTCCATCCTCAACCCAAAAAGGTCCCACAAGTTCATCTTTGATGATATCAACCCATACCAGTACCCCACCTCCACCTTGCTGGTGTCTGAGACGGAGTGGAGCTTTCTGCCATTTACTGATCCAGCCTCTAGCCCATCCATCTGGCCCATCAAGAGTCACTCTCATTTCATCAGTCGATAAAACTTTTGAAAAGTCATTCTTAAGATATTTCTTGGCCCAGTCTTGACGTTTTACCTTATGTTTCTTGTTCAAAGGTGGTCGTTTTTCAGCCTTCCTTATCTTGGCCATGTCCCTGAGTATCGCACACCTTGTGCTTTTTGTTACTCCAGTAACGTTGCAGCTCTGAAATATGGCAAAACTGGTGGCAAATGGCATCTTGGCAGCTTCACGCTTGATTTTTCTCAATTCATCGGCAGTTATTTTACGCCTTTTTTGCCCAACCATGTTGTCTATTTGCCATGAAACATTTGATTGTTCGGTGATCGCGCTTCAAAAGTTTGGCAATTTCAAGACTGTTGCATCCCTCTGCAAGACATCTCACAATTTTGGACTTTTCAGAGCCCATCAAATTTCTCTTCTGACCCATTTTGCCAAAGGAAAGGAAGTTGCCTAATAATTAGGCACACCTTACATAGGGTTTTGATGTCATTAGACAACACCCCTCCTCATTACAGAGATGCACATCACCTGATTAACTTAATTGGTAGTTGGCTCTCAAGCTCTCAAGCCTGAACAGCTTGGAGTAGGACAACATGTATAAAAAGTATCATGTGATCAAAATACAACTAATAATTCTGCACACAGTGTAGTAAATGATGCCTCCAATATTAGGTCTAAGGATTTTCACACAGTGTTAGGCCTAATGATTTTGATTAGCAAATGGGGCCTCCTGATTCCTCACTGAAACACAGTTTTAGCCCAACTGATTTGGATTAACAAATGTGGTCTTCTGACCGCAATATAGTTTTATCCCAAATGATTTGGATTAGCAAATAGGGCCTCCTGCCTTTACTCCTATATTAGGACAAACGATTTTGATGAGCAAATGGGGCATCCTGATTCCTCACTGCAACACAGTTTTAGCCCGAACAATTTGGATTAGGAAATCAGGCCTCTTGATTCCTGACTGCAACACAGTTTTAGCCAAAAAGATTTGTATTAGCAAATGGGGCATCCTGGCTGAGCCCCAATATTAGGCCTTAGAATTTTGATTGACAAATAGGGCCTCCTGACTGTAATATAGTTTTATTCCAAAAGATTTGGATTAGCAAATAGGGCCTCCTGGCTGAATCCCAATATTAAGCCTAAGGATTTTGATTAGCAAATGGGGTCTTAGGGCTGGCAGAATGTACCAAAAATATGAAGGAAGATATAAGGTGTGTTCGCAGCCTGGGGTCCACCATGCAGAGATAACACCTGCTGCTCGGTAATGGCAGACAGTATATGGTGGTATAAAGTGAACACAGGGCCGCAATACCGCAGAGTGAACGCTAGTGTTTGGTCACAGGACTCTACCCCCAGGACATAGGGTTAGAGTCCCTCTACACCCACTAGCGCTCGAGGCCACAACTGCAGTGCCAGGGAGAAAATTAGCTTTAATCAGGGCCGGACTGGTCATCGGGCAGTTCTGGCAAATGCCAGAAGGGCCGATGGCAGTAGTGGGCCGCTCGAGTGTGCCGCTGTTGGCACACTCCCCCCGCTGTCGGCACACTCCTGGGTCGGCCCTGCATTCAACTATACCGGCGTCATAGACGCCGGTACAGTTGAATGCAATGATGGGGAGAGAGCATCTGCTGTCGCTCCCTCTCCCATCATTCCCCGCTCTGTCTGCCGCTTACACTGCGGGTGCGTGATGACGTCATATCATCGCGCACCTGCTGTGTGACCGGGCGGGCAGACTGCAGCTGCTGAGACCGGAGGCTGGAGCAGTGCGGGGCAAGAGGAAAGGTGAGTAGAGTCAGTGTTTTTTTTTTTTATTATTACATGGCATGGCTACATTACATTCTATGGGGCTGTGCTGCATTACATTCTATGGGGGCTGGCTGCATTACATTCTATGGGGCTGGGCAGCGCTGCACTATATTGTATGGTGGCTGTGCTGCATTACATTCTATGGGGGCTGTGCTGCATTACATTCTATGGGGCTGTGCTGCATTACATTCTATGGGGGCTGTGCTGCATTACATTCTATGGGAGCTGTGCTGCATTACATTCTACGGGGACTGGCTGCATTATATTCTTTGGGGCTGGCTGCATTACATTCTATGGGGGCTGGCTGCATTACATTCTATGGGGCTGTGCTGCATTACATTCTATGGGGCTGGCTGCATTACATTCTATCGGGGCTGGCTGCATTACATTCCATGGGAGCTGGATGCATTAATTTACATTCTATGTGGACTGGCTGCATTACATTCTATGGGGACTGGCTGCATTACATTCTATGGGGCTGTGCTGCATTACATTCTATGGGGGCTGTGCTGTATTACATTCTATTGGGGCTGGCTGCATTACATTCTATGGGGGCTGGCTGCATTACATTCTATGGGGGCTGTGCTGCATTACATTCTATGGGGCTGGCTGCATTACATTCTATGGGAGCTGTGCTGTATTACATTCTATGGGGGCTGTGCTGTATTACATTCTATTGGGGCTGGCTGCATTACATTCTATGGGGGCTGGCTGCATTACATTCTATGGGGGCTGTGCTGCATTACATTCTATGGGGCTGGCTGCATTACATTCTATCGGGGCTGGCTGCATTCCATTCCATGGGAGCTGGCTGCATTAATTTACATTCTATGTGGACTGGCTGCATTACATTCTATGGGGGCTGTGCTGCATTACATTCTATGGGAGCTGTGCTGCATTACATTCTACGGGGACTGGCTGCATTACATTCTATGGGGCTGGCTGCATTACATTCTATGGGGGCTGGCTGCATTACATTCTATGGGGGCTGTGCTGCATTACATTCTATGGGGCTGGCTGCATTACATTCTATCGGGGCTGGCTGCATTACATTCCATGGGAGCTGGCTGCATTAATTTACATTCTATGTGGACTGGCTGCATTACATTCTATGGGGCTGTGCTGCATTACATTCTATGGGGGCTGGCTGCATTACATTCTATGGGAGCTGTGCTGTATTACATTCTATGGGGGCTGTGCTGTATTACATTCTATTGGGGCTGGCTGCATTACATTCTATGGGGGCTTGCTGCATTACATTCTATGGGGGCTGTGCTGCATTACATTCTATGGGGCTGGCTGCATTACATTCTATCGGGGCTGGCTGCATTACATTCCATGGGAGCTGGCTGCATTAATTTACATTCTATGTGGACTGGCTGCATTACATTCTATGGGAGCTGTGCTGTATTACATTCTATGGGGGCTGTGCTGTATTACATTCTATTGGGGCTGGCTGCATTACGTTCTCTGGGAGCTGTGCTGTATTACATTCTCTGGGGGCTGTGCTGTATTACATTCTATGGGGGCTGGCTGTATTATATTCTCTGGGAGCTGTGCTGTATTACATTCTATGGGGCTGTGCTGCATTACATTCTATGGGGGCTGGCTGCATTACATTCTATGGGAGCTGTGCTGTATTACATTCTATGGGGCTGTGCTGCATTACATTCTATGGGGGCTGGCTGCATTACATTCTATGGGGCTGTGCTGCATTACATTCTATGGGGGCTGTGCTGTATTACATTCTATGGGGCTGTGCTGCATTACATTCTATGGGGGCTGGCTGCATTACATTCTATGGGGCTGTGCTGCATTACATTCTATGGGGGCTGGCTGCATTACATTCTATGGGGGCTGTACTGTATTACATTCTATTGGGGCTGGCTGCATTACATTCTCTGGAAGCTGTGCTGTATTACATTCTCTGGGGGCTGTGCTGTATTACATTCTATGGGGGCTGGCTGTATTATATTCTATGGGGGCTGTGCTGCAATACATTCTATGGAGCTGTGCTGCATTACATTCTATGGGGGCTGTGCTGTATTACATTATATGAGGGCTGTGATGTATTACATTCTATGGGGGCTGTGCTGCATTACATTCTATGGGGCTGTGCTGCATTACATTCTATGGGGGCTGTGCTGTATTACATTCTATGGGGGCTGTGCTGTATTACATTCTATGAGGGCTGTGCTGCATTACATTCTATGGGAGCTGTGCTGTATTACATTCTATGTGGGCTGTGCTGTATTACATTCTATGGGGGCTGGCTGCATTACATTCTATGGGGGCTGTGCTGCATTACATTCTATGGGGCTGTGCTGCATTACATTCTATGGGGGCTGTGCTGCATTACATTCTATGGGGGCTGGCTGCATTACATTCTATGGGAGCTGTGCTGTATTACATTCTATGGGGGCTGTGCTGTATTACATTCTATTGGGGCTGGCTGCATTACATTCTATGGGGGCTGGCTGCATTACATTCTATGGGGGCTGTGCTGCATTACATTCTATGGGGCTGGCTGCATTACATTCTATTGGGGCTGGCTGCATTACATTCTATGGGGCTGTGCTGCATTACATTCTATGGGGGCTGTGCTGCATTACATTCTATGGGGGCTGGCTGCATTACATTCTATGGGAGCTGTGCTGTATTACATTCTATGGGGGCTGTGCTTCATTACATTCAATGGGGCTGTGCTGTATTACATTCTATGGGGAAGTGATGTATTACATTCTATGGGGGCTGTGCTCTATTACATTCTATGGGGGCTGTGCTGTATTACATTCTATGGGGGCTGTGCTGCATTACATTCTATGGGGCTGTGCTGTATTACATTCTATGGGGAAGTGCTCTATTACATTCTATGGGAGCTGTGCTGTATTACATTCTATGGGGGCTGTGCTGCATTACATTCTATGGGGGCTATGCTGTTTTACATTCTATGGGGAAGTGCTGTATTACATTCTATGGGAGCTGTGCTGTATTACATTCTATGGGGGCTGTGCTGTATTACATTCTATGGGAAAGTGCTGTATTACATTCTATAGGGGCTGTGCTGCATTACATTCTGTGGGGGCTGTGCTGTATTACATTCTATGGGGGCTGTGCTGTATTACATTCTATGGGGGCTGTGCTGTATTAATTTCTATGGGGGCTGTGCTGCATTACATTCTATGGGGGCTGTGCTGTATTACATTCTATGGGGGCTGTGCTGTATTAATTTCTATGGGGGCTGTGCTGTATTAATTTCTATGGGGGCTGTGCTGCATTACATTCTATGGGGGCTGTGCTGTATTACATTCTATGGGAGCTGTGCTGTATTACATTCTATGGGGGCTGTGCTGTATTACAGACTATGGGGGCTGTGCTGTATTACATTCTATGGGAGCTGTGCTGTATTACATTATATGGGGGCTGTGCTGCATTACATTCTATGGGGGCTGTGCTGTATTACATTCTATGGGGGCTGTGATGTATTACATTCTATGGGGGCTGTGCTGTATTACATTCTATGGGGGCTGTGCTGCATTACTTTCTATGGGGACTGAGCTGTAATGCTGGATACAGCTGTAATTATGTTATATAGTTGTGTTACACTCCCCTCACTTCTTGTAACCTACAAGTGTACAAAGATATTATACATTCACCATGTGACAAGTGGGCCTGTGTACCTTCAAATGCCAGGGCTGAATTTTAGTCCCAGTCCGGCCCTGGCTCTAATGGACGCTACTCTCCGCCCTAGCTAGGGACCGAAAAGTGCACTAGATGATCGTGGCTTGTGCAGGATGGCACAAACTGGCACTAGTCAGCTCAAACACCAAAACATCATACAACAAAGCTAGGGAGGGGAATGATTAAGAGCTTTCACCAGATATCAAACACACATCCACACACGCTCAAATTCAGTTTATACTAGAGCATGGCCGAGCGGCTATGCAAATCTTTTAAAGTTGCGGCCTTCCGGGACCTTGCCAGTGGTCCAATCAGAGCCGCTTGAGGACCTGAGCATGTGACGGACATGCTTAGTAGGGAAAAAGCAGGACTTAGTCCCTGGAGCGTCGGCTCGCCGCTGACTAATGCTGGTTTCAATAGTTGGACCTGGAACGGCAGTAGTAGCCAGATGCACAGCATCAGCCTAAGCAATAGGCTGGGACTGACGTCTCTGCTGAGCAGGCTCCTCTGTGGCCGGGGAAGAATGGGAGACCACAGAGGACATAGTTCGAGATTCCCCCTGTTCAGTGGCAGGAACTCGACACCTAGCATGGGGCCTCGTGATTCCTCAGTGCACACAATTTTAGCACAAACAATCTGATTAGCAAATGGGGCCTCCTGATTCTTCAGTGCAACACAGTTTTAGCACAAACGATCTGGCTTTGCAAATGGGGCCTCCTGACTACAGCACAGTTTTATCTCAAATTATTTGAATTATCAAATAGGGCCTCCTGGCTGAATCCCAATATTAGGCCTAACAATTTTGACTGACAAACAGGGCCTCCTTACGGCAATATAGTTTTATTCCAAAAGATTTGGATTAGCAAATGGTTCTTCCTGATACCTGACTGCAACACAGTTTTATCCCTAATAATTTGGATTATCAAATAGGGCCTCCTGACTAAACCGTAATATTAGGCTTAACGATTTTGATGAGCAAATGGGGCCTCCTGATTCCTCATTGCAACATAGTTTTAGCCCAAACGATTTGGATTAGAAAATAGGGCCTACTGGCTGAATCCCATATTAGGACTAATGATTTTGATGAGCAAATGGGTCCTCCTGATTCCTGACTGCAACATAGTTTTAGCCCAAACGATTTGGATTAGCAAATAGGGCCTCCTGGCTGAACCCCTACATTAGGCCTAATAATTTTGACTAGCAAATGGGGCCTCCTGATTCCTCACTGCAACAGTTTTAGCCCAAATGATTTAGATTAGCAAATGGGGCCTCATGACTGCAGCACATTTTTGTAATCATCTAGATAGATGCTGGAAGATCGATTTCACACAGGACAGGATCCTATCTAACTAAATGGCAATTTCAATTGCAGCAGCAACAGGAGCGGCCTCTCTGAGCTGTTACACTGAGAAAATGGTGCCAGAAAAGCAAGTTGTCTTCTTATATTGAAAGTGACATGTGACTTCGGCAGCCAATTACAGAAGAACTTGTATTATGACGTTGGGGATTGCCTGTTTGTTAGGGAATCCCCACATTTTTAGAGGTTATGTAACAGCCACAAATCATGCAGCCAAAGGGACTCAAACATAATATATACTCCCAGATGCTCAGATGCCACCCGAACTTGATTGGATATGATGTTATCCGAGCACAGTTGCCCATTACTAGTCCCATTACTTTATTTCAGTCTCTAAACACCATTTGCTTTTATTAATGGTCCACTCCCAACAAATACAATTGATAGGTCTGATTTCTGGGACTATTTCCAGTACAAGAGGCAGTTCTCACTCTATCCATTCATATGGTAGTTACTAAAACATCTGGGACAGGTGAAATTGGTCCAACAAAAAACAACCTCATTCACAGGTATGATTTTTCCAGGTATGAAAAAAACGGAACGATTTCTGATCAGAGTGTGGTGCATCTGTCATCTGATTTTCTCACATGTGGGGAAACTAAAAAAATTATTTCTTCCCTTCTCCATTCTGACAGTCCGTGAAAATAGGACCACACTCGCATGTCATAGAAGTGAGTTACAATTTTTTATCATGGACTCTTTAACTTACGTTGCAGATTTTGATCCAAACCTCGGATCAAAATTGGACACGTCTCTGTCTTTTTCCACTGACCTCTAGGTCCAAAAAGAACACGGACATGTGAATGGTCTCATAGACTATCATAGGTACAAGTGCTACCTGTGAAAAACAAGGACAGCACTCACTCGGTAACTAAAAGTAAAGGCACTTTTCCCGTTTTTACCCCACCTATACCTTCACTGGTCTCATTGCCTCTTGTCAAGTGCACATTCCAAACACTGTCAGCCTCTAGTTAGTATCGTATACAGTATTAAAGAGTTTTTCTACTTGTTTTGAAAATTAATACTAAAGAACCACTCTCAGCCCTCATTCGCCCTTTTTCTTGCCTTTTAACCCGCTACATGCCATCCCTTCCTTTTTCTTGCCTTTTGACCCACTGCGTGCACCCACCTCACTAAGGAGACATCAACAAGATTCAGGAGGGACACCATATGGTGGATAAGGAGGCACCAACAAATGTAAATGTAAAGGAAGCCATTCAAGTTAACAGGTGCAAACAAAAGCTAGAACCATAGAGTCTTGGGTAAGGGGGTCACTTAACAGGAAGGGGGTGGGGAGAAGCACCTAAATGGTGGAAGGAACATATCATAGTTACTACCTAATGATGGATGGAGAGGGAGGCACAATATGTGAGGAAGGCAAGGAGTTAGTAGAAACAGTACTAGGGGCAGCTATGTGAATAGAGACCTTAGTAATACACCCGATAAAGGGAGGGCTTCTCTGATGGTGCTCACCTTGTTTCTGAGGCAATGCACATAAGCCTGTAAATTGATGGAAAAGACTATTCTTGCTTCCCACGCCTTTAACCGTTAAAGGAAACCTGTCACCCCCAAAATCGATGGTGAGGTAAGCTCACCATCATCAGGGGCTTATCTACAGCATTCTGGAATGCTGTAGATAAGCCGCCGATGTTACCTGAAAGAGGAGGAAAAGAGGTTAGATTATACTCACCCAGGGGCGGTCCTGCTCCGATTGGTGTCTCAGGTCCGGAACTGCAGAGCAAAGTACTGCAGTGCGCAGGCGCCGGAAAAGTCAGAGAAGCCTGGCGCCTGCGCACTGCAGTACTTTGCTCTGCCCTAAACAGGGCAGACAAAGTACGCCTGCGCTGGAGCTGCGGCGTGAAGACCAGAAGAGGACGTCATGGAATGAAGATAGGAGGCCGCAGTGGGATGGCCCCTGGGTGAGTATAATCTAACCTCTTTTTCTCCTCTTTCAGGTTACATCAGGGGCTTATCTACAGCATTACAGAATGATGTAGATAAGCCCCTGATGACGGTGAGCTTGCCTCACCATCAATTTTGAGGGTGACAGGTTCCCTTTAACCCCTTCCCGACCTTTGACACCACGTAGGCGTCATGAAAGTCGGTGCCAATCCGACCCATGACGCCTATGTGGCGTCATGGAAAGATCGCGTCCCTGCAGATCGGGTGAAAGGGTTAACTCCCATTTCACCCGATCTGCAGGGACAGGGGGAGTGGTAGTTTAGCCCGGGGGGGTGGCTTCACCCCCTCGTGGCGACGATCGCTCTGATTGGCTGTTGAAAGTGAAACTGCCAATCAGAGCGATTTGTAATATTTCACCTATTAAAACTGGTGAAATATTACAATCCAGCCATGGCCGATGCTGCAATATCATCGGCCATGGCTGGAAACACTAATGTGCCCCCACCCCACCCCACCGATCGCCCCCCCCAGCCCTCCGATCAGTCCGGTACACTGCTCCGGCTCCCCTCCGTCCTGTGCTCAGCTCCCCCCGTGCTCTTGTCCGCTCCCCCCATGCTCCAATCACCCCCGTGCTCTGATCCAACCCCCCGCGCTCCGATCCACCCCCCCGTGCTCCGATCCACCCCCCGTGCTGCGATCCACCCCCCCGCGCTCCGATCCACCACCCCGCGCTGCGATCCACCCCTCCATGCTCCGATCCCCCCCCCGTGCTCCTCCTCCACCCCATCATACATACCGATCCTCCCGGGGTCCGTCCGTCTTCTCCCTGGGCGCCGCCATCTTCCAAAATGGCGGGCGCATGTGCAGTGCACCCGCCGAATCTGCCGGCCGGCAGATTCGTTCCAAAGTGCATTTTGATCACTGAGATATAACCTATCACAGTGATCAAAATAAAAAAAATAGTAAATGACCCCCCCCCCTTTGTCACCCCCATAGGTAGGGACAATAAAAAAATAAAGAATTTTTTTTTTTTTCAACTAAGGTTAGAATAGGGTTAGGGTTAAGGTTAGGGTTTCGATATGTGCACACGTATTCTGGTCCTCTGCGGATTTTTCCGCTGCGGATTTCATAAATCCGCAGTGCTAAGCCGCTGCGGATTTACCGCGGTTTTTCTGCACATTTCAATGCAGTTTTACAACTGCGATTTTCTATTGGAGCAGTTGTAAAACCGCTGCGGAATCTGCAGAAAGAAGTGACATGCTGCGGAATGTAAACCGCTGCGTTTCCGTGCAGTTTTTCTGCAGCATGTGTACAGCGATTTTTGTTTCCCATAGGTTTACATTGAACTGTAAACTCATGGGAAACTGCTGCGGATCCGCAGCATTTTCCGCAGCATGTGCACATACCTTTAGAATTAGGCTATGTGCACACGGTGCAGATTTGGCTGAGGATCCGCAGCGGATTGGCCGCTGCGGATTCGCAGCAGTGTTCCATCAGGTTTACAGTACCATGTAAACCTATGGAAAACCATATCCGCTGTGCCCATGATGCGGAAAATACCGCGCGGAAACGCTGCGTTGTATTTTCCGCAGCATGTCAATTCTTTGTGCAGATTCCGCAGCGTTTTACACCTGTTCCTCAATAGGAAACCGCAGGTGAAATCCGCACAAAAAACACTGGAAATCCGCGGTAAATGCGCAGGTAAAACGCAGTGCCTTTTACCCGCGGATTTTTCAAAAATGGTGCTGAAAAATCTCACACGAATCAACAAAGTGGGCACATAGCCTTAGGGTTAGGGTTGGAATTAGGGTTGTGGTTAGGGTTGTGATTAGGGTTATGGCTACAGTTGGGATTAGGGTTAGGGGTGTGTTGGGGTTAGTGTTGGAGGTAGAATTGAGGGGTTTCCACTGTTTAGGCACATCAGGGGTCTCCAAACGCAACATGGCGCCACCATTGATTCCAGCCAATCTTGAATTCAAAAAGTCAAATGATGCTCCCTCACTTCCGAGCCCCGACGTGCGCCCAAACAGTGGTTTACCCCCACATATGGGGCACCAGCGTACTCGGGACAAACTGGGCAACAACTATTGTGGTCCAATTTCTCCTGCTACCCTTGTGAAAATAAAAAATTGCTTGCTAAAACATCATTTTTGAGGAAAGAAAAATGATTTTTTATTTTCATGGCTCTGCGTTGTAAACATCTGTGAAGCACTTGGGGGTTCAAAGTGCTCACCACATATCTAGATAAGTTCCTTGGGGGGTCTAGTTTCTAAAATGTGGTCACGTGTGGGGGGTTTCTACTGTTTAGGCACAACGGGGGCTCTGCAAATGCAACGTGACGCCCGCAGACCATTCCATCAAAGTCTGCATTTCAAAAGTCACTACTTCCCTTCTGAGCCCCGACGTGTGCCCAAACAGTGGTTTACCCCCACACATGGGGTATCAGCGTACTCAGGAGAAACTGGACAACAAATATTGGGGTCAAATTTCTCCTGTTAGCCTTGGGAAAATTAAAAAATTCTGGGCTAAATAATTATTTTTGAGGAAAGAAAACGTATTTATTATTTTCACGGCTCTACGTTATAAACTTCTGTGAAGCACTTGGGGGATCAAAGTGCTCACCACACATCTAGATAAGTTCCTTTCGGGTCTAGTTTCCAAAATGGGGTCACTTATGGGGGGTTTCTACTGTTTAGCCACATCAGGGTCTCTGCAAACGCAACGTGATACCCGCAGAACATTCCATCAAAGTCTGCATTTCAAAACGTCACTACTTCACTTCCGAGCCCCGACATGTGCCCAAACAGTGGTTTACCCCCACATATGGGGTATCAGCGTACTCAGGAGAAACTGGACAACAACTTTTGGGGTCAAATTTCTCCTGTTACCCTTGGGAAAATAAAAAATTGCAGGCTAAAAGATCATTATTGAGAAAATAATTTTTATTTTTATTTTCATGGCTCTGCGTTATAAACTTCTGTGAAGCACTTGGGGGTTCAAAGTCCTCACCACACATCTAGATTAGTTCCTTTCGGGGTCTAGTTTCTAAAATGGGGTCAATTGTGGGGGAGCTCCAATGTTTAGGCACACAGGGGCTCTCCAAACGCGACATGGTGTCCACTAACAATTGGAGCTAATTTTCCATTTAAAAAGTCAAATGGCGCGCCTTCCCTTCCGAGCCCTGCCGTGTGCCCAAACAGTGGTTTACCCCCACATATGAGGTATCGGTGTACTCTGGAGAAATTGCCCAACAAATTTTAGGATCCATTTTATCCTATTGCCCATGTGAAAATTAAAAAATTGATGCGAAAATAATTTTTTTGTGAAAAAAAAGTATTTTTTCATTTTTACAGATCAATTTGTGAAGCACCTGAGTGTTTAAAGTGCTCAATAGGCATCTAGATAAGTTCCTTGGGGCGTCTAGTTTCCAAAATGGGGTCACTTGGGGGGAGCTCCAATTTTTAGGCACACGGGGGCTCTCCAAACATGACATGGTGTCCGCTAAAGAGTCAAATGGCGCTCCTTCCCTTCCAAGCCCTGCCGTGCGCCCAAACATTGGTTTACCCCCACATATGAGGTATCAGCGTACTCAGAACAAATTGGACAACAACTTTCGTGGTTCAGTTTCTCCTTTTACCATTGGGAAAATAAAAAAATTGTTGCTAAAAGATAATTTTTGTGACTAAAAAGTTAAATGTTCATTTTTTCCTTCCATGTTGCTTCTGCTGCTGTGAAGCACCTGAAGGGTTAATAAACTTCTTGAATGTGGTTTTGAGCACCTTGAGGGGTGCGTTTTTTAGAATGGTGTCACTTTTGGGTATTTTCAGCCATATAGACCCCTCAAACTGACTTCAAATGTGAGGTGGTCCCTAAAAAAAATGGTTTTGTAAATTTCGTTGTAAAAATGAGAAATCGCTGGTCAAATTTTAGCCCTTATAACTTCCTAGCAAAAAAAAATGTTGTTTCCAAAATTGTGCTGATTTAAAGTAAACATGTGGGAAATGTTATTTATTAACTATTTTGTGTCACATAACTCTCTGGTTTAACAGAATAAAAATTCAAAATGTGAAAATTGCGAAATTTTCAAAATTTTCGCCAAATTTCTGTTGTTATCACAGATAAACACAGAATTTATTGACCTAAATTTACCACTAACATGAAGCCCAATATGTCACGAAAAAACAGTCTCCGATCCGCTAGGATCCGTTGAAGCGTTCCTGAGTTATTACCTCATAAAGGGACACTGGTCAGAATTGCAAAAAACGGCAAGGTCTTTAAGGTCAAAATAGGCTGGGTCATGAAGGGGTTAAAAACCAAGCAGATTTTGCACTTTCATTTTTTCCCTCCCCTTCTTCCCAGAACCATATTTTTTTTTATTTTCCTGCTGACAGATACTTTTTAATGACTCTATCCATTTTATCATCCTGAAATTTAGAAGAAAAGTGAAATTGCAACAAACCCCCCCTCCCCCCCCTCAATTTCACAATTGTTTTCTGTGTTTTGTTTTCTCAATGTTCACTCTGCAATAAAAATGACCTGGAAATATGATTGTCCGGGTCAGTACGATTATGACAATACCAAATGTCCATATTATTTTTTTTATTTAAGTGGTGAACTTTAAAAATTCAGAAACTCGTAAAAGAAAAATTAGCTCGTGTCATTATTTTCCAAAACCTGTTATATTTTTATTTTTCAGTCAATAGAGCCATGTGGAAAACCTGCTGTTTTCATTGATACTATTTTGTAGCATATTTGACAATTTGGTTGTTTCTTAATGCATTTTTTGTGGAGTTGTGGCAATCAAAAAACCCCAATTCAGGCATTCCGATTTTTTTTCTCTTTACAGTTTTTACAGATCGGGTTAATTAATGTTATATTTTCATAGATTGGACTTTTCTGAAAATGTGTACTCAATAATTATGTGAATTTGTTAGTGTTTTTACATTATTGTTACCTGTGGAATAGGGGGTTGATTTTGACTTTTATATATTTTTACTTTTTTTTTTTTTTTTTAAATGTCTTTACTTATTACTTTATTTATTAGTTCCCTTAGGGAACTTTAACCTACACAGTACACACAGAATTGCTATATGTAGTTATAATCACTGTCCTCTATGATGCCCAGCCATAGGCTGGACGTTATAGTAGAGATCCCATGACAGTCTCTGGGGTGTTATGCGGGACACTGGCTGTCATAGCAGCCTGTGATCACATCGCATGGAAGCCAATGATCCTGCAAACTAATGTCTGCACTGGATTGTGGCTCTTAAATACCGCTGTCAGCAATTGACTGCAGCATTTAAGAGGTTAAACGGGTTATATGATCTAGAATCACAAGTCTGCAGTCTTTGTGACTGCAGATTTCTGAATGATCCCAGCACACACACTGCACGCTGCAAGGATTTTTGTCTCTGCGCTGGGAACGGCAATCATATGACCGCAGGTATGTGATATACATACTCCCGACCACAACCCATCTAGTGTGTTTGCTCCATGCAAGTGTACACAATACAAGTGTATTCATCGAGGCTGTGTAGGATGCTAGCAGGTGCATAGGATGCAGTGACACATAGGAGGCAGAGCAAGGGTTAACTGGTTATTTATATATATATATATATATATAGGAACAGTAATGGTACAAGCAGGGGGGTAAAGGATGTGATTGGGGGAAGTCAAATGCAATAGAATATAACAGGTTAACTTATCAGTCTCTGTGCGCTGGAGGAAGGTGGCTGGAAGATCACTCGGCGGCCCCGCAGGTGGAGCGAGATGTCTCCGATCCGGAAAAGGTGAACAATGCACTTTCTCCTTGTGATGATGAATCCTCTGGGCTCTTTGGCACGTGATCTCTCTATCCTAGTCACTACCCGGTGAGGAAGTCTCTCTGGGCTGAGGGTAGGATGTGTCAGTCTGGCTAAGTGGGGGTATAGGCACAGCTAGCGAGCATGGGTCCCTGGAGACGGAGTTAAGCGTCTCACTACTCACAAGCTCATTCCCGCCAAGTGTCCCGTCTTCCTATTCAAACTGCTATTTATGTCGGATCCAGTCAGGTGCCCTAAACTGCTCCAGTCAGCAATCTCATCTCCCTGAAACACTGGTGACAGCCCCGATGATTTTGGCCCAGACACGCAAGAGAGACCGTTAGCTTGGCTCTCCTCCTCCACTCCTCCACTCTTTTTTCTCGCCATTCCATGGGTGAGGCTCTTTGAGAAGTGTTTGACTGTCTTCTCTTTTTCTGTGTGAATTGTTGCCAGATTAAATTCTCTTGGACATAGTGATTGGGGGGCTTGCCAGCTGTTGTTCGTTCGGAGCGTCTCAGATCAGGAGAAGTAGTGGAGCTATCATGCGGAGCCAAATCCAGCTGTGGGGGAAGAGCCATGGAGGAGCTTGCATCCTCTGGTTCTAACCTCTTAGAGCTTAATCCTTCACCCCCTTCTTCTTCCTCTGCTTCTACAGGAGTATGGACCATCTCAGGAGCATCGGGCTCCTCTTCTACTCGAACAGGGTTCTTAGACAAGCAGGGCTGGAGCATATTCTGATGAAGAATTCAAGTGGGGGAATCTTTTTCTTCAGGTTGGACTTTGTAGACAGGTCCCTCTAGACTAACTCTTCTCTTTACCTGATACAGGTCTTTCTCCCAACGATTTTCCAGCTTGTCTCGAGGACGCTTCTCCCGTACTAAGACTCGGTCTCCAGCCTGAAACTCTGTTGCTCCGGACGAGGTCCTCTCTGCAAGTTCTAGTTACTGGAATCTGGTCTGGACCAACCGGTGTAAGGTCTGCAGGCAATGTTGATGTTCTCAATCCCAGGAGGACACCCCCGTCCGTGGGTTGTCCTCTTCTGGGTCCAATGTCGACTCTGTGATTCCTTTTCCGTCTCGACCGAACAGATGAAAGTAAGGTGTATATCCCGTAGTTCGGTATATTCGATTATTATATACCGACACCAGTTCAGAAATGTACTGTGGCCACCGGGCCTTCCGATGTTCCTCTAGAGTTCTTACCATCTGAATCAGTGTACGGTTGAATCGTTCACATGCACCATTACCTTGAGGGTGGTACGGTGTGGTGTGGAACTTGTCAATCTGGTACAGATGGTGCAACTCATCCACTAATTTTCCCAAGAAACAAGCTCCCTGATAGGAGTGAATTCACTTCGGACACCCATAGGGTTAAATGAAGTTCTTACATATTGCATGCTCAGCGGACTCTGTGGTCTGATCCCATGTTGGAATTACCACGGCAAATATTGTGAAATGATCCACCATTGCCAGGCAATGTTCATAGCCCTGATGGGCCGGACCAATGGTTAGATAGTCTATTGTCAAGAGTTCAAGTGGAGCGGAGGTTATAAGGGACTGAACGGGAGCCTTCTGCTCTGGCGGCTTTGCCAGCTCACATGTCCGGCACTTCCTACAGGCCTCGTCCACTTTCGCCTTCAACTGGGGTTGGAAGATGAACCGTTGTAGCCATTGGAAGGTCTTTACTGGACCAAAGTGGGCTCCTTGCTCCTGTGCAGCGACAGCAATCTCAGATAATGACGTTGTTGGAACAAGGACTTGCCAGGTCACATTCAGCTCAGTTGCGCTTTCCGATATAGTAAGCCATTCTTCATCCACAGTTGTTCCCACTGTCGTAGGATCTGCAACTCCTCCGGGGACAAGGTACCCCTTTCTGGCAAGCTTGGAAGTCTATTTGAAGCCACACATCGTCTTAACAAAGCTAGTTCGCCATCTTCCTATTGATGGTGAACCCACTCATCTCCAATTCTTCTCAGTATATTGTCTTGGACTGAGGTATGTATCTGTCCCTGCATTGCCACCACCATCCTGATGGACCTCCAGAATCTAGGGACCTCTTCATCCTCGAGCTCTTCGTCTCTGTCTCGCTCGGGTCTGGTACTCTTCCTCCGGGACAGGGCATCGGCGTGGGTATTTTCTGCCCTCCTTCTGTAGGCAATTTTATAATGGAAATTTGCCATTCTGGCTACCAATCGCTGTTCTAAGGCAGCCAGTCTCGCATTCTCCAGGTGCACAAGTGGGTTGTTATCAGTACTCACCAAGCAAATCTCTGCGTCATAGCCCACATCAACGCTAGCAGCTCCAACTTGAAAGAACTGTAATTGTCCGGATTGCATTGGGAACCATGAAGGGACCAACTTGCATAAGCGATCACCCTCTCTCTTCTGTCCTGAATCTGCGACAACACTGCTCCAAGTCCCAGCAGACTCACGTCGGTGTGGAGAATGAACAGTTGTGAGAAATCTGCGTAAGACAGGATAGGAGCGTCGGTGAATACTTTTTTGAGATCTTGAAAGGCTTCTTCTTGGGACTCCTCCCAGCAGATCTTCCAGTTCTTTGCTCCTGATGGTACCTTTTTCAACAGTTCCTGTAAGGGCTTTGCCCGCCGAGCGAAGTTCTTCACAAACTGCCTGTAATAACCGATCAGTCCCAGAAGTGCCCGCACATCCTTCACGGTCTTCGGAGTGGACCAGTCTTGAATCACGATGATCTTCTCTCTGGAGCGCTCTACTCCTTTGGCAGAAACGACATGGCCCAAGTATTCGATTTGTGTGAGGAGCAGATGGCATTTCTGGGGCTTTACTTTTAGTCCGTGCTTCTGATGGCGCGCTAACACTTGTTTCATTTGTTGCAGATGTTCCTCGAAGGAAGCCGCACAGACTATAATGTTGTCCAGGTAGGTGAGCGTCAACTCAAAGTCCCCTAGACATCCCTCCATGAGACGTTGAAAAGTTCCGGGAGCGTTGGCTAGGCCGAACGGCATGTGGTTGAACTCATACAATCCCATGGGGAGAATGAAGGCAGTCTTTGCTCGATCCTGTTCAGACATGGGGACATGCCAGTAGCCACTGGTGAAGTCCAGAGTAGAGAAGAACCTGGCTTTCCCCAGAGCAGACAGAGACTCCTCAATCCGGGACAGCGGGTACGAATCCCTCACCATACAGGCGTTGAGTTTTCGGTAATCCAAACAAAAACGCAAGGTGCCATCTTTCTTTCGTACAAACACAATTTGGGCAGCCAACGGACTCTGGCTCTCCCGTATCACGTCGGCCTGCAACATCTGATTCAACATGCTTTTCACTTCCTGGTACAACTGTGGGGGAATTTGCGGGTAACGCTCCCATATGGGCGCGGTACTTCCAGTTGGTATTTCGTGCGTAATGGCCATGGTGCAGCCAAAAGTATCTTCATGGACGTCGAACACTTCCTTATACTTTCCCAGCAGAGCTCCTACCTGTTGCACCTGAGCAGTTGCGAGTTCAGCCCACATTTGCTCCAATATGGGTCAGCCCTCCTTGATGTAATGTGGTTCTCACACTGAAATGGAGTTCATGGACACAGTCCAGGGGTCTCCACGTTGTACCGCCAATTGCACTGTTAGAGGGGGCATTACTTCTTCAGGTAGGTTCATTATTTGGGCCCCCACACTTCTGGGGACGACAGTAATGTCCTGATCTCCTAAGTTAATGCACCACACCAGAACGGTCCCTTCCCTTACAATGGCCAATGTATGTGCCACTAAGAGTCCCGTGGGTAACTGTTCAGAAGAGGATGGTTCGATTTGGACCTCAACCCCCTCCATGGGAACACAAGCACGAACGGGCAGGGACAGCACTGTTTGTCCTGGTGGAAGAACAGTTTTGGTGGAGGCCGAGACAATTACTTTTTTTCCCAACACTCCTCCCTCACAGTTAGACTCCTGTACTTGTGCCAGTCATGCTAGTTGTTGGAAAATTCTTCTCTGTGGCGTAAGTGGGCCCCACTGTTTCAAAGTCTCATTAGAGGGGTCTCTGAAGAGAAGGCTTCCAAACTCTTTCAGCACATTCGTCCCCAAGGTGACAACGGGTCCATAATTCACCTCTCCTGTGTCAGTACCACGCTTTCCGTCCCAGGTCTTTCCCACAGATAGACACTTGCATCCATACCACCCTTGCGACCGGGATGGGTAATTGATTGGCTGCCATTAACTTTATCTCAGAGCCCCATTTGGCCTGTTTGCCCGGGGAAAATGTTGCTGGTAATAAGCCTCTGGCATCGTTGTCACCTGCGAGCCCATGTACACCAGGCATGGCACTGCACATCCGACCATTTCTGGCCATATCAGGGGGCATGTTGACACTAAACTTGCGGGACTTCCACTACTCTTCCTCACCCGTTTTTGCTCTGGGTGGTTCCCCCCCCACCCCCCACCTGGGAGCCCTCTAGTTTAACGGGCGGTGAGACATCACTCTTCCACAGTGAGTGCACTCCTGTGCAATGTGTCCGCTCTCTCTGCAATTGTAACAAGTGATGAGCCTTGGCCGGCGAAATTGTGAGGATTCTGAATAGAACCCGAGAGTGGACCCTCTGGGTAGTCTCTCTAGAGCCCCCGAGGACAAGCGGACCAGATCGAACCACCCCTATACAGGGAGCGTTAGGAGCAGGCCCAAGGGATATGGAGACACAACTGCTAGAGCCAAAGGGGCGACTAAGACAGAGAAAAGGAGACAGAGACTCAGGGAATAAGATGACGGAGACATGAGACAGGTATGGGACACGGGCTGGTAAGGCGGAGACACGGGGCACTGGCACTGGGCAGATATGAAGGAGATACGGAGCAGGTATGGCAGAGACACAGGACCGGTATGGCGGAGACACAGGGCCAACACAGCGGAGGCATGGGGTAAAGGCACAGGACTGGTATGGCAGAGACATGGAGCACAGGCACAGGGCAGGTAAGGTGGAGACACAGGGCAAAGATACAGGGCTGGTATGCCGGAGACACGGAGCACAGGCACAGGGCAGGTAAGGCGGAGACATGGGGCAAAGACACAGGGCTGGTATGGTGGAGACACGGAGCACAGACACAGGGCAGGTAAGACAGAGACACGGAGGAGCCTGAAAGGGACACAGAAATGCTGAAAACAAGGTACAGCGAAAACCTCAGCAGCTCAGGCGTCTTACCTGGGAAGACGCCGGGAAGAAATATCCGATGGGCGCCGCCATGTTGGGGCGGTGCCATCAGGTCAAGACCTCCCAGGGAGCCCTGCAGCGCAGGAGGCGTGACTGCGCATGTGCAAAGAAACGACGCGGAGACAAAGGCAGCGGAGGAGCGGTGAGGGACAGAGTCAGGAGGGTGCCGAGGGATGGGAGAAGGCAGGTAAGTATGCGCGGTCGTGACAGTACCCCCCTCTTACTTCCCTCTTTTTAGTGCTAGAGAGAAACCTCTTCTGGATAAGAGCAGCATTCATGTTTTCTCGGGGCTCCCACGATCTCTCCTCAGGACCAAATCCCTCCCAATCAATCAAAAAATAAGTTTTTCCCCCTAATGATGTTTTTGGCAAGACATCATTACATTAAAGACATCATCAGAAATGCTGGGTTGAGGATAGTGAGTGGGAGAAGAATGAAAATGATTAAACACTGCAGGTTTGAGAAGAGACACATGGAAGGCATTGGGAATTCGTAACGAAGCAGGTAGTCTCAATTTGTAGGAGACGTCATTGATGCGACTTAAGATCGGAAAGGGACCAATGTAACTGGGACCTAGTTTGTGAGAAGGAAGCTTAAGTTTAATATAGCGTGAAGAGAGCCAAACCTTATTGCCGGGAATATATTGAGGAGCATCCAGACGCTTCTTATCAGCATACCTCTTCATTCTGCAACTTGCTCTTTTGAGAGCCTCTTTGGTCACCCTCCAGACTTTAGAGAATTCCAAGGACAAGAAAACCGCCCCCGGTACACCCGAGGTGAGAGAAACAGGAAGAGGAACGCCAGGATGTTGACCAAAGACTACAAAGAAAGGAGATTTGGAAGAAGATTCACTGGGAAGATTGTTATAAGCAAACTCAGCCCAAGGGATAAGAGATACCTAATAATCCTGGTGAGCACTGGAGAAATGCCAAAGGTAGGTAGTTAGAACTTGATTAACTCGCTCCACTTGACCGTTGGATTGTGGATGGTAGGCAGATGAGAAAGCCAGGTTGATCTTCATTAATCCGCAAAGAGCTCTCCAAAAATATGAGGTAAATTGGACCCCTCAGTCAGGGACAATATGCTGTGGGAAGCCGTGAAGACGGAAGACTTGATGTAAAAAGATTTCTGTCAACTCAGGTGCGGAAGGCAGACCTGGCAAAGCAACAAAGTGGGCCATCTCGGAAAAGCGATCTACGATTACCAAGATGACAGTACAATTCGAAGAACGAGACAAATTAGTAACGAAGTCCATAGCGAAATGGCTCCAAGGGACAGAAGGCACTGGCAGAGGATGCAAGAGTCCGGACGGAAGTTGTCTGGGAACCTTGTTTCTGGCACAGGAAGGACAAGAAGCAATGAACTCCGAGACTGAACATAGGCTAAATTGGTCTGTGTATATGATGAAAGGATGCACGGCCCCTTCAAGAAGGTAACACCACTCCTCTAAAGCTAGCTTAATAGCCAGTAGTTCCTTATCTCCCATGGAATAGTTCCATTCAGGGGAAGAGAAGGCTTTGGATAAGAAGCCACAAGTAACTAAGTGGCCAGAGGAGGATCTTTGCAAGAGGACTGCACCAGCTCAGATGCATCGACCTCGATGATAAATGGCCTATTCGCATCAGGGCGATGAGGCACAGGAGCCGCAGCGAACTTTTGTTTCAGAGACTGGAATGCATCTTCAGCTTCAGAGGTCCAAAGATTAGAATTGACACCTTTGCGAACAAGAGCAGAAGTAGGCATGACTATCGAAGAGAAATGAGGGATGAACTGTTTATAGTAATTGGCAAAGCCAAGAAAGCGTTGGATTGCTTTTATTCCAAGAGGACGAGGCCAGTTAAGAACGGCAGATACCTTCTTGGGATCCATCTCCAGACTGGGCTTCGAGACGATGTAACCAAGAAAGGGCAGAGAGGACTGCTCAAAGACGCACTTCTCAATCTTCGCAAAAAGATGATTCTCCCTTAGTCGTTGCAAAACTTGACGTACGTCGTGTCTATGGGTGGAAACATTTAGAGAGAAGATGAGAATGTCATCAAGATATACCACGACACTGGAATAGAGGAGATCCCAGAATACATTGTTTACAAACCCTTGGAATACCGCTGGAGCGTTGCAGAGGCCAAACGGCATAACTAGGTATTCATAGTGACTGTCGCGAGTGTTGAATGCGGTCTTCCACTCATCCCCAGCACGAATTCGAACCAGATTGTACGCTCCATGCAGATCAAGCTTGGTAAAAACTGCGCTCCCCTCAGGCGATCGAAGAGTTCAGGACTAAGTGGCAGCGAGTATTTGTTCTTCACCGTAATGTTGTTTAGGCCTCTAGAATCAATACAAAGGAGAAGAGAGCCATTTTTCTTCTTCACGAAGAAGAAGCCTGCTCCGGCAGGAGAAGGGGATTTCCGAATAAAACCCTTAGCAAGATTCTCTGGAATATAGTCCGACATGGCTTGTGTCTCTATAGGCGAGAGGGGATAGATCCTACCTCTAGGAGGGGTAGCACCAGGAACAAGATCAATGGGAGAATCGTAGAGTCAGTGCGGAGGAAGACTCTCAGGCTCCCTTTTTTCGGAAACATCTGAGAATGAACTGTAGACAAAAGGTAAAGTGGAGGAGGAAGAAGAAGAAGAAGAACACCCACAGGACGCACCGGCTGCAGACAAAGTTCCCGGCAGAACTCTTCCCAGCGCAAAACATTGCCCTGTTGGAGCCATACTCTTGGACTAGTCATTTCTGAATCATCTGTCCTCTGTCACATTCTTTAGAGAGTCTCAGCAGCATATCAGCTCTTCAGTTCATCAACACAACACTGTGCAATTTTAAAGAAACATTTTACCAACATGATTCTCAAACCACTCTCTGATAGTTGCTGGGAATGTCAGATTGACAATATAGAGGGAAGTGTCCCAATAAAATATCATATTAAGCCCCTCTGGTGCTTATGTACCCCACACATATGCCACACATGTGAATTGTGCCCTTAAGCACATATATGTTCCCCAATACATACAGATGTCCTACAGTGGGGGAAAAAAGTATTTTATACACTGCCAATATTGCAAAGAATGGAGAGGTCTGTCATTTTTGTACACTACAACTGTGAGAGACAGGATCTAAAAATAAAAGACAAAAAATCATGCCGACGTGTCTGTGCTCAATGTTTTCCAGAACTTTTTCATTTTTCTTTATCCCTATCAACTCACCCCCTCCCCTTTTGCAGCATCTCTGTGCATGCGTCCTGCAGCCACCGAGCACTGTTCAGTGACACAAATCACTGATCAGCACTTGTGCTTGCTGTTTTTCAGGACTTTTTTCCCTGTCTATTTTTTCTCACTCCCCTCCTTTGCACCACCACCATGTGTGAATCCTACAGCCATAGAACCCCTGATGAGACGCACAACACTGATTGGCATCCATGCTATCTTTTGGCCTGGACTTTTTTTTTTACTATCTATTTTTTTATCCCTTTTTTGCACCAGATCCGTGCGTGCCTCCTACATCTGTTGTGCGTTGATCGGTTACACAAAAGACTGATTGGTATCCAGTTGTTGTTTTGTTTATTTTTGTGCGAAAAAAGAATTGTATAAAAAATAATTTAGATTAGTTGATAGGATTAGATTAGGGACAGTATAAATATAATGTTGGAATCGATGTCTATTACAGTATTTTTACTGAATGTAGTCAGGGTTAGTGTCAGATAGTGCCTAAAAAAAATCACATCTGTGTGTCCTACAGCCGTCGAGTGCTGATCAGCGACTCATCACTGATTGGCATCCGGATGTTGTTGATTTTTGTAAGTGATGAAAAGAATAAACAAAAATAATTTAGATTACTAAATAGGACTAGATTAGGGACAGTAAAAATATACTGTCTACTACAGTATATATGAATACTACAGTATTTTTGACTGAATATAGTCAAGGTTAATGTCAGATAGTTGCAAGTGCTCAGTGATTTTGTTTTACTGACATCCGTTTAGTAGGTTTGTTTTATTTTAATGCATTTTTATAGTCTTTTTATTTTGTTTTTATCTTTTTCTTTCTAGATAATCTTCCTTTTTTTCCTCTTCAAATAAAAAAGTTTATACCAAACACACACACACACATATCTGAATAAAATTTGGTATACACACAAACTCCACATATGTGAAATAAAATTGTGAAAGTCTTTTTCTCTGAGGATTTTGTTAACCTGTGGTGGCTGAGACAAATCTGTACACCTAACTAGACCCCTGTAGACGCAGGAGAAATTAAGACGTATTGGAGCCTTGTTCTTCACATGGGGTTAGAGAAGAAGCAAGAACTTCGGAAATATTTAAGTGTTGATGTTTTATATAACACTCCAGCATTCCTCATGGCTATGACCCATAAACAATTTAAAGCCATCCACAAATTTTTCCATTACAACAATAATGCATGTTGTCCTCCTCGAGATGCAATGCCGTGAGAAAAGCCAACATGTGGTACAGCAAGATGGCTCTGCAGATCATACAGATGGCAATGTACAACACTTTGTGCTATCATGATGTGCAGGCCAGGCTGGTATGTTGTAGCTTTTGTTCCAGCAGGTAGTGATTAAGCCCCTAAAATTTGGCAGTCAGGAGGGAGCAGGCCACAGTACTTGTAGAAGTTAAGGTGATTGTATCGTATCAGGCCAACATTTCGCCGGTGAGGTCCCTCAAGCCTCAAAGAAAGGAAGGTCACAAAATAGGTGTCCAGTGTTACAGAAGGGAGATACGCAAGATACACATCCATGAGCTACTAAATTCATTTCTGACTTGCACAACTCACATATGCCAATCTGACGCACACTGCACAACTCACGTATGTCAACCTGATTCATGCTACACAATTTACGCATGTCACCACATTAAAAAATTCATATACCGGGAATGAAAACACTAGATCAATTCCAATATGGGGGGTTTCTGCTGTTTAGGTACATCAGGGGAACTCCAAATGCAACATAGCATTCGCTCTCAATTCCAGCCAATTTTGCGTTCAAAAAGTAAAACAATGCTCCTTCCCTTTAAAGCCCTGCCGTGCACCCAAACAGTAAATTTCCCCACCCATATGGGGTATTGGCGTAATTGTGAGAAATTGACAGCAATTTTTGTGGTCCATTTTCTCCTATTACCCATGCGAAAATAAAAAAAATGGGGCTAAAAGAGCATTTTTGTGGGAAAATATTTGATTTTTATATTTTCATGGCTCAACGCTATAAATTTCTGTGAAGCGCCTGGAGGATGAAGGTCCTCACCACACATCTAAATAAGTTTCATGAAGGGTCTAGTTTTGAATTGAGTCTCTTGTGGGGTTTTCCACTGTTTAGGCACAACAGGGGCTCTCCAAATACAACATTGCGTCCACTCTCGATTCCAGACAATTTTGTGTTCAAAAAGTCAATAATTGTTCCTTCCCTTCTGACCCCTGCCGTGCACCCAATCAGTAGATTTCCCCCACATATGGGGTATCTGTGTGCACAGGAGAAATTGCACAACAAATTTTGGGGTACATTTTCTCCTTTCACCTTTATGAAAGTAAAAAAAAATTGTGTCTAAATTAGGATTTTTGTGTAAAAAAAAGTTAAGTGTTCATTTTTTCCTTCCACATTACATTAATTCCTATGAAGCACCTGTCCAATGTTTAATTATGATTATTGTAGAAAACCTATTGGATTTGTACCCAAATCTTACCATTGCACTTCCTCATGAGTTTTCCTGCAACAGTAGCTCCAGGAGAGAAAAGTCTCTCATGTTTGAAATTAATGAAAAATTATTTAATGTCACAATGCTTCAGTGGTCTAGAGGAAATTGCATTTGAGTGTGACATTTTCACAAATCTGAACTGCTCCAAAGTAATTGAAAAATTTGCCCCAGCAAAAGCCAGAAAGTTTCACCTCTAGTAAACATTAACTATCATCGTATCAATCTGTTTTTTTGCCAGTTTTATTACATAGCCCTGTAAGGGCTCCTTTATAAACCATTGACTTGAACATTTTCTATTTTTCTCCTGTAGTCTTGAATTTTACTTATGTTGTAGATCCCTTTGAACAAGCCTTAAAGGGACTCTGTCACCTGAATTTGGCGGGACTGGTTTTGGGTCATATGGGCGGAGTTTTCGGGTGTTTGATTCACCCTTTCCTTACCCGCTGGCTGCATGCTGGCTGCAAAATTGGATTGAAGTTCATTCTCTGTCCTCCATAGTACACGCCTGCGCAAAGCAATCTTGCCTTGTGCAGGCATGTACTATGGAGGACAGAGAATGACCTTCAATTCAATATTGCAGCCAGCATGCAGCCAGCGGGTAAGGAAAGGGTGAATCAAACACCCGAAAACTCCGCCCATATGACCCAAAACCAGTCCCGCCAAATTCAGGTGACAGAGTCCCGTTAAATGTTGTGAATTCTGTGGCGGAGCTCCCTCCTGTGGTCACATGTGGTACTTCGGCTGATTCTCTCTGGGAGCTTCCGTTTGTGGAGGAAACTGGTACTGCTGCTTCTGAGTTTCCTTCCTCAGGTGATCTGGTGAGGTCGTTAGGTGCTTCTCTACTTAACCCCACCTAATGCTTTGATTCATGCTTCCTGTCAATGTTCCAGTGTTGGACTTGTGTTTCTCTGGATCATTCCTGTGGCCTGCTGTTCTGCATAGCTAAGTGCTTCTTTGCTATTTGTTGCTATTTTTTCTGTCCAGCTTGTCTATTTGTTTTGCTGGAAGCTCTGGGACGCAAGGGGTGTACCTCCGTGCCGTTAGTTCGGTACGGAGGGTCTTTTTGCCCCTTTGCGTGGTTTTCTTTAGGGTTTTGTGTAGACCGCAAAGTTATCTTTCCTATCCTCGTTCTGTCTAGAATATCGGGCCTCACTTTGCTGAATCTATATCATCCCTACGTTTGTCTTTTCATCTTACTCACAGTCATTATATGTGGGGGGCTGCCTTTTCCTTTGGGGTATTTCTCTGAGGCAAGGTAGGCTTATTTTTTCTATCTTCAGGCTAGTTAGTTTCTCAGGCTGTGCCGAGTTGCATAGGTAGCGTTAGGCGCAATCCACGGCTGCCTCTAGTTGTGTTTGGAGAGGATCAGGAATTGCGGTCTGCAGAGTTCCCACGTCTCAGAGCTCGTTCTATTATTTTGGGTTATTGTCAGATCACTGTATGTGCTCTGACCTCCAAGTCCATTGTGATACTGAATTGCCTCGCACAACAGTTAAATGTCTAAGGTGGGAATAGTACTGCAAGATTTTTTTTATTTTTTATTATTATTTATGTTTGAGAAGGTGTACAATTACCTTTATTGTTGTATTCATACAGGTTTCGGCAGCTCGTTACGATTTATTTACTTAGTTCTAAGTATCTACAGATGGTAAAAAAACCCTCATATGTACAATGTTTCAAACTGAGCATGTAGATGACAAGACTCCATTCACAAGACATTGGACAAATTCATTGTATTTGACAAATAGACATTGGATGCAAAATTCAAGTTGGTATTAATATTGTTTGATTTGCATATTTTCACATATTATTTTTCATGTACTAAATTACAAAATTTCACAAATTTTTGGTCTCTATAGGCTACAACTAGTTAAGTCACAAAAACATAGTTCCTGAGGGGTCCTCACTCACCACCCATTAAGATCATAAGAGTAAATGGAATGTAGAATTCTTAAAGGAATTAGCTAGAGGTTAGATCATCAATAACTGATCGGTGGTGGTCCTACATCCAGCGCCCGCCCACCAATTAACTGCTATTTGCATCAATGGCTTGATGACAACTAGTGATGAGCAAACAGTAAATGTTCAAGTGCTCAGTACTCAAATTGAGCAGGTTTAGCTCAACTAGAATAACAAGTATAATGGAAGTCAATGGAAAACTCGAGCATATTTCTGGAAGACCCTAGCAGGAGGGTTGGGGGGGCAGAAAAATCACTTAAATGGATTGGAAACAGCACTCAAATGGAATGGGAACAGCATGGGAAAGATGCCTGGATGATTTTTAAATCATTTAAGAAAAATATATGACTCCCCCCTATCTTTGATAACTAACCAAGATATAGCAGACATCTGGGGGCTGATAATATCAGACTGGGAAGATCTATGGATATTGGCCCCTTCCTAGCCTAAAAATACATACCTGCAGCAGGCTCCAGAATTGGCACACCGCAGTCGATGCCCAACTCTGATGCTTTGCTATGCCCGACTCTTCACAATTGCTCTGGTGCAGTGGCTGTGCTGTTCCATGTATGTTGTTATATTTTACTTTGCTGCCACCCAATGGCCTTTTTCCGTATGGCAGCTTGTTATTCATTAATTCTTGAGGGCATGTCTTTCACTTCCAGTTCAAGGGTCAAGTCTTCTCTTCCTCTGGCAGCCATTTCATTTTCAGTTTACTTGCTGTTGTGAGAGGACACTCTTGAACCGGGCTTAGGAAGGCATCAGTCTTTCGACCTTTTGTTGCTCACACTTGCAGTCATACTTGGTGCTACATCTTACGGTACCTTGTCTACACCTGCATTTCTGGAGAAAGTACTGTATTACCAGTTATACGCTGTATGTCCAGATTTCCAAATAAACAAGTCTGGATTGCACAATCCCTGGTGTGCATCATCTCTCCGGACGCTGAGCAGCATCGGTCCTGTCTGCCCTATAGTGAGTAAATACTGAAGGCAGAGATGTATCTAGCTCCTCCTGCACCCGGGGCAAAAGATCAGTTTGGCGCCCCCCCCTCAGATTTCTGCCCCCTATAATCTCCTCAGATTTCTTCTGCCCCCATAATGTCCTCAGATTTCTTCTGCCCCCATAATGTCCTCAGATTTCTTCTGCCCCCATAGTGTCCTGATTCCTGCCTCCATCCCCTCCCTTCCCGGGTGCAGTTGCATGTGGTGGAGAAATCTGAGGAACATATGGGGGGATGGGGGCAGAAATCAGGACATTAGGGGGGGCAGAAGAAATCTGAGCACATTATGGGGGCAGAAATCACGACATTGCACCCATCCAGCCCCTTGGCCTTGTTTCAGTCCTCACATAGTAGTATATAGCACAGACCACATAGTAGTATATAGGACAGCACAAACAGTAGTATACAGCACAGCCCACACAGTAGTATACAGCACAGCCCACACAGTAGTATACAACACTGCCCACACAGTAGTATACAGCACTGCCCACACAGTAGTATACAGCACTGCCCACATTGTAGTATACAACACAGCCTATGTAGTATATAGCAGCCCACGTAGTATATAACACAGCCCACGTAGTATATAGCAGCCCACGTAGTATATAGCAGCCCACGTAGTATATAGCAGCCCACGCAGTATATAACACAGCCCACTTAGTAAATAGCAGCCCACGTAGTATATAGCAGAGCCCATGTAGTAAATTGCAGCCCACGTAGTAAATAGCAGCCCACGTAGTAAATAGCAGCCCACGTAGTAAATAGCAGAGCCTACGTAGCATATAGCAGAGCCCATGTAGTAAATAGCAGCCCATATAGTATATAGCAGAGCCCATGTAGTATATAGCAGCCCACGTAGTAAATAGCAGCCCACGTAGTATATAGCAGAGCCCACGAAGTAAATAGCAGTCCAGGTAGTATATAGCAGCCCACGTAGTATATAGCAGAGCCCACGAAGTAAATAGCAGCCCACGTAGTATATAGCAGAGCCCATGTAGTATATAGCAGAGCCCACGTAGTATATAGCAGAGCCCATGTAGTATATAGCAGCCCATGTAGTAAATAGCAGCCCATGTAGTATATAGCAGCCCACGTAGTATATAGCAGAGCCTGTCATGATCCCAATGGCAGGGGATCACAAAAGGACAAGCACAAAAACAAAACAAGCTCTAGGGTGATGGAACCTGAGCTGACCGCGATCCTGAGCCTAAACACACAACTAGCAGTAGCCGGGGAACGTGCCTACGATGATTCCTAGACGTCTCGCGCCAGCCGAAGGATTAACTTCCCCTATAAGAAGAAACAGAGACTTCACTTGCCTCCAGAGAAACACCCCACAGAAATAGCAGCCCCCCACATGTAATAACGGTGAAATGAGAGGAAAGCACATACGTAGTTATGAAAATAGAATCAGCAAAAATGAGGCCCGCTAAAGCTAGATAGCAGAGGATACAAAAGTGAACTGCGCGGTCAGCGAAAAACCCTTCAAAAAACCATCCTGAAATTACTTGAACTCATGTGCCAACTCATGGAACATGAGGAGTAATTTCAGCCCACTAGAGCAACCAGCAGCAAGAAAACAAATATCTGCAAGCTGGACTAAGACAAAAAGTAAGCAAAACGTGGAACAAGAAAATCAAAACTTAGCTTGTCCTGAAGATAACAGACGCAGGGAGCAGAGGTAAAAAGACACACTGATTACATTGTTAGCCGGCGAGGAAATGACAAAAAAGCCAGGTTAAATAGGAAACACCCATAACCTGATGGAACAGGTGGACATCAGAGACCGCAGAGAACACAAGTCACCCAGTACCATCAGTAACCACCAGAGGGAGCCCAAAAACAGAACTCACAACAAGAGCCCATGTAGTATATAGCAGCCCACGTAGTATATAGCAGAGCCCATGTAGTATATAGCAGCCCACGTAGTATATAGCAGAGCCCATGTAGTATATAGCAGAGCCCACGTAGTATATAGCAGAGCCCATGTAGTATATAGCAGCCCATGTAGTAAATAGCAGCCCATGTAGTATATAGCAGCCCACGTAGTATATAGCAGAGCCTGTCATGATCCCAATGGCAGGGGATCACAAAAGGACAAGCACAAAAACAAAACAAGCTCTAGGGTGATGGAACCTGAGCTGACCGCGATCCTGAGCCTAAACACACAACTAGCAGTAGCCGGGGAACGTGCCTACGATGATTCCTAGACGTCTCGCGCCAGCCGAAGGATTAACTTCCCCTATAAGAAGAAACACAGACTTCACTTGCCTCCAGAGAAACACCCCACAGAAATAGCAGCCCCCCACATGTAATAACGGTGAAATGAGAGGAAAGCACATACGTAGTTATGAAAATAGAATCAGCAAAAATGAGACCCGCTAAAGCTAGATAGCAGAGGATACAAAAGTGAACTGCGCGGTCAGCGAAAAACCCTTCAAAAAACCATCCTGAAATTACTTGAACTCATGTGCCAACTCATGGAACATGAGGAGTAATTTCAGCCCACTAGAGCAACCAGCAGCAAGAAAACAAATATCTGCAAGCTGGACTAAGACAAAAAGTAAGCAAAACGTGGAACAAGAAAATCAAAACTTAGCTTGTCCTGAAGATAACAGACGCAGGGAGCAGAGGTAAAAAGACACACTGATTACATTGTTAGCCGGCGAGGAAATGACAAAAAAGCCAGGTTAAATAGGAAACACCCATAACCTGATGGAACAGGTGGACATCAGAGACCGCAGAGAACACAAGTCACCCAGTACCATCAGTAACCACCAGAGGGAGCCCAAAAACAGAACTCACAACAAGAGCCCATGTAGTATATAGCAGCCCACGTAGTATATAGCAGAGCCCATGTAGTATATAGCAGCCCACGTAGTATATAGCAGAGCCCATGTAGTATATAGCAGCCCACGTAGTATATAGCAGAGCCCATGTAGTATATAGCAGCCCACGTAGTAAATAGCAGCCCATGTAGTATATAGCAGCCCACGTAGTATATAGCAGAGCCCATGTAGTATATAGCAGCCCACGTAGTATATAGCAGAGCCCATGTAGTATATAGCAGCCCATGTAGTACAGTTAGGTCCATCCATATATATTTGGACAGAGACAACATTTTTCTAATTTTGGTTATAGACATTACCACAATGAATTTTAAACAAAACAATTCCGATGCAGTTGAAGTTCAGGCGTTCAGCTTTCATTTGAGTGTATCCACATTAAAATTGGATGAAGGGTTTAGGAGTTTCAGCTCCTTAACATGTGCCACACTGTTTTTAAAGGGACCAAAATTAATTGGACAGATTCAATAATTTTAAATAAAATGTTCATTTTTAGTACTTGGTTGAAAACCCTTTGTTGGCAATGACTGCCTGAAGTCTTGAACTCATGGACATCACCAGACACTGTGTTTCCTCCTTTTTGATGCTCTGCCAGCCCTTCACGGCAGTGGTTTTCAGTTGCTGTTTGTTTGTGGGCCTTTCTGTCTGAAGTTTAGGCTTTAACAAGTGAAATGCATGCTCAATTGGGTTGAGATCAGGTGACTGACTTGGCCATTCAAGAATATTCCACTTCTTTGCTTTAATAAACTCCTGGGTAGCTTTGGCTTTATGTTTTCGGTCATTGTCCATCTGTAGTATGAAACGACAACCAATCAGTTTGGCTGCATTTCGCTGGATCTGAGCACACAGTATGGCTCTGAATACCTTAGAATTCATTCGGCTGCTTCTGTCCTGTGTCACATCATCAATAAACACTAGTGACCCAGTGCCACTGGCAGCCATGCATGCCCAAGCCATCACACTGCCTCCGCCGTGTTTTACAGATGATGTGGTATGCTTTGGGGCATGAGCTGTACCACGCCTTCGCCATACTTTTCTCTTTCCATCATTCTGGCAGAGGTTGATCTTGGTTTCATCTGTCCAAAGAATGTTCTTCCAGAACTGTGCTGGCTTTTTTAGATGTTTTTTAGCAAAGTCCAGTATAGCCTTTTTATTCTTGATGCTTATGAGTGGCTTGCACCGTGCAGTGATCCCTCTGTATTTACTTTCATGCAGTCTTCTCTTTATGGTAGATTTGGATATTGATATGCCTACGTCATGGAGAGTGTTGTTCAATTGGTTGGCTGTTGTGAAGGGGTTTCTCTTCACCATGGAGATTATTCTGCGATCATCCACCACTGTTGTCTTCCGTGGGCGCCCAGGTCTTTTTGCATTGATGAGTTCACCAGTGCTTTCTTTCTTTCTCAGGATGAACCAAACTGTAGATTTTGCCACTCCTAATATTGTAGCAATTTCTCGGATGGTTTTTTTTTTTTTTTGCAGCTTAAGGATGGCTTGTTTCACCTGGATGGAGAGCTCCTTTGACCGCATGTTTACTTCACAGCAAAACCTTCCAAATGCAAGCACCACACCTCAAATCAACTCCAGGCCTTTTATCTGCTTAATTGAGAATGACATAACGAAGGGATTGCCCAAACCTGTCCATGAAATAGCCTTGGAGTCAATTGTCCAATTACTTTCGGTCCCTTTAAAAACAGGGTGGCACATGTTAAGGAGCTGAAACTCCTAAACCCTTCATCCAATTTTCATGTGGATACCCTCAAATGAAGGCTGAAAGTCTGAACTTCAACTGCATCTGAATTCTTTTGTTTAAAATTCATTGTGGTAATGTCTATAACCAAAATTAGAAAAATGTTGTCTCTGTCCAAATATATATGGACCTAACTGTATATAGCAGCCCACGTAGTATATAGCAGCCATGTAGTATATAGCAGCCCATGTAGTATATAGCAGCCCACGTAGTAAATAGCAGCCATGTAGTATATAGCAGCCCATGTAGTATATAGCAGAGCCCATGTAGTATATAGCAGCCCACGTTGTAAATAGCAGCCCATGTAGTATATAGCAGCCCATGTAGTATACAGCAGAGCCCATGTAGTATATAGCAGCCCACGTAGTATATAGCAGAGCCCATGTAGTATATAGCAGCCCATGTAGTATATAGCAGCCCATGTAGTATATAGCAGCCCATGTAGTATATAGCAGCCCACGTAGTAAATAGCAGCCCATGTAGTATATAGCAGCCCAAGTAGTATATAGCAGAGCCCATGTAGTATATAGCAGAGCCCATGTAGTATATAGCAGCCCACGTAGTAAATAGCAGCCATGTAGTATATAGCAGCCCACATAGTATATAGCAGAGCCCATGTAGTATATAGCAGAGCCCATGTAGTATATAGCAGCCCACGTAGTAAATAGCAGCCCATGTAGTATATAGCAGCCCATGTAGTATATAGCAGAGCCCATGTAGTATATAGCAGACCACGTAGTATATAGCAGAGCCCATGTAGTATATAGCAGCCCACGTAGTAAATAGCAGCCATGTAGTATATAGCAGCCCATGTAGTATATAGCAGAGCCCATGTAGTATATAGCAGCCCACGTAGTATATAACAGAGCCCATGTAGTATATAGCAGCCCATGTAGTATATAGCAGCCCACGTAGTAAATAGCAGCCACGTAGTATATAGCAGCCCATGTAGTATATAGCAGAGCCCACGTAATAAATAGCAGCCATGTGGTATACAGCAGCCCACGCAGTATATTAGAGCCCATACCTTGTCCTCCCAGCCAGGCTCTGCATCCCCCTAGCCCCCACAATCCTTTGCTCCAGGTGCTGCACAGTGCACACTTCCTGTTTAGCAATGCACTGCTCATTCTCCGGGCACTGGACAGGGTCGGAAGTCACTGTGTATCCATGGCGACGCATTGTGGGCAGCTCTCGTCTCCAGCAGCTGCGAAAGTCCCAGCGCTCTGTACCGCTTCCTCTTCTAGCATGCACCTGGGGCTGCAGATGTTTGCCTCAGGGGCAATGTTTGAGAATTCCGTGGACGGGGAGCCTCCTTCTTGGACCACCGCATCAGGTGGCCTGCTGGCACCCCCTTGTTGGCTGCGCCCGGGGCACATGCCCCGGCTGCCCCCCCCTGGATACGCCATTGACTGAAGGTACGAATCTCTCTCACAACCCTTAATAGTCAACTACACCTCCATTCGCCTCATGTGGGGACAGAACAGTGGCAATCAGGGCAATATTTTTGTGGGTTGATGTCAGCTGCATAATGTCGCTGGCATCAAGCCCAGGGGTTAGTAATCGAGAGGTGCCTATCAGACCCCCATTACAAACCCAGTAATCCATAAAGTATGCACAGAAAAAAATACTTTATTTGAAAAAAGACTCCCCCACCCTATCTCTCATTCACTAATGTTTTTAAAAAAATGTTCCGACAAATCTCCTCCATCTTATTCCATGTTCCTGGCATCTGGCTGCTAATCACAGGCACCGAGAAGTTATGACAACTCTCATCAAAGTCGCTGGCTCAACGCTGAGCTCATTGACAGCCAGCAGTTCTAATGAGAGTTGTCATCACTACCCGTGCCAGTACTTTAATGCTATTGACATCACTGCTCTTGCCAGGTCAAACAGAGCGCAGACTGAAACAGACCTATGAAACTTCAATCTCAGAACGAGGCTCCATAAGTTGTACTATAGGATTGGAGGATGTCGTGCGAGTGCCGTGGACTACGTAAGAGCAGCAGGGTTCAAAAATTGGTGAACGATGGACTGTCTCTAGTCTATATTTACATATTTTTCTCTTTTTACAGTTGTGCTGAAAGGTTTACATACCCCGGCAGAATTTTTGCTTTCTTGGCCTTTCTTCAGAGAATATGAATGATAACACGAAAACTTTTTCTCCACTCATGGTTAGTGGTTGGGTGAAGCCATTTATTGTCAAACTACTGTGTTTTCTCATTTTAAAACATAACGACAGCCCAAAACATCCAAATGACCGAGATAAAAAGTTCAAATACCCTGGTGATTTTGGCCTCATAACATGCACAGAAGATGACACAAATGGGTTTGAATGGCTACTAAAGGTAGGATCCACACCTGTGACCTGTTTGCTTGTAATCTGTGTGTGCATAAAAGCTGAGTGAGAATAGTTTGTATTAGGCTTATGTGGCACTCTCTTATGGTGCTCAAGTAGGGTTCCTGTCCATATTCAAGAAGAAAAATAGAACTTGGCACTCCTTTTCAATGCTGAAATAATATATTTATTGCACAAATACATATATTATTTCAGCATTGAAAAGTAGTGCCAAGTTCTATTTTTCTTCTTGTAAAAGCTGAGTGATTTTCCGGGATCCAGACAGACTCTTGCATCTTTCATCCACCCACTAATATTTCTGGATTGTGAGTCATGGGGAAGCAAAAGAATTGTCAATGGATCTATGGGAAAAGGTATACAAAAAGACATCCAAGGAATTGATAATGCCAGTCAGCAGCATTCAAACTGTGATTAACAAATGAAAAATCAGGGGCTCTGTAAAAACAAAACCACTGTCAGGTAGACCAACAAAATTGTCATCCACAACTGACAGGAAAATTGTTTGGGATGCAAAGAAAAACCCACAAATAACATCAGCTGAAATACAGGACTCTCTGAAAACTAGCAGTGTGGCTGTTTCAACATGCACAATAAGGAGGCACTTGAAGAAAAATGGGCTGCATGGTAGAGTCGCCAGAAGAAAGCCATTACTGGTCAAATGCCACAAAGTATCTAGCCTACAATACGCAAAACAGCACAGAGATAAGTCTCAAAACTTCAGGAACAAGGTAATTTGGAGTGATGAGACCAAAACTGAAGTTATTGGCCACAACTAGGGTTGAGCGACCTTGACCTTTTTAGAGTCGAGCCGTGTTTCGCAAAACCCGACTATCTTAGAAGTCGAGTCGAGTGGAATCGGCCGATTATCGCGAAAAGTCGGGTATCGACCGAAACACGAAACCCAATGCAAGTCAATGGGGGAGCATAGTCGGCAGTGAGTGGAGGCCAGGAAAACACCTACACTGCCCATTTTAATGGCAAAAACATCCATTCTTGTTACAGAAGCTTGTCAATCGTAATTTACCTTATAATAATTGGAAGGCATTTGAAATTGGGGGTCATTTGGCTAAAGTTGTGGGGGGTAGGGCTGGTTCAAGTAATTAGTGGGCCCATGAAATCTGGACCACGTCACGGCAGTGGAGCAGGGAGAGGTAAGTATTTCAACTTTGCAAGTGCTGTGATCCTGAGCAAGCAGGGGGGGCCCACTCGTTGGCATTGGCACTGGCACAGGGCCCCTCAAAGTACAGCGGTGTGTTTGCATGGCAGGGGCGCCTCCCACCGGCAGCAACACTGCACTATGATAGGCCCTGTGCCAGTGACGTCGCCAACTAGTATTCCTCCCCCCACATGATGAAGGAACCTGCACTTTCATCTGCACCTTCCTCTTTGTCCCCGTGTAAGGTGGTATGGTATGCGGGAAGAGGAACCTGACTTTCAGCAGGGTCACAATCTTGTTGTGTAGCGTGCACGGGGAATGTTGCGTTATGGGTCAATGTACCAGCAGACTCATCTATCACTGGCTGGGCAATGGGCAGGATGAGGAGGAAACACAGATATAGGCCCAAAGAATAAAGTTGGCTAAATGCAGTTCAAAATTGGTAACACAGGACTAACCAGGGGGCATTGCAGTGGAGGACAACTGGAATGAGAGGCTGACACAGAGAGTAGGCCCAAATCAGTAAGTAGTCAAAATGCAGTTCAAAATTGGCAACCGTAGTAAACAGGCGGCACAGCTTTGTTCAGAGGAGGAGAACAGCAAGGAGTGGCAGACACCGATAGTAGGCCCCAACCCAACTAGTAGGCCAAATGCAGTCTAACATTAACAACTACTTAACGAGAGCCTGAAAAAGGAATTTCAGGACAGGAAACCAGGAGAACAGCAAGGAGCGGCAGACACTGTTAGTAGGCCCCAAACCAACTAGTACGCCAAATGCAGTTGTTCCATTTAACCACTATTTAACAAGAGCCTGAAGATAGAAGCTCAGGAAAGGCAACCTGGAGAACACCTTGGAGTGGAAGACACCATCTCCACACCCCATACCCAATTTGTAGGCCTAATGCAGTGTAGTTTCCAACAACTACTAAACGAGAGCATTAAGATTGAAGCAATGGAGAGGAAACCTGGGGAACACCTTGGAGTGGAACACACCGTCTCTACACCCCATACCCAATTTGTAGGCCTAATGCAGTGTAGTTTCCAACAACTACTAAACGAGAGCATTAAGATTGAAGCAATGGAGAGGAAACCTGGGGAACACCTTGGAGTGGAACACATCGTCTCTACACCCCATACCAAATGTGTAGGCCTAATGCAGTGTAGTTTCCAACAACTACTAAACGAGAGCATTAAGATTGAAGTAATGGAGAGGAAACCTGGGGAACACCTTGGAGTGTAACACACCGTCTCTACACCCCATACCAAATGTGTAGGCCTAATGCAGTGTAGTTTCCAACAACTACTAAATGAGAGCATTAAGATTGAAGCAATGGAGAGGAAACCTGGGGAACACCTTGTAGTTGAACACACCGTCTCTCTACACCCCATACCCAATTTGTAGGCCTAATGCAGTGTAGTTTCCAACAACTACTAAACGAGAGCATTAAGATTGAAGCAATGGAGAGGAAACCTGGGGAACACCTTGGAGTTGAACACACCGTCTCTCTACACCCCATACCCAATTTGTAGGCCTAATGCAGTGTAGTTTCCAACAACTACTAAACGAGAGCATTAAGATTGAAGCAATGGAGAGGAAACCTGGGGAACACCTTGGAGTGGAACACACCGTCTCTCTACACCCCATACCCAATTTGTAGGCCTAATGCAGTGTAGTTTCCAACAACTACTAAACGAGAGCATTAAGATTGAAGCAATGGAGAGGAAACCTGGGGAACACCTTGGAGTGGAACACACCGTCTCTACACCCCATACCAAATGTGTAGGCCTAATGCAGTGTAGTTTCCAACAACTACTAAACGAGAGCATTAAGATTGAAGCAATGGAGAGGAAACCTGGGGAACACCTTGGAGTTGAACACACCGTCTCTCTACACCCCATACCCAATTTGTAGGCCTAATGCAGTGTAGTTTCCAACAACTACTAAACGAGAGCATTAAGATCGAAGCAATGTGGACGAAACCTGGGGAACACCTTGGAGTGTAACACACCGTCTCTACACCCCATACCAAATGTGTAGGCCTAATGCAGTGTAGTTTCCAACAACTACTAAACGAGAGCATTAAGATCGAAGCAATGTGGACGAAACCTGGGGAACACCTTGGAGTGTAACACACCGTCTCTACACCCCATACCAAATGTGTAGGCCTAATGCAGTGTAGTTTCCAACAACTACTAAACGAGAGCATTAAGATTGAAGCAATGGAGAGGAAACCTGGGGAACACCTTGGAGTTGAACACACCGTCTCTACACCCCATACTAAATGTGTAGGCCTAATGCAGTGTAGTTTCCAACAACTACTAAACGAGAGCATTAAGATTGAAGCAATGGAGAGGAAACCTGGGGAACACCTTGGAGTGGAACACACCGTCTCTCTACACCCCATACCCAATTTGTAGGCCTAATGCAGTGTAGTTTCCAACAACTACTAAACGAGAGCATTAAGATTGAAGCAATGGAGAGGAAACCTGGGGAACACCTTGGAGTGGAACACACCGTCTCTACACCCCATACCAAATGTGTAGGCCTAATGCAGTGTAGTTTCCAACAACTACTAAACGAGAGCATTAAGATTGAAGCAATGGAGAGGAAACCTGGGGAACACCTTGGAGTTGAACACACCGTCTCTCTACACCCCATACCCAATTTGTAGGCCTAATGCAGTGTAGTTTCCAACAACTACTAAACGAGAGCATTAAGATTGAAGCAATGGAGAGGAGACCTGGGGAACACCTTGGAGTGGAACACACCGTCTCTCTACACCCCATACCCAATTTGTAGGCCTAATGCAGTGTAGTTTCCAACAACTACTAAACGAGAGCATTAAGATTGAAGCAATGGAGAGGAAACCTGGGGAACACCTTGGAGTGGAACATACCGTCTCTACACCCCATACCCAATTTGTAGGCCTAATGCAGTGTAGTTTCCAACAACTACTAAACGAGAGCATTAAGATTGAAGCAATGGAGAGGAAACCTGGGGAACACCTTCGAGTTGAACACACCGTCTCTCTACACCCTATACCCAATTTGTAAGCCTAATGCAGTGTAGTTTCCAACAACTACTAAACGAGAGCATTAAGATTGAAGCAATGGAGAGGAAACCTGGGGAACACCTTGGAGTGGAACACACCGTCTCTACACCCCATACCCAATTTGTAGGCCTAATGCAGTGTAGTTTTCACCAACTACTAAACGAGAGTAGGAAGATCGAAGCAATGTGGACGAAACCTGGGGCACACCTTGGGGCGGCAGACACCGTTAGTAGGCCCTACCAAAGTTGTAGCCCCAATGCAGTTTTAAAATTCCTAGAGGCTGAAAACAAGACTATTGACGCTCAGCTTTTTTCAAAGGAACACAGCTGTATTGAGTGGCGCAGACAGACACAGGTAGTAGGCCTTAAACCAAAAATGTGGCTCACTGCAGCTTAAAAAAGGTTACAGGGGTACACAGGCAGCATTGCTCTGGGCAGTGGAGGACAATTTCAATAGTGGACCGCAGACAGACTTTGTACGCCTACTAGTAAAAAAAGGATGCTCTATGCAATTAAAAATAGGTTCCAGGGGTACACGGGCAGCTGTGGTCTGGTCAGTGTAGGAGTAGTAGAAAGAACGGGCCGCAGACAGGCTTCAAAGGCCTAAGATAAAAAAATATTGGGCTGTAGGCACTTTAACATTGGTTCCAGGGGTACACGGGCAGCAGTAGACTGTTCAGTGTAGTAGTAGTAGAAAGAACGGGCCGCAGACAGGCTTCGAAGGCCTAACATAATAAAATTGGACAGGATGTAGGCACTTTATAATTGGTTCCAGGGGTACACGGGCAGCAGTACACAGGTCAGTGGAGGCCTAGTGGAAGGAGGGACCGCAGACAGGCTTCAAAGGCCTAACATAATAAAATTGGACAGGCTGTAGGCACTTTATAATTGGTTCCAGGGGTACACGGGCAGCAGTAGACAGGTCAGTGGAGGCCTAGTGGAAGGAGGGACCGCAGACAGGCTTCGAAGGCCTAACATAATAAAATTGGACAGACTGTAGGCACTTTATAATTGGTTCCAGGGGTACACGGGCAGCAGTACACAGGTCAGTGGAGGCCTAGTGGAAGGAGGGACCGCAGACAGGCTTCAAAGGCCTAACATAATAAAATTGGACAGGCTGTAGGCACTTTATAATTGGTTCCAGGGGTACACGGGCAGCAGTAGACAGGTCAGTGGAGGCCTAGTGGAAGGAGGGACCGCAGACAGGCTTCAAAGGCCTAACATAATAAAATTGGACAGGCTGTAGGCACTTTATAATTGGTTCCAGGGGTACACGGGCAGCAGTGGTCTGGTCAGTGGAGGCCTAGTGGAAGGAGGGACCGCAGACAGGCTTCGAAGGCCTAACATAATAAATTTGGCTGGCTGTAGGCAATTTAAAATTGGTTCCAGGGGTACACGGGCAGCAGTACACAGGTAAGTGGAGGCCTAGTGGAAGGAGGGACCGCAGACAGGCTTCAAAGGCCTAACATAATAAAATTGGACAGACTGTAGGCACTTTATAATTGGTTCCAGGGGTACACGGGAGGCAGTACACAGGTCAGTGGAGGCCTAGTGGAAGGAGGGACCGCAGACAGGCTTCAAAGGCCTAACATAATAAAATTGGACAGGCTGTAGGCACTTTATAATTGGTTCCAGGGGTACACGGGCAGCAGTAGACAGGTCAGTGGAGGCCTAGTGGAAGGATGGACCGCAGACAGGCTTTGGAGGCCTAACATAATAAAATTGGGCTGGCTGTAGGCAATTTAAAATTGGTTCCAGGGGTACACGGGCAGCAGTGGTCTGGTCAGTGGAGGCCGATTGTAATGAGTGTCTGCCAGTTAGTATTCCAAAACAATAAATAAATGTGAATGTTTCGCATTAAAACAAAACGAAAACACTAAAGGGTGCAATCATTAGGTACAGGGGTGGGATCCTCTGCGTAGTTTCAGACCTACTAATTTAGCGCAAAGTATTTACTGTGGTAAATAGAGGACACTGCCCCTGACTATGTTAAGTACCATCATACATGTCAACACAATGGTATTGTCAGTGGCAGGAATGGAAGGATGTCAGCGCATAGACTAAACATTGGTGGAAGTGTGAGAGATAACTGTGGAAGTGGTAGAGCAATGTTTGACCTGGGGGAGGGTGAACTCTCTTGTGGCCGGCGGTACAGGCCCAGGGCCCCTCATGTTGCAACAGTGTGTCTGACGTTGGGTGCGCACCACCACCGCCAGAGACATAGTAACATAGTAACATAGTTAGTAAGGCCGAAAAAAGACATTTGTCCATCCAGTTCAGCCTATATTCCATCATAATAAATCCCCAGATCTACGTCCTTCTACAGAACCTAATTGTATGATACAATATTGTTTTGCTCCAGGAAGACATCCAGGCCTCTCTTGAACCCCTCGACTGAGTTCGCCATCACCACCTCCTCAGGCAAGCAATTCCAGATTCTCACTGCCCTAACAGTAAAGAATCCTCTTCTATGTTGGTGGAAAAACCTTCTCTCCTCCAGACGCAAAGAATGCCCCCTTGTGCCCGTCACCTTCCTTGGTATAAACAGATCCTCAGCGAGATATTTGTATTGTCCCCTTATATACTTATACATGGTTATTAGATCGCCCCCTCAGTCGTCTTTTTTCTAGACTAAATAATCCTAATTTCGCTAATCTATCTGGGTATTGTAGTTCTCCCATCCCCTTTATTAATTTTGTTGCCCTCCTTTGTACTCTCTCTAGTTCCATTATATCCTTCCTGAGCACCGGTGCCCAAAACTGGACACAGTACTCCATGTGCGGTCTAACTAGGGATTTGTACAGAGGCAGTATAATGCTCTCATCATGTGCATCCAGACCTCTTTTAATGCACCCCATGATCCTGTTTGCCTTGGCAGCTGCTGCCTGGCACTGGCTGCTCCAGGTAAGTTTATCATTAACTAGGATCCCCAAGTCCTTCTCCCTGTCAGATTTACCCAGTGGTTTCCCATTCAGTGTGTAATGGTGACATTGATTCCTTCTTCCCATGTGTATAACCTTACATTTATCATTGTTAAACCTCATCTGCCACCTTTCAGCCCAAGTTTCCAACTTATCCAGATCCATCTGTAGCAGAATACTATCTTCTCTTGTATTAACTGCTTTACATAGTTTTGTATCATCTGCAAATATCGATATTTTACTGTGTAAACCTTCTACCAGATCATTAATGAATATGTTGAAGAGAACAGGTCCCAATACTGACCCCTGCGGTACCCCACTGGTCACAGCGACCCAGTTAGAGACTATACCATTTATAACCACCCTCTGCTTTCTATCACTAAGCCAGTTACTAACCCATTTACACACATTTTCCCCCAGACCAAGCATTCTCATTTTGTGTACCAACCTCTTGTGCGGCACGGTATCAAACGCTTTGGAAAAATCGAGATATACCACGTCCAATGACTCACCGTGGTCCAGCCTATAGCTTACCTCTTCATAAAAACTGATTAGATTGGTTTGACAGGAGCGATTTCTCATAAACCCATGCTGATATGGAGTTAAACAGTTATTCTCATTGAGATAATCCAGAATAACATCCCTCAGAAACCCTTCAAATATTTTACCAACAATAGAGGTTAGACTTACTGGCCTATAATTTCCAGGTTCACTTTTAGAGCCCTTTTTGAATATTGGCACCACATTTGCTATGCGCCAATCCTGCGGAACAGACCCTGTCGCTATAGAGTCACTAAATATCAGAAATAATGGTTTATCTATTACATTACTTAGTTCTCTTAGTACTCGTGGGTGTATGCCATCCGGACCCGGAGATTTATCTATTTTAATCTTTTTTAGCCGGTTTCGCACCTCTTCTTGGGTTAGATTGGTGACCCTTAATATAGGGTTTTCATTGTTTCTTGGGATTTCACCTAGCATTTCATTTTCCACCGTGAATACCGTGGAGAAGAAGGTGTTTAATATGTTAGCTTTTTCCTCGTCATCTACAACCATTCTTTCCTCACTATTTTTTAAGGGGCCTACATTTTCAGTTTTTCTTCTTTTACTATTGATATAGTTGAAGAACAGTTTGGGATTAGTTTTACTCTCCTTAGCAATGTGCTTCTCTGTTTCCTTTTTGGCAGCTTTAATTAGTTTATTGTACTATGAGGGACCCAGTGGCAGTGCTGTCGACCAAAAGCGGGCACACCCACTTCTTCAGACAAACAGCACTCTCACGGGTGCTTGCGCCAAGTCGCGATACCACGGCCCCGTGTGGGGAGTTTGGCCATTTAGGGAGGTGTAAACATGTCGTATGCTGGACAATCAGCTGCAGCAAATTAGACATTATAAAAGTAATTCACAGTTGTCCACAGGCAAGAGCTTTTCATAGGAAAGCTAGGTGTCGGCCGGGCAAGGTGGGGCAAAAGAATTCGAAATCCAGTTGTGGTTCATTTTAATGAATGTTAGATCATCAACATTTTGGGTAGCCAGACGAGTCCTTTTTTCGGTTAATATTGAACCTGCAGTACTGAATACTCTTTCTGATAGGACACTAGCTGCCGGGCAAGCAAGCTTCTGCAATGCATATTCTGCCAATTCTGGCCAGGTGTCTAATTTTGATGCCCAGTAATCAAATGGGAATGACGGTTGAGGGAGAACATCGATAAGGGATGAAAAATAGTTTGTAACCATACTGGACAAATGTTGTCTCCTGTCACTTTCAATTGATGCAGCAGTACCTGTCCTGTCTGCGGTCATAGCAAAATCACTCCACAACCTGGTCAGAAAACCCCTCTGTCCAACGCCACTTCTGATGTGTGCACCCCTAACACTCCTGGTCTGCTGCCCCCTGGAGCTCGTGTGAGAACGATCATGGGCGCTGTGTGCTGGGAATGCCTGAAGCAAACGGTCAACAAGAGTTGATTGTTTGGTTGCTAATATTAGTTCCAAGTTCTCATGTGGCATAATATTTTGCAATTTGCCTTTATAGCGAGGATCAAGGAGGCAGGCCAACCAGTAATCGTCATCGTTCATCATTTTAGTAATGCGTGTGTCCCTTTTGAGGATACGTAAGGCATAATCCGCCATGTGGGCCAAAGTTCCAGTTGTCAAATCTGCGGTTGTGATTGGTTGAGGGGCAGTTTCAGGCAAATCTACGTCACTTGTGTCCCTCAAAAAACCAGAACCCGGCCTTGCCACGCAAACAATTTCCAGTGCCCCCGGGAGAGCTTCCTCATTAAAAATATACTCATCCCCATCATCCTCCTCGTCCTCCACCTCCTCTTCGGCCGCTACCTCGTCCTGTACACTGCCCTGACCAGACAATGGCTGACTGTCATCAAGGCTTTCCTCTTCCTCTGGTGCAGACGCCTGATCCTTTATGTGCGTCAAACTTTGCATCAGCAGACACATTAGGGGGATGCTCATGCTTATTATGGCGTTGTCTGCACTAACCAGCCGTGTGCATTCCTCAAAACACTGAAGGACTTGACACATGTCTTGTATCTTCGACCACTGCACACCTAACAACTCCATGTCTGCCATCCTACTGCCTGCCCGTGTATGTGTATCCTCCCTCAAAAACATAACAGCCCGCCTCTGTTCGCACAGTCTCTGAAGCATGTGCAGTGTTGAGTTCCACCTTGTTGCAACGTCTATGATTAGGCGATGCTGGGGAAGGTTCAAAGACCGCTGATAGGTCTGCATACGGCTGGAGTGTACAGGCAAACGGCAGATATGTGAGCAAAGTCCACTCACTTTGAGGAGCAGGTCGGAGAACCCAGGATAAGTTTTCAATAAGCACTGCACCACCAGGTTTAAGGTGTGAGCCAGGCAAGGAATGTGTTTCAGTTGGGAAAGGGAGATGGCAGCCATGAAATTCCTTCCGTTATCACTCACTACCTTGCCTGCCTCAAGATCTACTGTGCCCAGCCACGACTGCGTTTCTTGCTGCAAGAACTCGGACAGAACTTCCGCAGTGTGTCTGTTGTCGCCCAAACACTTCATAGCCAATACAGCCTGCTGACGCTTGCCAGCAGCTGGCCCATAATGGGACAACTGGTGTGCAACAGTGACAGCTGCCGATGGAGTGGTTGGGCGACTGCGGTCTGTGGAAGAGCTCTCGCTTCTGCAGCAGGACGAGGAGGAGGAGGAGGGGGTGCGAACGCCTACAGCCAACTGTTTCCTAGACCGTGGGCTAGGCACAACTGTCCCGAAATTGATGTCCCCTGTGGACCCTGCATCCACCACATTCACCCAGTGTGCCGTGATGGACACGTAACGTCCCTGGCCATGCCTACTGGTCCATGCATCTGTAGTCAGGTGCACCTTTGCACTCACAGATTGCCTGAGTGGATGGACGATGCGCTGTTTAACATGCTGGTGCAGGGCTGGGATGGCTTTTCTGGAAAAAAAGTGTCAACTGGGTAGCTCGTAGCGTGGTTCAGCGCACTCCATCAGGGCTTTGAAAGCTTCGCTTTCAACTAACCGGTAGGGCATCATCTTTAACGAGATTAGTCTAGCTATGTGGGCGTTAAAACCCTGTGTACGCGGATGCGAGGATAAGTACTTCCTTTTTCTAACCAGAGTCTCATGTAGGGTGAGCTGGACTGGAGAGCTGGAGATCGTGGAACTAGCGGGTGTGCCGGTGGACATGGCAGACTGAGAGACGGTTGGAGACGGTATTGTTTCCGCCGGTGCCCTAGATGCAATATTTCCTCCTACAAAACTGGTGATTCCCTGACCCTGACTGCTTTTGGCTGGCAAAGAAACCTGCACAGATACTGCCGGTGGTGCGGAAAATGGTGGCCTTACAGTGACGGAAGGGATGTTGCGTTGCTGACTAGCTTCATTGGCCAAGGGTGCTACAACCTTAAGGGACGTTTGGTAGTTAGTCCAGGCTTGAAAATGCATGGTGGTTAAATGTCTATGCATGCACCTTGTATTGAGACTTTTCAGATTCTGACCTCTGCTTAAGCTAGTTGAACATTTTTGACAGATGACTTTGCGCTAATCAATTGGATGTTGTTTAAAAAAATGCCAGACTGCACTCTTCCTAGCATCGGATCCCTTTTCAGGGATTGCAGACTGAGCTTTAACCGGATGGCCACGCTCTCCTCCAACAGGTTTTGGCTTTGCCACGCGTTTTGGGCCAGATACGGGCCCGGCAGATGGAACCTGTTGCGATGTTGATGCCTGCTGCGGCCCCTCCTCCTCCGCTTCAGAACTACTGCCGCCTGCACCCTGTTCACCCAATGGCTGCCAATCGGGGTCAACAACAGGGTCATCTATTACCTCCTCTTCTAGCTCGTGTGCAACTTCGTCTGTGTCACCGTGTCGGTCGGTGGTATAGCGTTCGTGACGGGGCAACATAGTCTCATCAGGGTCTGATTGTGGATCAGTACCCTGAGAGGGCAATGTTGTGGTCAAAGTCAAAGGACCAGCATAGTAGTCTGGCTGTGGCTGTGCATCAGTGCACTCCATGTCAGAATCTACTTGTAATGGGCATGGCCTGTTAACTGTTTCACTTTCTAAGCCAGGGACGGTATGTGTAAAGAGCTCCATGGAGTAACCCGTTGTGTCGCCTGCTGCATCCTTCTCTCTTGTTATTGTTTTTGCTGAAGAGGACAAGGAAGCGACTTGTCCCTGACCGTGAACATCCACAAACGACGCGCTGCTTTTACATTTACCAGTTTCAGAAAAGGAGGCAAAAGAGCTAGAGGCTGAGTCAGCAAGGTAAGCCAAAACTTGCTCTTGCTGCTCCGGCTTTAAAAGCGGTTTTCCTACTCCCAGAAAAGGGAGCATTCGAGGCCTTGTGTAGCCAGACGACGAACCTGGCTCCACAGCTCCAGACTTAGGTGGAATATTTTTTTCCCACGACCACCTGATGCTCCACTACCACTACCATCATTACCAGCTGACAATGAACGCCCACGGCCACGACCTCTTGCACCAGACTTCCTCATTGTTTTAAAAACTTAACCAAAGTAACTTTATTTGTTGCTGTCAAACAACTTACACGGGGAGCTATAACTTCAGTATGATTTCAATATCCCTTTACAGGTTGGTGAGACCACAAGGAAAATCAGGCACAATGTTACACACTCTGTTTTCTGTGGCACCAAATCACAGAGATGCCAAACACGCAGGACTGTCACTCAAGCACAAATGTCAATATTAATCTCCCACTGATTTTTTTTTTTTTTTCCGGGAGACTTTAGAAACAAAATAAAATAAAATGATTTTTTTCAGGAAGAATTTAGAAACCAAATAAAATAAAATGATTATTTTCAGGGAGAATTTAGAACCAAATAAAAAAAAAATAGTCTTTCTATGGCCCATTGAGTGAGAGATGGCACATACAGGAGTCAGGAGTGGCACACAAGCCCAGAGGCCAATATTTATCTCCCACTGATTGATTTATTGATTTTTTCAGGTAGAATTTAGAACCCAAATCAAGCAAATAAATAAATAGGCTTTCTATGGACCACTATTTGAGAGAGAGAGAGAGGGCACACCCAGGAGTCAAGACTGGCACACAAGCAGAAAGGGCAATATTAATCTCCCACTGATTTTTTTTTTTTTCAGGGAGACTTTAGAAACAAAATAAAATAAAATGATTTTTTCAGGAAGAATTTAGAAACCAAATAAAATAAAATGATTTTTTTCAGGGAGAATTTAGAAACCAAATAAAAAAAATAAATAGGCTTTCTATGGCCCACTGAGTGAGAGATGGCACACACAGGAGTCAGGAGTGGCACACAAGCCCAGAGGCCAATATTTATCTCCCACTGATTGATTTATTGATTTTTTAAGGTAGAATTTAGAACACAAATCAAGCAAAAAAAAAAATAGGCTTTCTATGGCCCACTATTTGAGAGAGAGAGATGGCACACCCAGGAGTCAAGACTGGCACACAAGCAGAAAGGGCAATATTAATCTCCCACTTATTTATTTATTTATTTTTTTCAGGGAGACTTTAGAAACAAAATAAAATAAAATTATTTTTTCAGGAAGAATTTAGAAACCAAATAAAATAAAATGATTTTTTTCAGGAAGAATTTAGAAACCAAATAAAAAAAAAATAGGCTTTCTATGGCCCACTGAGTAAGAGATGGCACACACAGGAGTCAGGAGTGGCACACAAGCCCAGAGGCCAATATTTATCTCCCACTGATTGATTTAGTGATTTTTTAAGGTAGAATTTAGAACCCAAATCAAGCAAAAAAATTAATAGGCTTTCTATGGCCCACTGAGTGAGAGATGGCACACACAGGAGTCAGGAGTGGCACACAAGCCCAGAGGCCAATATTTTTCTCCCACTGATTGATTTATTGATTTTTTCAGGTAGAATTTAGAACCCAAATCAAGCAAAAAAATAAATAGGCTTTCTATGGCCCACTATTAGAGAGAGAGAGAGATGGCACACCGAGGAGTCAAGACTGGCACACAAACAGAAAGGGCAATATTAATCTCCGACTGATTTATTTTTTTTTTTTTCAGGGAGACTTTAGAAACAAAATAAAACAAAATGATTTTTTCAGGAAGAATTTAGAAACCAAATAAAATAAAATGATTTTTTTCAGGGAGAATTTAGAAACCAAATAAAAAAAAAAATAGGCTTTCTATGGCCCACTGAGTGAGAGATGGCACACACAGAAGTCAGGAGTGGCACACAAGCCCAGAGGCCAATATTTATCTCCCACTGATTGATTTATTGATTTTTTCAGGTAGAATTTAGAACCCAAATCAAGCAAAAAAATAAATAGGCTTTCTATGGCCCACTATTTGAGAGAGAGAGAGATGGCACACCCAGGAGTCAAGACTGGCACACAAGCAGAAAGGGCAATATTAATCTCCCACTGATTGATTTATTGATTTTTTTCAGGTAGATTTTAGAACCCAAATCAAGCAAAAAAATAAATAGGCTTTCTATGGCCCACTGAGTGAGAGATGGCACACACAGGACTCAGGAGTGGCACACAAGCCCAGAGGCCAATATTTATCTCCCACTGATTGATTTAGTGATTATTTCAGGTAGATTTTAGAACCCAAATCAAGCAAAAAATAAATAGGCTTTCTATGGCCCACTGAGTGAGAGATGGCACACACAGGAGTCAGGCGTGGCACACAAGCCCAGAGGCCAATATTTATCTCCCACTGATTGATTTAGTGATTTTTTTCAGGTACATTTTAGAACCCAAATCAAGCAAAATAAAAAATAGGCTTTCTATGGCCCACTGAGTGAGAGATGGCACACACAGGAGTCAGGAGTGGCACACAAGCCCAGAGGCCAATATTTATCTCCCACTGATTGATTTAGTGATTTTTTCAGGTAGAATTTAGAACCCAAATCAAGCAAAATAAAAAATAGGCTTTCTATGGCCCACTGAGTGAGAGATGGCACACACAGGAGTCAGGAGTGGCACACAAGCCCAGAGGCCAATATTTATCTCCCACTGATTGATTTAGTGATTTTTTCAGGTAGATTTTAGAACCCAAATCAAGCAAAAAAATAAATAGGCTTTCTATGGCCCACTGAGTGAGAGATGGCACACACAGGAGTCAGGAGTGGCACACAAGCCCAGAGGCCAATATTTATCTCCCACTGATTGATTTAGTGATTTTTTCAGGTAGAATTTAGAACCCAAATCAACCAAAAAGATAAATAGGCTTTCTATGGCCCACTGAGTTAGAGATGGCACACACAGGGATGGCACTCTAGCAGAAATGCCAATCTTAATCTCCCACAAAAAAAAAAATAAACAGGGAATGTCCTACAATTACTATCTCCCTGCAGTAATCTCAGCCAGGTATGGCAGGCAGCAATAAGGAGTGGACTGATGCACAAATTAAATAAAAAGTGTGGACAAACAAAAAAGATAGCTGTGCAGAAAGGAAGGAACAAGAGGATTTGTGCTTTGAAAAAAGCAGTTGGTTTGCACAGCGGCGTACACACAGCAATGCAGCTATCAGGGAGCCTTCTAGGGCAGCCCAATGAGCTACATCGCTGAGAAAAAAAAAAAGTAGCTTCCACTGTCCCTGCACACCGAAGGTGGTGTTGGACAGTGGAAATCGCTACAGCACAAGCGGTTTGGTGGTTAATGGACCCTCCCTAACGCTATCCCTGCTTCTGACGAAGCGGCAGCAACCTCTCCCTAAGCTCAGATCAGCAGCAGTAACATGGCGGTCGGCGGGAACGCCCCATTATAGCCCCTGTGACGCCGCAGACAGCAAGCCAATCACTGCAATGCCCTTCTCTAAGATGGTGGGGACCAGGACCTATGTCATCACGCTGCCCACACTCTGCGTCCACCTTCATTGGCTGAGAAATGGCGCTTTTCGCGTCATTGAAACGCGATTTTGGCGCGAAAGTCGCGTACCGCATGGCCGACCCCGCACAAGGGTCGGATCGGGTTTCATGAAACCCGACTTTGCCAAAAGTCGGCGACTTTTGAAAATGAACGACCCGTTTCGCTCAACCCTAGCCACAACCATAAAAGTTACATTTGGAGAGAGGTCAACAAGGCCTATGATGAAAGGAACATCATTCCTACTGTAAAGCACGGAGGTGGATTGCTGATGTTTTGGGGATGTGTGAGCTACAAAGGCAGAGGAAACTTGGTCAAAGTTGTAGGAAAGATGACTGCAGCACATTATCAGCAAATACTGGAGGCAAATTTGCACTCATCAGCCCGGAAGCTGCGCATGAGACGTACTTGGATGTTCCAACATGTTAGGGCATGCTAGGTTAGGCTATGGATTGAACTAGTTGGACTTAAAGTCTTCCTTCAACCTTAATAACTATGTTACTTGTAACATAACAACAATCCAAAACACTAGGCCAAGTCGACCTGTTATTGGAAATAGCAGGACAAAGTGAAGGTTCTGGAGTGGCCATCTCAGTCTCCTGACCTCAATATCCTTGAGCCACTCTGGGGAGATCTCAAGCGCGCAGTTCATGCTAGACAGCCCAGAAATTTACAGGAACTGGAGGCTTTTTGCCAAGAAGAGTGGGCAGCTTTACCATCTGAGAAAATAAAAAATATCATCGACAACAGATTTCAAGCTGTCATTGATGTTAGAAGGGCCAATACACAGTATTAAGAAATGGGGTGTTAGGTGTTGATTTCCCATTGCTGCAGAGGGAGAATCTCAAACCATGTCCTCTACGGTCTCCCATTCTTCCTCAGCCACAGAGGAGCCTGCTCAGCAGGGAGATCGGTCCCAGCATCTTGTTCAAGCTGATGCTGTACATCTGGTTATTTCTGCTTTCCCAGGTCCAGCTATTGTAACAAGCATTAGTCAGCAGCGGAGCAGAGGCTCCTGGGACTAAGTCCTGCTTTTTGCCTACTGAGCATGCCCGTGGTACGACCTCTCATTGGAGGTCAGTGGTCACGTGCCCAGGTCCTCAAACGGCTCTGATTGGACCGCTGACAAGGTCCTGGAAGGCTGCAACTATGAAAGGCTCACATAGCCGTAGTATAACCTCAAATCGTAGTGTGTATGGATGCATGTATGTTCTGGTGATAGCTCCTAATTGAGCCCCTTTCCTAGCGTTGTTGTCTGAGTGTGGGTGATTGGAGCTGACTAGCGCCAGTTAGTGCCATCCAGCACTGTCCATGATTCTACAGCACCAAATAAGCAGCGTTCGCCAGTGCAATGCCATGCGCAGCTAGTGCGCTTTCCTACCTAGCTAGGGCGGTTAGTGGCGTTCGCCAGAGCGGTGCTGCGAGCACTCAATGCACTAAATCTTTTATTTAATTTCTTCTGGCACTGCAGGTGCGGCGCCGAGCGCTAGTGGGTCTAGAGGGACCCTAACTCCGTGTCCTTGGAGCCGAGTCCTGTAACCAAACACTAGCATTCACTCTGCGGTATTGTGGCTCAGTGATGCAACAAGGTCCATCTCCATATATACCGGGTGACATTAACCCGTGTGTGTTCTTGTTAAACCGCTTTATACTGTCCGCCATTACCGAGCAGCAGGTATCATCTCTGCACTGGCTGCGAACGCACCTTATAGCCTCCTTTATATTATTTGGTGCGTTCCGCCAGCCCTAACATGGGATTTGTGAACTTTTGATCAGGGTCATTTGGATGTTTTGGGTTGTCATTATGATTTAAAAGAGAAAACACAGTAGTTTGACAATAAATGGCTTCACCCAACCACTAACCATGAGTGGAGAAAAGTTTTGGTGTTATCGTTCATCTTCTCTGAAGAAAGGCCAAGAAAGCAAAAATTCTGCCGGGGTATGTAAAATTTTGAGCACAACTGTATGTCTTTCAGGTTGCCATTTGTGGACTACATCGGAATCTTTGGACTACTTTGGGCAAGTATTGTTTTTTTTTCTTTTATTAATAAATTGGTGAACCAGAAAGTCGGTGGAGTGTTTTTTAAAATAAAATATTTTTGTGTGTGTTTTCCTTTCTTTTATGTTATTGGGTTAGTAACACGGGTGTCTGATAGATGCTTCTCCATTACTAACCCCTGGGCTTGATGCCAGCTGACACTACACTGCTGACATCGACCCCAAAAAATATTACCCCAATTGCAAATGCACCAGGGCAATAAGGAAGAGCCAGGCAAAGTGCTAGAAGTGCACATCTAATGCACCCAATTCTGGGGTGACAGGGGGCTTGTATTTTTGCGCTGAGAAGAAGCCAATAACCATGGATCTTTCCAGCTTGATAATATCAGCCCCCAGCTGTCTGCTTTAACTTGGCTGGTTAACAAAAATCATTACGTCATTTTTTTAAAATTAATTATTTATTTAAAAGGTTTAAAAAAAGGTTAAAAATACTCTTTAGTGCCACATGAAAGGCACTAGAGGTCAACTTTATAATATTTAGAGGGGTGCGGACATTAATATATTCTCTCCCTGCTACATCAGCTCTCCCTTAACTGCTTCCAGAGGACAGTGTGCCGAGCATCGCTTCCCCCAGGTCTTCTGTAAGCTGCGATGTGGCCGGCTAGTTACAGCAATGCTAGTAGCCAACATGGCCACATGTTTGTTGAATGTGCAATCCTCGCATGTTCATTGGATGTCTTACAGCCGTGAAACAAGCAGGCTGGGGATTCGAGTATGGCACTCAATCACCCGCAATGCTGGATCAACTATAGAGCAGTGGCAAGCATAACACTCATCACTAATGTCAATATTTTGAATGAAGCTACAACTCCAATCAAAGTGTAGCAACCGCTGCAGGCTCTTATTCTAAAGAAGAGGATCTATGCTGCTTCCGGTTGGAAGAATACAGATCTGCTCAATTTACCATAGTTGAACCATGGATACATTTGAAGTAAGCCATGTTTGGGTCCCGCCGGTCACCTGGCTCCATGGAGATGTTCAGAGAAGCCAGGTGGTGACTCTCAGGTCTACTGGCCTTGTACCTCAATGGAATGTCATCTTCCTACGCTTGTTATTACCTTCTCTATGTGTGCATGCCACAGGTGAAGTAACAGCTGCCATTATCCCGGGAAGTCAGTGGAAGGGTGAGACTCTGTAATTTGCACCATCTTGGGGTATTTTGTTGGGACTCTTCTATGTATTATCTGCCTGTTTTGAGGTTCAATAAAGCATTGTCACACTGTTTTACCCTCACCATGTGATGTCTGAGTATCGTTATACCCACGTTAAAAGGAGAGCGGGCATTCGGTCGGAAGAACCTTGGTCCATGCGGTTTCAAATAGCGGGCCGGGTCACCCACCGACCCCCCCCCCCCCCCTTCCCGTCTCCTCATTTGACTTTTTGAATGTAAAATTTCCTGGAATCATTAGCAGTCATCATGTCTAGTGTTGATCATTCCGATACCGCAAGTATCGGGTATCGGCCGATATTTGCGGTATCGGAATTCCGATACCGAGTTCCGATATTTTTGCGATATCGGGAATCGGTATCGGGATGAAGATTGATGTGTAAAATAAAGAATAAAAATAAAAAATATTGATATACTTACCCTCGGTCGCGCCCTGGTTGTAACCGCTGCAACCGCCATGCTTCTGTTCCTAAGAATGAGCGCGTGAAGGACCTTCAATGACGTTGCGGCTTGTGATTGGTCACGTGAGTGGTCATATGTGCGGTCACGCAACCAATCACAAGCCGCGACGTCATCGAAGGTCCTTTACGCGCTCATTCTTAGGAAGGGAATCATGGCGGTTGCAGCGGTTACAACCAGGGCGCGTCCGAGGGTAAGTATATCAATATTTTTTATTTTTAGTCTTTATTTTACACATTAATATGGATCCCAGGGCCTGAAGGAGAGTTTCCTCTCCTTCAGACCCTGGGAACCATAGAGGATACCTTCCGATATTTGTGTCCCATTGACTTGTATTGGTATCGGATGGTATCGGCGATATCCGATATTTTTTGGATATCGGCCGATACCATCCGATACCGATACTTTCAAATATCGGACGGTATTGCTCAACACTAATCATGTCCCATTTGCAAAGCCCCTGATGTGCCTAAAAAGTGGAAAACCCCCACAAGTGACCTCATTTTGGAAACTAGATTCCTCAGGAAATGTATTTTGATGCGTGGTGAACACCTTGAAACCCCTTTGATGCTGCTCCTGGTCATCCTGTGATTCATTCCAGCATTGTTATACATCTGTATATATAATCTTTCTGTGACATCTACACTGACCTTGTGAGCACTTGACTGAGATGCTGCACTTTCTAGAGTTTACACGGTCTCCATATATTAGATTGATCAGATTGTATTTTTTTGGTATTCATTGTTTTATATACAGTACAGACCAAAAGTTTGGACACACCTGCTCATTTAAAGATTTTTCTGTATTTTCATGACTATGAAAATTGTACATTCACACGTAAGGCATCAAAACTATGAATTAACACATGTGGAATTATATACTTAACAAAAAAGCGTGAAACAACTGAAATTATGTCTTATATTCTAGGTTCTTCAAAGTAGCCACCTTTTGCTTTGATGACTGCGTTGCACACTTTTGGCATTCTCTTGATGAGCTTCAAGAGGTAGTCACTGGGAATGGTCTTCCAACAATCTTGAAGGAGTTCCCAGAGATGCTTAGCACTTGTTGGCCCTTTTGCCTTCACTCTGCGGTCCAGCTCACCCATAATCATCTCGATTGGGTTCAGGTCTTGTGACTGTGGAGGCCAGGTCATCTGGCGTAGCACCCGATCACTCCCCTTCTTGGTCAAATAGCCTTTACACAGCCTGGAGGTGTGTTTGGGGTCATTGTCCTGTTGAAAAAAAATGATGGTCCAACTAAGAGCAAATCAGATGGAATAGCATGCCGCTGCAAGATGCTGTGGTAGCCATGCTGGTTCAGAATGCCTTCAATTTTGAATAAATCCCCAACATTGTCACCAGCAAAGCACCCCCACACCATCACACCTGTAGAGTCCATCCGTTCACCTTTTCTGCGTCGCACAAAGACACGGTGGTTGAAACCAAAGATCTCAAATTTGGACTCAACAGACCAAAGCACAGATTTCCAGTGGTCTAATGTCCATTTCTTGTGTTCTTTAGCCCAAACAAGTCTCTTTTGCTTGTTGCCTGTCCTAAGCAGTGGTTTCCTAGCAGATATTTTACCATGAAGGCCTGCTGCACAAAGTCTCCTCTTAACAGCTGTTGTAGAGATGTGTCTGCTGCTAGATCTGTGTGGCATTGACCTGGTCTCTAATCTGAGCTGCTGTTAACCTGCGATTTCTGAGGCTGGTGACTCGGATAAACTTGTCCTCAGAAGCAGAGGTGACTCTTGGTCTTCCTTTCCTGGGGCGGTCCTCATGTGAGCAAGTTTTTTTTGTAGCACTTGATGGCTTTTGCGACTGCACTTGGGGACACTTTCAAAGTTTTCCCAATTTTTCAGACTGACTGACCTTCATTTCTTAAAGTAATGATGGCCACTCGTTTTTCTTTACTTAGCTGCTTTTTTCTTGCTATAATACAAATTCTAACAGTCTATTCAGTAGAACTATCAGCTGTGTATCCACCAGACTTCTGCACAACACAACTAATGGTCCCAACCCCATTTATAAGGCAAGAAATCCCACTTATTAAATCTGACAGGGCACACCTGTGAATTGAAAACCATTCCCGGTGACTAGCTATTGAAGCTCATCAAGAGAATGCCAAGAGTGTGCAAAGCAGTCATCAAAGCAAAAGGTGGCTACTTTGAAGAACCTAGAATATAAGGCTGGTTTCACATTGGCGTTTTTTCGGGTGCGTTTTTGCGGTAAAAAACGCAAAAAAAGCATGGTGAAAAAACGCATGTAAACGCTGCGTTTTTTTGACGCATGCGTTTTTGCATGTGGTGAAAAAAACGCGGCGTTTTGACGCGTTTACATGCGTTTTTACATGCGTTTGCGTTTTTTAAACACATGCTGAGAAATGTGTGACAGCTGCCAATCATCAAAATAAAGTAAAAAACCCACTATAAACAGAAATAGTTAGGGTTAGGGGTAGGGGTAGGGGTAGGGTTAGGGGTAGGGATCATAACCCTAACCCTAACCCTAAAGGGATCCTACCCCTAACCCTACCCCTAACCCTAACCCTAGGGGATCCTAACCCTACCCCTAACCCTACCCCTAACCCTACCCCTAAGGGATCCTATCCCTAACCCTACCCCTAACCCTACCCCTAACCCTAACCCTACCCCTAACCCTAACCCTAAGGGATCCTATCCCTAACCCTACCCCTAACCCTACCCCTAACCCTAACCCTACCCCTAACCCTAACCCTAAGGGATCCTAACCCTAACCCTACCCCTAACCCTACCCCTAACCCTACCCCTAACGGATCCTAACCCTAACCCTACCCCTAACCCTACCCCTAACCCTAACCCTAAGGGATCCTAACCCTAACCCTAACCCTACCCCTACCCCTAACCCTAACCCTAACCATAAAGGGATTAGGGTTAGGGTTAGGGTTAGGGGTAGGGTTAGGGTTAGGATCCCTTAGGGTTAGGGTTAGGGGTAGGGTTAGGGTTAGAGGTAGGGTTAGGGGTAGGGTTAGGTTCCCTTTATCACCTTTATGTTGGGGGGTGGCATATCAGTGTGTTTTCTGTTTTTTTAATAAAAAAAGCATGCGTTTTTTACCGCAAAAAACGCATGCACCAAAAAACGCATGCGTCCCCATTGACTCCAATGTATTTTTTGACCCAAAAAAAACGCATGAAAACGCATGCGTTTTTTTTTGGTCCAAAAAACGCTTCTAAAAATACTACAAGTAGCATTTCAGAAAATGAACGCATGCAGTAAAAAAACGCATGCGTCAAAAAACGCGACCAAACGCGTACACAAAAAAACGCATGCGTTTTCAATGTTAAATATAGGGAAAAAAACACATGCGTTTTTTTGAAAAAAAACACTGCAGACAAAAACGCAAGTGTGAAACCACCCTTAGACATAATTTCAGTTATTTCATACTTTTTTGTTAACTATATAATTCCACATGTGTTAATTCATAGTTTTGATGGCTTCAGTGTGAATTTACAACTTTCATAGTCATGAAAATACAGAAAAATATTTAAATGAGATGGTGTGTCTAAACTTTTGGCTGTACTATATATATATATATATATGTGTGTGTATGTGTATATATATATATATATATATATATATATATATCTATAATATAACGCTGGGAGCGTCACTATGTCCAAAGCCATTATAGACTACGCAGGCACAAGCGCCGGCGCAGTCTGGCCCCCACAGAGTAACGCTCCCAGGAGATCGCGGTATGCGTAAGCACTGAACGCATGCCGCGATCTCCACCGGAGAGTCAGGGACCGCCAGGAGGGTAAGTATATTCACCTTTCCCCGTTCCAGCGCTGCGTGCGGCTCCGTCTCCCGGCTCCTCTGCTGTGACAGTTCAGAGGGCGCGATGACGCGCTTAATGCACGCCGGTGCCGCCCTCTGACCAGTCACAGGCAGAGGAGCCGGAGTGTGTCAAGAAAATGGCGCCGGAAAGCGCGGACTGCGGAGGTGCCGATTCCTGCTGCCGGAATCGGCGCTTGCGCAGTCCGCGCTTTCCGGCACCATTTTCTTGAAGACACACTCCGGCTCCACTGCAGGTGTGTCTTCAAGAAAATGGCGCCGGAAAGCGCGGACTGCGCAGGCGCCGATTCCTGCTGCCAGAATCGGCGCCTGCGCAGTCTGCGCTTTCCGGCGCCATTTTCTTGAAGATACTCCGGCTCCACTGCAGGTGTGTCTTCAAGAAAATGGTGCCGGAAAGCGCGGACTGCGTAGGCGCCGATTCCGGCAGCAGGAGGACGAAGAAAATGGGCGGAAAGGAATGGCGTAAGTAACAAATTGCTGTGGCATGATGCTGTGACACTTCATGCCACAGCAATTTGTTATTTACGCCACCTGATTCCTTTCCGCCGCCATTTTCTTGGTCCTGCTGCCGGAATCAGCGCCTGCGCAGTCCGCGCTTTCCGGCGCCATTTTCTTGAAGACACACTGCCGGCGCCATTTTCTTGAAGACACACTGCAGGTGTGTCTTCAAGAAAATGGCGCCGGAAAGCGCGGACTGCGCAGGCGCCGATTCCGCCAGCAGGAGGACCAAGAAAATGGCGGCGGAAAGGAATCAGGTGGCGCAAGTAACAAATTGCTGTGGCATGAGGCTGTGGCACTTCATGCCACAGCTATTTGTTACTTACGCCACCTGATACGGGGCATATACTATGGAGCATCTTATGGAGCAGCGTATGGGGCATATGGATGGGAGCAGCAAATTAAAGAACGGTGCCGCAGGATGGGAGCAGCACATGACAGAATGGGGGCGCAGGATGGGAGCAGCACATGACAGAACGGGGGTGCAGGATGGCAGCAGCACATGGCAGAACAGGGGCGCAGGATGGGAGCAGCACATGACAGGATGGGAGCAGCAAATGACAGAACGGGGGTGCAGGATGGGAGCAGCACATGACAGAACGGGGGTGCAGGATGGGAGCAGCACATGACAGAACGGGGGCGCAGGATGGGAGCAGCACATGACAGAACGGGGGTGCAGGATGGGAGCAGCACATGACAGAACGGGGGCACAGGATGGGAGCAGCACATGACAGGATGGGAGCAGCAAATGACAGAATGGAGGCGCAGGATGGGAGCAGCACATGACAGAACGGGGGCGCAGGATGGGAGCAGCACATGACAGAACGGGGGTACAGGATGGGAGCAGCACATGACAGGATGGGAGCAGCAAATGACAGAATGGAGGCGCAGGATGGGAGCAGCACATGACAGAACGGGGGTGCAGGATGGGAGCAGCACATGACAGAACGGGGGCGCAGGATGGGAGCAACACATGACAGGATGGGGATGCAGGATGGAGCAGCACATGACAAAATGGGGGCGCAGGATGGAGCAGCACATGACAGGATGGGGACGCAGGATGGAGCAGCACATACCAGGATGGAGACCTTATACCAATATAAATGCTCGCCACCCGGGCGTAGAACGGGTTCAATAGCTAGTAATATATATATATATATATATATATATATACAGTGGGGCAAAAAAGTATTTAGTCAGTCAGCAATAGTGCAAGTTCCACCACTTAAAAAGATGAGAGGCGTCTGTAATTTACATCATAGGTAGACCTCAACTATGGGAGACAAACTGAGAAAAAAAAATCCAGAAAATCACATTGTCTGTTTTTTTAACATTTTATTTGCATATTATGGTGGAAAATAAGTATTTGGTCAGAAACAAACAATCAAGATTTCTGGCTCTCACAGACCTGTAACTTCTTCTTTAAGAGTCTCCTCTTTCCTCCACTCATTACCTGTAGTAATGGCACCTGTTTAAACTTGTTATCAGTATAAAAAGACACCTGTGCACACCCTCAAACAGTCTGACTCCAAACTCCACTATGGTGAAGACCAAAGAGCTGTCAAAGGACACCAGAAACAAAATTGTAGCCCTGCACCAGGCTGGGAAGACTGAATCTTTGAATGAATTTTTTTTTGTATTTTTCTTTTCTTTTGCTATCTACAGATGTCTGATCTAGACCAAAACTTATGGATTGCATAAAAATGAAAATACATGAAAGCTCAGTGCTGAGACCTTCTATGAAAATGTATAAAGCCACTTTGACCAATGAACACCATAAATGGTCATTTTTTCGCTAAATAACTTAAAAAGTCACTGTGTCCCCAAAATACCATACATACTTAATTTGACCTAGAGATGAACAAAAATCACTAGCCTTCCTTTTGACTTTCTACTCTCTAGGTCTATTCTGAACAACAAAGGTGGCAAAATAACATCATCCAGTCCAGCTGTGTCATAGGGAAGACACCGAGTGGAAAGGTAGGAAGGCTGCCGTTGGTCCTTGGAAGTATTACTGATATATAGAAGACCATCCGTAAGGCCTTGGATGCAATTGAATGAGTCAGTGGCACCATAAAAAAATCATAGCTGACTCCTTGGCTCACAGTCTGGTGGCAAGAATAAAACTCCCTGCATGTGTAGGCCTGCATAAAACAGAAAGGAGAACACATATACAAGCACCAACATTAATCTTATATAGGTATGCTCCATTATGCATACTCACTATACACTACATACACTCATTAAATACAGGCGCTGTCACAATTCTATCACTCACTGTGTCCTAAGGATGCTGTAAGTAACCAGCCATCTTATAGCAGCAGGGCTGTCAGTATTGGGAATGACAACACAGCTGTCCAATCTGGCCAGGCATTAGGGGTTTCCTCCTGGTGTTACCATTTCAAGGTGATTACCTGGCTATTTAGCTGGCTGGCAATGATTAGAACATTGCCAGGTGTAGCCTTGCTCTGTGGTGTGTTTGCTCTGTGTTATGATCTTTGTTGCCGGACCTTGGATTTGCCTTTTGCCTACTTGTTTGTATTACCCCTTTTGCCTTTGACGTATTCTGACCTTAGTTACCAGACCTTGGTCTTCTCCCGTGCATCGTGGTAATACAGAAACCAGATCCAAATGAGATGTAATACACACACATTTTGTACTCACATGTATAGTTTTCATGTGCACTGCTCTCCAACATTTGCTGAAAAACAAAAAATGCACTCATTACGGTGCTTACCTCTGAATTATGCTACCTTAGGCATTCCTCTCCAGTCCCTAATGGCAAATGCGGCCCTTATTGTTCTAAATACTCTTATCCCTGAAGGTTGACCTGAATAAACTGACCAACAAAATGAAAAATAAGGGGTTAGTTTTAACCAAAAGAAATCCTTTCAAGGCTGTGGATATTCCTGTTGCTAATGCATCTTTTTCTACCACACTTATTCCTTCCACTCAACTTTCCATTAATATGCTTCCATACAGCACTCTGTGAACAGCCAGCTTCTTTAGCAATGACCTTTTGTGGCTTACCATCCTTGTGGAGTCTGTCAATGACTGCCTTCTGGAAATCAGTCAGCAGTCTTCCCCATGATTGTGGAGTCTACTGAAACAGACTAAGGGACCTTTGTAAATGCTTAGGAAGCCTTTGCAGTTTTTTTTTGTTAATTATTCTAATTCACTGAGATAATGACTTTTGGGTTTTCATTGGCTGTAATCCATAATCATCAACATTAACAGAAATAAACACTTGAAATAGATCACTATGTTTGTAATGACTCAATATAATATATGAGCTTCACTGTTTGTATTGAAAAACTGAAATAAATTTACTCTCTGATATTCTAATTGTGTGAGAAGCACTTGTATGTAAAAAATGTTTTGGAAATGTCGGAGGTCTGAGCTCCCACTTGGGCGTCCGACAGACAGCGGTAATTCCGCATTCGTTCACTATGCGCTCAGTGGCACCGGCTAGATTTTATCTAGGTTGTCCGGGGTTAATCTAGCTGGTACTCGGATTGGAGGCTGGGTCACGCCCTCTGCCTTTAAATAGTTCTGCTGAACTTTGGGCGTCGCCGATTATAGCTTGTGTCTTTGTGCCTGGTGATCTCGGTCTGGAGTGGTGGTCTAGGAGAAAGAATATCGTATCTGGTGGTGTATTATCCTTTGTCATATTTCTCCTTCCTATATTTGTATTTGTTCTGCCCTGTGCACATTTTCGCGTATTTCTGTGTGACTGTGGCGTGGTGCGTTTTTCATTTTTCCCTGTCTGTGCCTTCTGTGGGGATTGGTGTGTGGTCTCTTCACTGGGTGGCGGGTGGTGGTTTCAGCTTAGGGCTGAAACAGGAGACAGGGTCAGGCCTAGCGGCCCAGACATGCACACCTTTAGTGTAACTTCTGGGAGAGGGACAGACAGGGTTTTCCTAGCCTGAGGGATATCACAGGGGCCCGGGTAACCAGCCTTAATCTACCCAGTACTCCCATGACAGCCCTATTCTGACCTTGTCTATTTTTATGTCTGCTGACACATAGGAAGGTGAACAACAAGAGTTACCTACTGTCACCTTGTCATGGCAAGATGGCTTTTACGGTATTTATTAAGTAAAACAATGTTAACTAAAGGTACCATCACACTAGACGATATCGCTAGCGATCCGTGACGTTGCAGCATCCTCGCTAGCGATATCGTCCAGTGTGACAGGCAGCAGCGATCAGGCCCCTGCTGTGCTGTCGCTGGTCGGGGAAGAAAGTCCAGAACTTTATTTGGTCGCTGGACTCCCCGTAGACATCGCTGAATCGGCGTGTGTGACACCGATTCAGCGATGTCTTCACTGGTAACCAGGGTAAACATCGGGTAACTAAGCGCAGGGCCGCGCTTAGTAACCCGATGTTTACCCTGGTTACCATCCTAAAAGTAAAAAAAAAAAAACACTACATACTTACCTACAGCCGTCTGTCCTCCAGCGCTGTGCTCTGCACTCCTCCTGTACTGGCTGTGAGCGTCGGTCAGCCGGAAAGCAGAGCGGTGACATCACCGCTCTGCTTTCCGGCCGCTGTGCTCACAGCCAGTGCAGGAGGAGTGCAGAGAAGCTGAGCGCCGGGGACAGACAGCGGTAGGTAAGTATGTAGTGTTTGTTTTTTTTTACTTTTAGGATGGTAACCAGGGTAAACATCGGGTTACTAAGCGCGGCCCTGCGCTTAGTTACCCGATGTTTACCCTGGTTACCGGCATCGTTGGTCGCTGGAGAGCTGTCTGTGTGACAGCTCTCCAGCGACCAAACAGCGACGCTGCAGCGATCCGGATCGTTGTCGGTATCGCTGCAGCGTCGCTAAGTGTGACGGTACCTTAAGTGTCCTCAGTTATTTACATGTACTATTTATTTACTTACTACAGGGTATTTGCACATATAAAAAGAGACCCGTCAGTCCAGTAGAGCCATGTGACTCACGCAATATATACCTCAACTAGCATCGCAATACCCATAGCTCTAATCTTGTCTTTCTACCATTTCCCTTCATGCAATCCGCCTCATTCTGATGAAAGTCTAGATATAGGACCAAAACTTTAATATCATTTTGGATCTATTGGACTGTTTGAATAAATTTCTTCTGTTCATCATCTCCGCTTGACGGGCCGATATTTCGTCTAGTTACTATTACGAACTGGAACCCTACTCGGACACCCACCCACCTTGTCGGAGTCTCATATATCATTGCTTGCCATACACTTCCCTGCTGTGACTAGTCATCTATGGACAGCCATACACATTGGATATATATCAGTCGTACGATGCTTGTCAATCGTTTGGCCAACAGCCATCTAGGCCAACACTCCCATACACAGGATCGTTCACCGAGCCGAGCGCTCCTATGTTCTCTATGAGAAAGTCGTATTTGCTATTGACATCTTTACCGTTTATCGTCCGGTGCCCCCATACACATTAGACCGTTGGCCGAGCCTGTCAATATCAGTGGGTTCAGCAGACAATTGTCTAGTCTGTATGGGGTCTTAAGTCACTTCATTCCCAGTTTCCTGTTCAAAGTCTGAAATCATTGAAACATTCAGGGTGAAACATATTTAGAATTATGCCGCCTGTCTCTGATTCATCCTGACCATCTTTTGGGCAGTGTGAACCACCTGATAGGTTCCCTTTAAGAATCCAACTCATAGTTGCGCAATACTACAAAGCTATTAAGTTCCTTTTGTTAATAATTTCTCCACAAACAAATCTGAAGAAACGTTGTAAATCCCAATGTTTACTGAGCCGATGAATGTCTTCCAGATGGATTAGGATGTTGATACATTCCTATTATATATTTATATTGATTCTCAAAGAGACATAAATTGTCAGAGACCCATGAATTACAAGACGCTACTGACTGTAAACCAGTCGTTCTTCTGAAGCTCCTTAATGGTTCACATCTGCAGGATTGTGGAGGTGACAGAGATGTTAGATAGACATTTTCCAGTAAGATAAGCTCAGCATGAGATACAATAGTAATGACAGGATGCGTCTATTGTGTTTAAAAGGAAAATATCTTAGAAGTATTTTATGTTTCCAAAATTAGAAAAGTAATTACGCTTCATCATGAAACTTATACCACCCACGGTATTTGCTTGTATTATAAAAGTTACATTCTTTTGTATAGGGGCAGTGTTGTAGTAATATTATTTTACCTAAAAGTAGTAATATAGTATTTATATTCTTGCAAATATGAGGCAGTATTATAATAGTTACATTCTTGTACCTAATGATAGTATTATAGTAGTTATAATGTTACACATAGGAGCAGTATTATAGTAGTTATATTCTTGCACATACTGTAGGAGCAGTATTATAGTAGTTATATTCTTGTACATAGGGGCAGTATTATAGTAGCTATATTCTTGTACATAGGAGGCAGTATTATAGTGGTTATATTCTTGTACATATGAGGCAGTATTATAGTAGTTCTATTCCTGTACAGAGGGGCCGTATTATAGCAGTTACATTCTTGTACATGGGAACAGTATTACAGTAGTTATATTCTTGTACATAGGAGGCAGTATTATATTAGTTATACTCTTGCACATAGGACCAGTATTATAGTAGTTATATTCTAGCACATAGGATCAGTATTATAGTAGTTATATTCTTGTACATAGAGGCAGTATTATAGTAGTTATATTCTTATACATATGGGCAGTATTATAGTAGTTATATTCTTATACATATGGGCAGTATTATAGTAGTTATATTCTAGCACATAGGATCAGTATTATAGTAGTTATATTCTTGTACATAGAGGCAGTATTATAGTAGTTATATTCTTATACATATGGGCAGTATTATAGTAGTTATATTCTTGTACATAGGCACAGTATTTTAGTAGTTATATTCTTGTACATAGAAGCAGTATTATAGTAGTTATATTCCTGTACATAGGGGCAGTATTATAGTAGTTATATTCTTGCACATAGGAGGCAATATTATAATAGTTACAGTATATACTTGTACATAGGAGGCAGTATTATAGTAGTTATAGTCTTGTACATAGGAAGCAGTATTATAGTAGTTATATTCTTGTATATAGGATGCAGTATTATAGTAGTTATATTCTAGTACATAGGAGCAGTATTATAGTAGTTATATTCTTGTACATAGGGGCAGTATTATAGTAGTTACATTCTTGTACATAGGAGGCAGTATTATAGTAGTTATTTTCTTGTACATAGGAGGCAGTATTATAATAGTTATATTCTTGTATATAGGATGCAGTATTATAGTAGTTATATTCTAGTACAGGGGTGTCAAACTGCATTCCTCGAGGGCCGCAAACCATGCGTGTTTTCAAGATTTCCTTAGCATTGCACAAGGTGCTGCAATCATTATGTGTATAGGTGATTAAATTATCACCTGTGCAGTACAAGGAAATCCTGAAAACATGACCTGTTTGCAGCCCTCGAGGAATGCAGTTTGACACCCCTGTTCTAGTACATAGGGGCAGTATTATAGTAGTTATATTCTTGTACATACTGTAGGAGCAGTATTATAGTAGTTATATTCTTGTACATAGAGGCAGTATTATAGTACTATTCCTGTACAGAGGGGGCCGTATTATAGCAGTTACATTCTTGTACATGGGAACAGTATTACAGTAGTTATATTCTTGTATATAGGATGCAGTATTATATTAGTTGTATTCTTATACATAGGACCAGTATTATAGTAGTTACATTCTTGTACATAGGAGGCAGTATTATAGTAGTTATATTCTTGTACATAGGAGGCAGTATTATAGTAGTTATATTCTTGTATATAATATGCAGTATTATAGTAGTTATATTCTAGTACATAGGAGCAGTATTATAGTAGTTATATTCTTGTACATAAGGGCAGTATTATAGTAGTTACATTCTAGCACATAGGATCAGTATTATAGTAGTTATATTCTTGTACATAGAGGCAGTATTATAGTAGTTATATTCTTATACATATGGGCAGTATTATAGTAGTTATATTCTTGTACATAGTGTAGCATGGCTAAAGGGTTTGTAGTCGATGGGAGGTATGTGCCACATAAGTGCCTGGTTGCTGTAATGTAGCCCGGAGTATTCCTTTCTTGCACATAATCTTGTATATGTGTTTCAGGACCTGTGGTAATGTCAGACCACATGGCTAATCATGTGATGGGTTACTGGGTGGGGTTAGCTCTTTATAAGACTGGCTAATCCTTTACACAGCAGAGATGTGTGGAGGTGAAACCCTCCTGAGTGTGTTACGGCTTCAGGACTGAGCCGGATGAACTGGACACTTGTTTTTCTTTACCTGAACCAAAGGCTATTTGTTTTCTGTTGTTTGCCACATGGTTTATGAAGCAATAAACCCAGTGAACGTTAAAGGAACACGTCTCCTGAGTGTCAGCCGTCGCAGCTGAGTGAGTGAAATCCTTACAATTGGTGGAGACGTGCGAGCAGCGTTCCCAGCGGAGACGTGAGTTTATTTTGAATGTCCTGGGTCAAGGCTGTTGCAAGCCAGCAAGCATTGCCGGAGAAAATGGAGGACCTGCTGAAACAATTGGTCCAGATGCAGTCACAGCAGGAGAAAAGGCAGCAAGAGACCAACAGGCTGTTGATGCAGCAGATACAACAGAGCCAGCAGGAGCAACGGCAGCAGATGCAACAAAGCCAGCAGGAGCAACGGCAGCAGTTACAACAGAGCCAGCAGCAGATGCAGCAGAGCCAGCAGGAGCAACGGCAGCAGATGCAGCAGAGCCAGCAGGAGCATCAGCAGCAGATGCAGCTTCTGGCAACCGCCATCCAGGGCAAGGCGAGCGCCCCAACCCCAGGTTTGGCTGATGACACCCACGTCCGGAAAACGGTAAGACGCGCGTTGCAGAAAATGACTCCCGGGGATGATGTTGAGGCCTTCCTGACGGTGTTTGAGAGGGTCGCTGAGAGGGAAAAACTTCCGCCAGAGCAGTGGGCAGAGGTACTTGCGCTATCACTATATATGCACGGTATATAATAGTGTATTGGTCTCTATGTTCCATTGTAGAACTGAGAATGGTTTTTTTGTATTTTTGATGTTTATTTGTATCTTATGTACATAGATAATATATTCTTCTGTTCTGTTTTTTTTATGTCAATGCAGTACACTGAGGAAGGTCAATAATACTGACCGAAACGTCTGTACGAGTGGCTGCTAATAAAAATTACGACATATTGAAGTTGAGTGCCAAAGTCTATTTCTTATTGCTACTGGTTTGGGAACCTTCTTTGTGCACCTCACAGCTGTGCCACGTGTCTTCCATAATATATACCTGACGGGAGAACCCCAGAAGGCGTACTATGATTTGACCTTACAGGATGCCAAAGAGTATCACAAATTGAAAGCCGAGATTCTCGCACGTTTGGGGGTGACACTGACTGTCAGGGCACAGCGAGTTCACTCCTGGGGCTATCACCGGGACAAACCACCTCGTTCCCAAATGTTTGATCTGTTGCACCTGGTCCAGAAATGGCTGCAGCCAGAATCCTCTGCGCCTGCACAGATGGTAGAACGGGTGATGATGGATCGGTTTGTCCATTCCCTCCCGAGGCCTATACAGTCTTGGGTTGCCCAGGGTGATCCCCAGAATGCCGACGAGCTGATCGGACTGGTTGAGAGGTACCAAGGGTTGGAAGGCTCCTTCGGGAGGCAGCCCATGCCGTACTGGGGATCCCAGAAGGCAGCTGAGTCCCAAAAAGGGGTGGTGCGTCCAAGGTCACAAAGGGCGGGGGAGGTGGTGCCCAAGGTCCCCACGGGTGATATTATTTGTTGGAGGTGCCACAAGCCAGGACATATAGCTGCCCGTTGTTCCCAAATCACTGAGCAGATGGACTGCAGCATGGGACGCCGTTGTTCATACTATGCGTATCCAGCTTGCAGTGTGAACTCTCCGCCCAACGAGGGACCTCAAGCATGTCCCGTGAAGGTGAACGGTCAAGCAGTAACGGCACTGTTAGACTCGGGGAGCCTAGTGACCCTGGTGAGGGCCACTTTTCCTCTCCACCTGCTCCCGGGAAAGAAGGTCGGAGTGCGGTGCATACATGGTGATGCAAAGGACTACCCTGTGGCCAGTGTGAACATTGAAACGACATGTGGCACGGAGTCCCACATAGTCGGCGTCGTTCAGGACTTGTTGCACCCTATAATTATTGGCCGGGATTTCTGTTTGTTTTGGGATTTGTGGGGGAAAGGTTCTGAGCTCCCTAGCAAGAGTAGGGAACCAGTGAACCCGGGAAGGGTGGTGCCACACCCAGAGTCAGACAGATTTCTTTTTTGTGTCCTGGCTGGAGATGAGGAGGAAGTGTCCCCTGCATCTGACATTCTGGAGTTAGAGGTATCCGGTGAAAATTTTGGGACTGCCCAACATAGGGACCCCACTCTGAGGGAAGCCTTTAATAATGTCACAGTTATTGACGGGGTGGTACAGGAGCCGGGGGCAGACACAAGATTTCCCCATTTTCTAATGAGCAGGGAGTTGTTGTACTGGGTCACGAAAATAAGGGAGGAGTTGGTAGAGCAGTTGGTAGTGCCGGGTCCATATAGACGGAAGGTGTTGGACATGGCCCATTCACACATCTTGGGTGGACACCTAGGGGTGGAAAAAACGCAGGAACGGGTTGTGCAGAGGTTCTATTGGCCTGGGTGCCACCGGGAAATAGTGAACTATTGCAGGTCCTGCCCTACATGTCAGCTAACTGCTCCCACTCCTCATTTCCGGAACCCCCTTGTGCCACTGCCCATTATTGAGGTGCCATTCGAGAGAATTGCCATGGACTTGGTCGGTCCCTTAGTTAAATCAGCCCGGGGCCATCAGTATATATTAGTCATCCTGGACTACGCCACACGCTATCCTGAGGCAATTCCCTTGAGAAATTCTTCTTCAAAGAGTATAGCTCGCGAGTTGGTCCATGTCTTTTCCCGGACAGGTCTGCCGAAGGAGATCCTGACTGACCAGGGGACACCTTTCATGAGCAAGGTGATGAGGGAACTATGCAAAGCCCTGAAAATCTCCCAGTTGAGGACCTCGGTGTACCATCCCCAGTCAGATGGCCTTGTTGAGAGATTTAACAAGACACTGAAGAGCATGCTGAGAAAAGCTATAGAGAAAGACGGTAGAGACTGGGATTGTCTCTTACCCTATTTGATGTTTTCCATTCGTGAAGTTCCACAGGCCTCCACAGGTTTCTCACCGTTTGAGCTTCTGTATGGCCGACATCCACGGGGACTCCTGGATATAGCCAAGGAAACCTGGGAAGCCGAAGTCACGCCCCACAGAAGCGTCATTGAGCATGTGGCCCTGATGCAGCAGAGGATTGCAAAGGTGATGCCTATCGTGAAAGAACACCTTCTCCAAGCACAAGAAGCTCAGGCCAGGGTCTACAACCGGTCTGCAAGAGTGAGGCAATTCAATCCGGGAGACCGAGTTCTTGTGTTAGTTCCGACAGTGGAAAGCAAGTTCTTGGCCAAATGGCAAGGGCCATATGAGGTTGTCGAGAAACTTGGTGAAGTAAACTATAAAATTCACCAACCAGGAAGACGGAAACCATTCCAAATATACCATGTCAACCTTATCAAGCCGTGGCAAGATAGAGAGCCGACAGTAACTCCATCGTTGTTAAGCAACCCAGAAGATGAGGTTGGAGCGGTTACTATAGCGGAGACGCTATCGGAGTCCCAGAAACAGCAATGCCGGGAGTTACTCCAGAAAAACAGGGACCTGTTTTCCGAGTTGCCTGGGTACACGAAGGTCATAGAGCATGAGGTCCTGACAGAGCCCCATGTGCGCGTGAACGTGAAGCCCTATAGAATTCCTGAGGCCCGTCGAGAAATAGTCTCCAAGGAAGTGGAGCGTATGTTGAAGCTTGGAGTCATTGAGGAATCCAAGAGCGGTTGGTCGAGCCCAATTGTCCTGGTCCCAAAACCTGATGGGGAGTGGAGATTTTGCAACGACTATAGGAAGTTGAATGAGGTCTCCAAGTTCGACGCATATCCCATGCCCCGAGTTGATGAGCTCATCGAAAGGCTTGGGCCCGCCAGGTACATAACCACCTTGGATTTGACGAAGGGGTATTGGCAGATCCCCATGGCACAGGAAGCCAAGGAGAAGACGGCGTTTTCTACACCAGATGGATGCTTCCAGTATGTCCGGATGCCATTTGGCCTACAGGGAGCTCCGGCCACCTTCCAAAGGGCTATGGATAGAGTCCTTGCACCCCACAAGGCATACGCTGCTGCGTACCTAGATGATATCGTCATCTTTAGCCCGGACTGGGAGAGTCATCTGGAGAAAGTCCAAGCGGTGTTTGATGCTATAAGAGAGGCCAGATTTACAATAAACCCGAAGAAGTGTGCATTGGGTAAAGAAGAAGCTAAGTACCTTGGATACATAGTGGGTCATGGAGAAATAAAACCCCAAATCAGTAAAGTGGAGGCAATTCAAACATGGCCAAAACCAGTTTCCAAGAAGCAAGTTAAAGCCTTCCTGGGAATCGTGGGATATTACAGGAGGTTCATCCCAAACTTCGCCACAATGGCGGCGCCTCTGACTGACCTGCTAAAAGGGACAAAATCAGTAATGGTTAAGTGGTCCGAAGAAACAGATTCAGCCTTCCAAGAAATGAAAGAGGCTTTATGTAAGCAACCCGTTCTGATGGCCCCCAACTTCAAGAAAGAGTTTATTCTCCAGACAGATGCCTCAGATGTTGGGGTGGGAGCAGTCCTTTCCCAAGAACTACATGGGGAGGAGCATCCTGTTCTCTATCTGAGTAGGAAACTGTCCTCATCTGAAAAGAACTACTCAGTCGTTGAGAAGGAGTGCTTGGCCATAAAATGGGCAGTGGACACATTGCGGTACTATCTGCTGGGACGTAAATTTAGACTGGTATCTGACCATGCCCCGCTTAGGTGGATGAGAGAAACGAAAGGAAGAAATGCTAGAGTCACCCGTTGGTTCTTAGCCCTGCAGGACTTCAGTTTCCATGTGGAACATAGGGCCGGAAAGCTGCACGGTAATGCGGATGCCCTATCGAGAATCCCTTGTTTAGTGGGGGAAAGTGCCAAGCCCCACGGCTTTAGGCAGAGGGGGGAGGTATGTAGCATGGCTAAAGGGTTTGTAGTCGATGGGAGGTATGTGCCACATAAGTGCCTGGTTGCTGTAATGTAGCCCGGAGTATTCCTTTCTTGCACATAATCTTGTATATGTGTTTCAGGACCTGTGGTAATGTCAGACCACATGGCTAATCATGTGATGGGTTACTGGGTGGGGTTAGCTCTTTATAAGACTGGCTAATCCTTTACACAGCAGAGATGTGTGGAGGTGAAACCCTCCTGAGTGTGTTACGGCTTCAGGACTGAGCCGGATGAACTGGACACTTGTTTTTCTTTACCTGAACCAAAGGCTATTTGTTTTCTGTTGTTTGCAACATGGTTTATGAAGCAATAAACCCAGTGAACTTTAAAGGAACACGTCTCCTGAGTGTCAGCCGTCGCAGCTGAGTGAGTGAAATCCTTACAATAGGCACAGTATTATAGTAGTTATATTCTTGTACATAGAAACAGTATTATAGTAGTTATATTCCTGTACATAGGGGCAGTATTATAGTAGTTATATTCTAGTACATAGGAGCAGTATTATAGTAGTTACATTCTTGTACATAGGAGGCAGTATTATAGTAGTTATATTCTTGTACATAGGAGGCAGTATTATAGTAGTTACATTCTTGTACATAGGAGGTAGTATTATAGTAGTTATATACTTGTACATAGGAGGCAGTATTATAGTAGTTATATTCTTGTATATAGGAGGTAGTATTATAGTAGTTATATTCTTGTACAGGGGTGTCAAACTGCATTCCTCGAGGGCCGCAAAGCATGCGTGTTTTCAAGATTTCCTTAGCATTGCACAAGGTGCTGCAGTCATTATGTGTATAGGTGATTAAATTATCACCTGTGCAGTACAAGGAAATCCTGAAAACATGACCTGTTTGCAGCCCTCGAGGAATGCAGTTTGACACCTCTGTTCTAGTACATAGGGGCAGTATTATAGTAGTTATATTCTTGTACATACTGTAGGAGCAGTATTATAGTAGTTATATTCTTGTACATAGAGGCAGTATTATAGTAGTTCTATTCCTGTATAGAGGGGGCCGTATTATAGCAGTTACATTCTTGTACATGGGAACGGTATTACATTAGTTATATTCTTGTACATAGGACCAGTATTATAGTAGTTACATTCTTGTACATAGGAGGCAGTATTATAGTAGTTATATTCTTGTACATAGGAGGCAGTATTATAGTAGTTATATTCTTGTATATAATATGCAGTATTATAGTAGTTATATTCTAGCACATAGGATCAGTATTATAGTAGTTATATTCTTGTACATAGAGGCAGTATTATAGTAATTATATTCTTTTACATATGGGCAGTATTATAGTAGTTATATTCTTTTACATATGGACAGTATTATAGTAGTTATATTCTTTTACATATGGGCAGTATTATAGTAGTTATATTCTTTTACATATGGACAGTATTATAGTAGTTATATTCTTGTACATAGGCACAGTATTATAGTAGTTATATTCTTGTACATAGAAGCAGTATTATAGTAGTTATATTCCTGTACATAGGGGCAGTATTATAGTAGGAAAAAGCAGAAGTCCAGCGCGGGTGATGTCCATAAAAAATACCTTTTATTCCATATTCGTTAAAAGCACATAAATCCAAAGTCCATCTTCATATCCATAGACACAAAAACGGGTGATTCCTACCAGTGACAGTCACAGGCTTAAAGTGCATTAAAATCATACGCGCTTCAACGGTCGTGCCGCCTTACTCATTGTGATAAAAATAAAATGAAAGAGGGCTGCCATATAGGCTCTCTCTCTGCTTAAGGCAGGAGAAAGAGAGAGGGGAAAAAAAAAAGTCTATGGACTTTTATATGGATGTTATATATACAAGAATTATAACTTATCATTCATAATAATTCATAAGATCCTGCCGGATATTCATGCCTAGGGGGGCTCTGGACTTAAGTTGATACATTCACCATATCTCTCTGTTGGTTATTTTTCTTTTTATATCTCCCCCTCGGAATGAAGCTTTAACCCTTTCAATCCCGCGGACCTCCACAGAGGCGAAAGAAGATGAGAAAAATGTGGTAATTAACTTGTCCAGCTATGTAATTAGTGAGACCCAAATGGACATTCTATCTAAAGGTCTCACCTTCTCCCCTACAAATGAATTTGATATGTACAGAACATTACTAGATGTAAATAAATTTGTTCGAAATTTGACTTTAAAATGCCACTTTTTCAAGGAAAAATCTGACCAGGATACTATACAGAACCTGACCACACAGAGTGACCAGACCACACTGGGTGAAATAGGGACTTTCCAGGAACTTTGCTCCATTAGTGACCTGAGGACCCTTGAGAGTGAATCTATAGAATCCACCAAAAACCTAAACTCTGGTTATAAATCAAAAAAACCCTATTTTTACCCTGTCAATTCAAGACCTAACATCTTGGATTCATTCCAGGAATGCATAGAGGTGGACCTGATAGAACTCAAGAAAAAATCCTCATGTAACCATAACAGACCCAATCTGAGTAAACTAGAAAGGAAAGCTCCGGAGGAGATCAGAGGCAACCAGGATCTCATGGTCAGAAGAGCTGACAAGGGAGGAGCTGTGGTCCTACTGAATGCAGGTCTATATGTCCAGCAGAACATGGTGATGCTGAATAACAGCAACACGTATAGGAGACTACAGCATGATCCCACTGAACTATTCCAGAAAAAATTAAAACATCTGCTTTCTGAGGGTTTTGCTATAGGGGCACTGGATAAAAAACTGTCTGAGGATTTATTTGTGGAACACCCTATAATCCCCATCTTCCACTCCCTGCCTAAGATCCACAAGGAAGTCTTTCCTCCTACATTCAGACCCATAGTAGCAGGGATTGGAAGCATGGGTGAAAACCTCAGTACCTGGGTGGATATGTATCTGCAACCACTGATTTCTAGACTACCAGGCTATATAAAAGATACAAAGCATTTGATTTCCTCCCTGGATAAGACGGAATGGTCTGGAGACTGTATCTTCATCTCCTGTGACGTGGAGGCCTTGTATCCCTCCCTATCTCCATCCTGAGGAGACATCTCCAGGACTACAGTGACTACACTCCAGCTATACAGGAATTTTTGATTTCCTCTGTGGACTTTCTCCTCAAACATAACTTTTTTTCCTTTAATAAAGAGTTTTTTTTGCAGGTTTGTGGAGCCCCGATGGGCGCAGGGTTCTCGCCATCTATCGCTAACCTGTATATGGCAGCCTGGGAGAGCTTGTTCATGTTTTCACATGTTAACCCCTTCTCCCCCTATATTAGGTGGCTGGGGCGCTATCTGGACGACCTGCTCCTCATATGGGAGGGACCTGCGGACTTGATATCTGAACTTATCAAATATATGAATGATAATGAAATGAATTTGAAATTCACCTATACAATTGGGGGTAGAAACATTAATTTTTTAGATGTTACTTTAGATCTAAATTCAGATTCAATCATCACAATCTCCCCTTTCAGGAAAAATACCGCGACTAATTCCATATTACATGCCAAATCATGTCATCCGAGACATGTAATAAAAAACATACCTGTGGGGGAACTCTACAGGTTTAAGAGGAACAGTACCGCCAAGGAAGTGTATGACAGGAGTAAGAGGGAGGTGAGGGGCAGGCTGGCTCATAGGGGCTATCCCAGCTGGATGCTGCAGAGGGCTGAGAGCATTGTGGAGGATATAGATCGGGAGACTATGCTGAATAAGGCGAGTAGTAACCGTGTGTCCAGTGAGGAGCACATCACCTTCACCGCTACATACAGCCCTCAGTGATATCATCAGAAAAAGAATCCCTATGCTGAGCCAGGATAAAAAGCTGAACCAAATCCTGTCCAAACCAGTGCGCTATATTGCTAAAAAAGCCCCTCGTCTGAACGACATCTTATCCCCCAGCCTCTTTGTTAGTGAGGACAAAAGGTTAAAAGAGAAAGAAAACTGGCTCAGTACTAAAGGCACATACAAGTGTGGGCACAATATCTGCACCTGCTGTAAATACATGGTGAACAGTAAGGAATTCCACTCATCTGTCACCAAAAAGACCTACAAAATTAACCACTACATTAACTGCAACACCTCCAATGTGGTGTATCTGATTAATTGCACCACCTGTGAGCAGCAATATGTGGGGTGCACAGGGGGTCCCCTGAAAGTGAGAATAAGGAGGCACTTGTCTGATGCAGTGAATAAAATCACCCATAAGAGCTCTGCTGCATCCAAACACTTCATCCATAAACACAATGGGAAAGGGTTAAAGCTCCATTCCGAGGGGGAGATATAAAAAGAAAAATAACCAACAGAGAGATATGGTGGATGTATCAACTTAAGTCCAGAGCCCCCCTAGGCATGAATATCCGGCAGGATCTTATGAATTATTATGAATGATAAGTTATAATTCTTGTATATATAACATCCATATAAAAGTCCATAGACTTTTTTTTTTTTTTTTTTCCCCCCTCTCTCTTTCTCCTGCCTTAAGCTTAGTATTTGGACATGCAAATTTCAGGCTAAACTCATTAATTACCTGTAGGTGTTGCCCTGTTTCTGTTGTCTGCAAGATCAGGGGGTGTAACCTAATGGGCCTAGTCCTATATGGCAGCCCTCTTTCATTTTATTTTTATCACAATGAGTAAGGCGGCACGACCGTTGAAACGCGTATGATTTTAATGCACTTTAAGCCTGTGACTGTCACTGGTAGGAATCACCCGTTTTTGTGTCTATGCATATGAAGATGGACTTTGGATTTATGTGCTTTTAACGAATATGGAATAAAAGGTATTTTTTATGGACATCACCCGCGCTGGACATCTGCTTTTTCTTTCAAACTACTTGCTGCACTGCATGATCCGTGCGCTGGGCCTGAGAGGAGGTGATCTGATCTTCGTTGCTTTTTCTTTTCAGTATTATAGTAGTTATATTCTTGTACATAGGAGGCAATGTTATAGTAGTTACAGTATATACTTGTACATAGGGAGCAGTATTATAGTAGTTGTATTCTTGTATATAGGATGCAGTATTATAGTAGTTATATTCTAGTACATAGGAGCAGTATTATAGTAGTTGTATTCTTGTATATAGGATGCAGTATTATAGTAGTTATATTCTAGTACATAGGAGCAGTATTATAGTAGTTGTATTCTTGTATATAGAAGCAGTATTATAGTAGTTATATTCTTGTACATAGGAGCAGTATTATAGTAGTTGTATTCTTGTACATAGAAAGCAGTATTACAGTAGTTATATTCTTGTACATAGGAGCAGTATTACAGTAGTTATATTCTTGTATATAGGATGCAGTATTATAGTAGTTACATTCTTGTATATAGGATGCAGTATTATAGTAGTTATATTCTTGTATATAGGGGCAGTATTATAGTAGTTATATTCTAGTACATAGGAGCAGTATTATAGTAGTTATATTCTTGTACATAGGGGCAGTATTATAGTAGTTATATTCTTGTACATAGGAGGCAGTATTAGAGTAGTTATATTCTTGTACATAGGAGGCAGTATTAGAGTAGTTATATTCTTGTATATAGGATGCAGTATTATAGTAGTTATATTCTAGTACAGGGGTGTCAAATTGCATTCCTCGAGGGCCGCAAACCATGCGTGTTTTCAAGATTTCCTTAGCATTGCACAAGGTGCTGCAATCATTATGTGTGTAGGTGATTAAATTATCACCTGTGCAGTACAAGGAAATCCTGAAAACATGACCTGTTTGCAGCCCTCGAGGAATGCAGTTTGACACCCCTGTTCTAGTACATTGGGGCAGTATAATAGTAGTTATATTCTTGTACATACTGTAGGAGCAGTATTATAGTAGTTATATTCTTGTACATAGAGGCAGTATTATAGTAGTTATATTCTTGTTATAAACATCGGCACCGCGCTTGGGTTATTAAAGAAATGCCATTACCCTAATACCCCTGGGTATGCTGGTGAAAACATGTGTCCTGCTGCAAACGAAATATGAGATGTCGCGCTAAAAGTCAGGCGCTGCACTGCTATGTACTTAGAATGAGCCCCTTCTAGGAAACAACGTTAAGGGGCCAAATGGAAAAAAAGGAAGAAAGGAGGGGATTCCTTACCGTGAATAACGATACTGGGCACGCTCCGCTGCTGATGGGTGTATGAACGAATGAGGCACAGTCATAAACCGCTGGCGATGATCAGAGGGTGGGCACGCAGGAGCGTGTGCGGTCGGGCGGTGCGGATGTAGCACAATCCGTGCCAACTAGCGATGACCGGAGGGTGGGCACACAGAAGCGTGTGCGGACGAGCGGTATGAAGTGCCGCTACTGAGTGCAGAGCCAGGGAACGTCCCGGCCGGAGGCGTCCTTGGTTGCACTAGGAAACAAAGATGGCCGACGCTGACAAGCAGCGTGTGACGTCACAGGCCTACGGAGGCTCCCGAGGACCAAAAGAATTACCGACTCGTTTCAAAGGGTGAACGCCCGTCTTCATCAGGGTTATGGCCCCGCAGGAGGACTCCTCAACTATATACCTTTGCTCGTCCTATATCCCCACCCACCGAGAAACATTGCCCGCCCCAGTACCTGGGATGACCGCAGTTATATTCTTATACATATGGGCAGTATTATAGTAGTTATATTCTTGTACATAGGAGCAGTATTATAGTAGTTATATTCTTGTACATAGAAGCAGTATTATAGTAGATATATTCCTGTACATAGGAAGCAGTATTATAGTAGTTATATTCTTGTATATAGGATGCAGTATTATAGTAGTTATATTCTAGTACATAGGAGCAGTATTATAGTAGTTATATTCTTGTACATAGGATGCAGTATTATAGTAGTTATATTCTAGTACATAGGAGCAGTATTATAGTAGTTATATTCTTGTACATAGGTGGCAGTATTATAGTAGTTATATTCTTGTACATAGGAGGTATTATTATAGTAGTTATATTCTTGTATATAATATGCAGTATTATAGTAGTTATATTCTAGCACATTGGATCAGTATTATAGTAGTTATATTCTTGTACATAGAGGCAGTATTATAGTAGTTATATTCTTATACATATGGGCAGTATTATAGTAGTTATATTCTTGTACATAGAAGCAGTATTTTAGTAGTTATATTCCTGTACATAGGGGCAGTATTATAGTAGTTATATTCTTGTACATAGGGGCAGTATTATAGCAGTTATATTCTTGTACATAGGAGCAGTATTATAGTAGTTATATTCTTGTACATAGGGGCAGTATTATAGCAGTTATATTCTTGTACATAGGAGCAGTATTATAGTAGTTATATTCTTGTACATAGGAGGCAATATTATAGTAGTTACAGTATATACTTGTACATAGGAGGCAGTATTATAGTAGTTATATTCTTGTACATAGGAAGCAGTATTATAGTAGTTATATTCTTGTATATAGGATGCAGTATTATAGTAGTTATATTCTAGTACATAGGAGCAGTATTATAGTAGTTATATTCCTGTACATAGGGGCAGTATTATAGTAGTTATATTCTTGTACATATGAGGCAATATTATAGTAGTTATATACTTGTACATAGGAGGCAGTATTATAGTAGTTATATTCTTGTACATAGGAAGCAGTATTATAGTAGTTATATTCTTGTATATAGGATGCAGTATTATAGTAGTTATATTCTAGTACATAGGAGCAGTATTATAGTAGATATATTCTTGTACATAGGGGCAGTATTATAGTAGTTATATTCTTGTATATAGGATGCAGTATTATAGTAGTTATATTCTAGTACAGGGGTGTCAAATTGCATTCCTCGAGGGCCGCAAACCATGCGTGTTTTCAAGATTTCCTTAGCATTGCACAAGGTGCTGCAATCATTATGTGTGTAGGTGATTAAATTATCACCTGTGCAGTACAAGGAAATCCTGAAAACATGACCTGTTTGCAGCCCTCAAGGAATGCAGTTTGACACCCCTGTTCTAGTACATAGGAGCAGTATTATAGTAGTTATAGTATTGTACATAGGGACAGTATTATAGTAGTTATATTCTTGTACATAGGAGCAGTATTATAGTAGTTATATTCTTAGACATATGGGCAGTATTATAGTAGTTATATACTTGTACATAGGAGGCAGTATTATAGTAGTTATATTCTTGTACATAGGAAGCAGTATTATAGTAGTTATATTCTTGTATATACAGTTAGGTCCATATATATTTGGACAGGGACAACATTTTTCTAATTTTGGTTATAGACATTACCACGATGAATTTTAAACAAAACAATTCAGATGCAGTTGAAGTTCAGATTTTCAGCTTTCATTTGAGGGTATTAACATTAAAATTGGATGAAGGGTTTAGGAGTTTCAGCTCCTTAACATGTGCCACCCTGTTTTTAAAGGGATCAAAAGTAATTGGACAATTGACTCCAAGGCTATTTCATGGACAGGTGTGGGCAATCCCTTTGTTATGTCATTCTCAAGAAAGCAGATAAAAGGCCTGGAGTTGATTTGAGGTGTGGTGCTTGCATTTGGAAGGTTTTGCTCTGAAGTAAACATGCGGTCAAAGGAGCTCTCCATGCAGGTGAAACAAGCCATCTTTAAGCTGCGAAAACAGAAAAAACCCATCCGAGAAATTGCTACAGTATTAGGAGTGGCAAAATCTACAGTTTGGTACATCCTGAGAAAGAAAGAAAGCACTGGTGAACTCTTCAATGCAAAAAGACCTGGGCGCCCATGGAAGACAACAGTGGTGGATGATCGCAGAATAATCTCCATGGTGAAGAGAAACCCCTTCACAACAGCCAACCAAGTGAACAACACTCTCCAGGACGTAGGCATATCAATATCCAAATCTACCATAAAGGGAAGACTGCATGAAAGTAAATACAGAGGGTTCACTGCACGGTGCAAGCCACTCATAAGCATCAAGAATAAGAAGGCGAGACTGGACTTTGCTAAAAAACATCTAAAAAAGCCAGCACAGTTCTGGAAGAACATTCTTTGGACAGATGAAACCAAGATCAACCTCTACCAGAACGATGGAAAGAGAAAAGTATGGCGAAGGCGTGGTCCAGCTCATGATCCAAAGCATACCGCATCATCTGTAAAACACGACGGAGGCAGTGTGATGGCTTGGGCATGCATGGCTGCCAATGGCACTGAGTCACTAGTGTTTATTGATGACACAGGACAGAAGCAGCCAAATGAATTCTGAGGTATTCAGAGCCGCCATACTGTGTGCTCAGATCCAGCCAAATGCAGCCAAACTGATTGGTCATCGTTTCATACTACAGATGGACAATGACCCAAAACATAAAGCCAAAGCAACCCAGGAGTTTATTAAAGCAAAGAAGTGGAATATTCTTGAATGGCCAAGTCAGTCACCTGATCTCAACCCAATTGAGCATGCATTTCACTTGTTAAAGACTAAACTTCAGACAGAAAGGCCCACAAACAAACAGCAACTGAAAACCACCGCAGTGAAGGGCTGGCAGAGCATCAAAAAGGAGGAAACACAGCGTCTGGTGATGTCCATGAGTTCAAAACTTCAGGCAGTCATTGCCAACAAAGGGTTTTCAACCAAGTACTAGAAATGAACATTTTATATAAAATTATTGAATCTGTCCAATTACTTTGGGTCCCTTTAAAAACAGGGTGGCACATGTTAAGGAGCTGAAACTCCTAAACCCTTCATCCAATTTTAATGTGGATACCCTTAAATGAAAGCTGAAAGTCTGAACTTCAACTGCATCTGAATTGTTTTGTTTAAAATTCATTGTGGTAATGTCTACAACCAAAATTAGAAAAATGTTGTCTCTGTCCAAATATATATGGACCTAACTGTAGGATGCAGTATTATAGTAGTTATATTCTAGTACATAGGAGCAGTATTATAGTAGTTATATTCTTGTACGTAGGGGCAGTATTATAGTAGTTATATTCTAGTACATAGGAGCAGTATTATAGTAGTTATATTCTTGTACATAGGGGCAGTATTATAGTAGTTACATTCTTGTACATAGGAGGCAGTATTATAGTAGTTATATTCTTGTACATAGGGGCAGTATTATAGTAGTTATATTCTTGTACATGGGGGGTATTATTATAGTAGTTATAGTCTTGTCCATAGGGACAGTATTATAGTAGTTATATTATTATACATAGGAGCAGTATGATAGTAGTTATATTCTTGTACATAGTAGGCAATATTATAGTAGTTATATTCTTGTACATGGGGGCAGTATTATAGTAGTTATATTCTTGTACATAGGGGGCAGTATTATAGTAATTATATTCTTGTACATTGGGTGCAGTATTATAGTAATTTTATTCTTGTGCATAGGCAAGGCTGGCATCAGCATCTGACAATCTGGGCATGTGAGTAGGCTTGCTCAGGGCCCCAGTACTTGGTTAACATACCTCTCCACATTCCTCCCCATGTTCCTCCACTGACGTTTCAGGTCAGAGGGTGCAACAACGTGACTAGCGTGGGCCCTCTGCCTGAACAGTCACATTGCAGAGAGCCGGAAGACGGCGACGCCGGAAATTCTGGAGCACAGCAGCGGCCATTGAGGAAAGGTGAGTACTTCATTGTTTTGTGTTTGGAACAATATATGGGGTTCACCATATGCGGCCTATCCTATATCGAGCATTATGTGGGGCACATTATATATGGAGCATTATATGGGGCCCATTATATATGGAGTATCTTATGGGGCCTGATGTATACTGTAGCTTTATATGGGGCCCATCATATACTGTATGAAGGATTATATTGGGCCTCTTCTGTATGGAGAAATATATGGGACACATCATAAACTGTATGGAGCGTTATATGGGGCTTATTCTGTATGGAGCATTACATGGGGCCCAATATGTATGCAGCAATATATCGGCTCATTATACTGTATGGGGCAATACATGGCACTTATTATACTTCATGGGGCATATCATATACTGTATAGAGCATTATATAGGGCCCATTATATATGGAGCAATACACTAGGCCCATCATATACTGGAGCATTATATGGGCTCCATCATATACTGTATGGAGCATTATATGAGGCCTATCATATATTGTATGGAGCATTATATAGGGTCCATTATGTATGGAGCAATAAATGGGACTCATTCTTTATAGAGCATTATATGGGACCCATAATACTGTATGGAACAATATATAGGACTCATTATTCTGTATGGAGCACTATGTGATGACCATCATACTGTATGGAGCGATATATTGTGCTCATTATTCTGTACAGAGCGCTATGTTGTGCCAATAATACTGTCTGGAGCACTATTAATACTGTAATACTGTATGGAGGGCCATGCTGTCCGGTTTCCGAGCTATTGTAGAATTTACAATAGATATCACTCATGTAACGTAAGAAATAAGTGAAATCTTTGGCATTGTACTATACCTATATTTCTCTGCCGTATCTGTGCATCATGAATTCTGATATGTGTTAAAGGGACCTACTAAAAGACTCTCACCCGTGGCCCATGAAAACCTGGAGCCAGTCCTGTCTATTGGGACAGTATTATAGTAGTTGTGATCTTGTACATAGAAGCCTGTATTATATTAGTTATAATCTTGAACATAGGAGGCAGTATTATAGTAGTTATATTCTCATACATAGGAGCAGTATTATAGTAGTTATATTATTGTACATAGGGGCAGTAATATAGTAGGTACATTCTTGTACATAGGAGGCAATATTATAGTAGTTATGTTCTCATACATAGGGGGCAGTATTATAGTAGTTATATTCTCATACATAGGGGGCATTGTCATATTAGTTACTGTGTATATATACAGTGGGGCAAAAAAGTATTTAGTCAGTCAGCAATAGTGCAAGTTCCACCACTTAAAAAGATGAGAGGCGCCTGTAATTTACATCATAGGTAGACCTCAACTATGGGAGACAAACTGAGAAAAAAAAATCCAGAAAATCACATTGTCTGTTTTTTTAACATTTTATTTGCATATTATAGTGGAAAATAAGTATTTGGTCAGAAACAAACAATCAAGATTTCTGGCTCTCACAGACCTGTAACTTCTTCTTTAAGAGTCTCCTCTTTCCTCCACTCATTACCTGTAGTAATGGCACCTGTTTAAACTTGTTATCAGTATAAAAAGACACCTGTGCACACCCTCAAACAGTCTGACTCCAAACTCCACTATGGTGAAGACCAAAGAGCTGTCAAAGGACACCAGAAACAAAATTGTAGCCCTGCACCAGGCTGGGAAGACTGAATCTGCAATAGCCAACCAGCTTGGAGTGAAGAAATCAACATTGGGAGCAATAATTAGAAAATGGAAGACATACAAGACCACTGATAATCTCCATCGATCTGGGGCTCCACGCAAAATCCCACCCCATGGGGTCAGAATGATCACAAGAACAGTGAGCAAAAATCCAAGAACCACGCGGGGGGACCTAGTGAATGAACTGCAGAGAGCTGGGACCAATGTAACAAGGCCTACCATAAGTAACACACTACGCCACCATGGACTCGAATCCTGCAGTGCCAGATGTGTCCCACTGCTTAAGCCAGTACATGTCCGGGCCCGTCTGAAGTTTGCTAGAGAGCATTTAGATGATCCAGAGGAGTTTTGGGAGAATGTCCTATGGTCTGATGAAACGAAACTGGAACTGTTTGGTAGAAACACAACTTGTCGTGTTTGGAGGAAAAAGAATACTGAGTTGCATCCATCAAACACCATACCTACTGTAAAGCATGGTGGTGGAAACATCATGCTTTGGGGCTGTTTCTCTGCAAAGGGGCCAGGACGACTGATCCGGGTACATGAAAGAATGAATGGGGCCATGTATCGTGAGATTTTGAGTGCAAACCTCTTTCCATCATCAAGGGCATTGAAGATGAAACATGGCTGGGTCTTTCAACATGACAATGATCCAAAGCACACCGCCAGGGCAATGAAGGAGTGGCTTCATAAGAAGCATTTCAAGGTCCTGGAGTGGCCTAGCCAGTCTCCAGATCTCAACCCTATAGAAAACCTTTGGAGGGAGTTGAAAGTCCATGTTGCCAAGCGAAAATCCAAAAACATCACTGCTCTAGAGGAGATCTGCATGGAGGAATGGGCCAACATACCAACAACAGTGTGTGGCTACCTTGTGAAGACTTACAGAAAACGTTTGACCTCTGTCATTGCCAACAAAGGATATATTACAATGTATTGAGATGAAATTTTGTTTCTGACCAAATACTTATTTTCCACCATAATATGCAAATAAAATGTTAAAAAAACAGACAATGTGATTTTCTGGATTTTTTTTTCTCAGTTTGTCTCCCATAGTTGAGGTCTACCTATGATGTAAATTACAGACGCCTCTCATCTTTTTAAGTGGTGGAACTTGCACTATTGCTGACTGACTAAATACTTTTTTGCCCCACTGTATATATATATATATATATATATATATATAATTGTACATAGGGGAAGTATTATAGTAGTTATTTTCTTGTACATGTAATGGGTGTGACATTTATTTAGTCTGTTTTGCCCAATGCCCTTTATTTATGTAATGTGATACTGCTACACTCACTGGTGTAGTGTCACTTTTGTATCTTTGGTACTGCTACACTAATAATGTGTATTACCATTCCAGCTAAATGTATATAGCACTTTAAGTCATGTAAATGTGTATAGTATCCCTGTTATATATAGGGGAATCTCAAACCATGTCCACTGCGGTCTCCCATTCTTCTCCAGCCACAGTGGAGCCTGCTCAGCAGAGACGTCAGTCCCAGCGTCTGGCTCAGGTAGATACTGTGTGCTTGGTTACTGCTACCCTCCAGGTGCAGCCATTGTAACCAGCACTGATCAGCGATGAGCAGACGCTCCTGGGACTAAGTCCTGCTTTTTCTCTACTGAGCATGCCCAAGGGACGACCTCTCATTGGAGGTCGGGGGTCACATGCTCAGGTCCTGTAGCAGCTCCTATTGGATCACTAGGAAGGTCCCGGAGAGCTTCCCCTATAAAAGGTTCACATGGCCACATGGCCATGCGCTAGTATAAACTTGATAACGTGTGTGTGTAGATGAATGACTGTCGATGGATGAAAGCTCCTTTATCATTCCCATTCCTTGTGTTGTTGACTGCTTGCGAATGGTGGAAGCTATCTAGCGCCCGACAGTGCTACCTGCACACGTAGCACACGTTACAGTGCCTTTTTGCAGTGCCCGTCTGTATGGTACCATGCGCCATCAGCGCGCTTTCCTGACAGCCTGTCAGTGTAGGGTGGGAATTCCCGCTTGGACTCTGCATCTGACTCGGGGCGTCCTCAGGCACGGGCTCAAAAGCCACCGAGCGTCAGAGTGAGTCCAATCACCAGTTTAGTGGGGGTGATTCATAGGGATCCCACTAGTGTCTTGCAGCTGCACCCTGTGACTGCTAACAGGGCGCAGCGTATTTTGGCAACTCTGTGAATCAACAGAGTTCGCTTCCATTCACACTGGGTGAAGTCTAACCCACGTGTGAGCAAGTGTCCATCCGCCATTACACAGCAGCAGGTACCATCTCTGCACGGTGGACCCCAGGCTGCGAATGCATCTCATATCTATCTCTTCATTATTTGGTGCGTTCTGCTAGCCCTAACAGTGAGTTACCCCGGGTCGGCCACTAGATGGGAGTATATCCTGAAAAGAGGAAGTATTACTCTAGTTTGGCCACTAGATGGGGGCATTAGAGGGTTAGCCTTATAGCACAGTATTAGGTAGGATAGGATATAGTTAACATAGGAGGAGCGCGGTGCGATAAATAAGTGAGGTCTTCCTGGTCAGTGCAGTCGGGGCTGGGGCGACCATGTGGCTCACTTGGGATGGCTAAACCAGGGCAACACCGTGCCATGCAACATTGTAAGAAGAGTGGGCCCAGCAGCTAGCATCCAGGGGGCAGAGCACAGAAGCAAGTACAGCAGCAGCAGTGCTAGCGGTGCACTATTAGTGGCACTGCAGTTGCTAGAGGAATAAGACTAAGAAGAACGGGAACAAGTTATCCAACATGTGGCAGATTTTTGTGTGGGACGATATTCTAAGGAACGGGGTGAAACGGCTGATAATACTCCCTGACATTCTGGACATTGAGGTTACTGAGGGACCGGAGGATACGATCCGTCACAGGGACAGGCTTTGCAGCAGAGAGAAGAGGCAAGGGAAAGCGTTGCCAAGTGTTGTGACTGATTGTGCCCTGGATGATGCAGTGTTGAGTAAAGAAGTTGAAGATAAAGTGAAGCTGGATTGTGACTCTCTAATTGCGGAACCATCTGTAGAGAATACATTACCTGACCGCGAGATTCCAGATGACGCAGAGAAGCAGCACCAAGGTACTCAGGGAAGGAATCATGATCGTGTGCTGAGAGGGGACCACGGGGTGATACAGGGGCTACAGTCGGCCATAACTACAGCCCTGGCCCCATCCTACATACATAGGATGCAGTATTATAGTAGTTATGTTCTTGTACATAGGGGCAGTATAATAATAGTTATATTCTTGTACATAGGAGCAGTATTAGGCCAGTGTCACAGTGTCTATCGCCTCAATACCCGGCATTGTAAAGAATCATTTTGCTATTCTTTTGTAGTAATATCAGTTTGTTCCTCCATTATGGGATCAGGACTGTTGGTAAAGGGAACCTGCCACCCCCAAAATCGAAGGTGAGCTAAGCCCACCAGCATCAGGGTCTTATCTATAGCATTCTGGAATGCTGTAGATAAGCCCCCGATGTATCATGAAAGATGAGAAAAAGAGGTTAGATTATACTCACCCTGGTACGCCAGTGTCCAGATGGACTTTAAGAGGCTGTATAATTCACCTAGTCTTATCAAGAGTGAATGTACCTGCACATGGGGAAACTGATCACCCCATAAACCAGAGATCAGTAGAATACGTGCATTGACGGATGTCAGCCTGACCTAAAGCAGGCTATTAGGCTGATAACTGTACAGAGATAGACTAAAAGCAATAGTCATTAGAGCAATGATCCTATAGTAATAAAGATAATAACAGAACATGTGAGATCAATAGTGACTTGCAATAATTATTCAGTTGGAAAAACCCATGATGTAATGTACTGTGATCGCCCGATTTTTCTTATGAAAGAGCTGTAGTTGCCAGGAAATAAAACAGAAATCATTTGAGACACGACTTGCTCTTGTCCTGTGTATTTCTCCGACCGTAAGATCTAACATTAAATTTGGCAACAGACAATTAAGATGAGAACACACGCATCCCGTGTGCCCTAACACTGTGGCCTTCCATCTCCAACATACTGAATATGAAATGTTCTTCAGTTTAAGTGTACTTATCATGTTTGAAGCATTATCAGTTACAATATCAAGAACCTGTTCTTTTTTTAGTTCATAATCTTGCAGAACTTTTTCCACTAAGGTCTGGAAAAACTAGCTGCTGTGATGAGCTTTAATATATTTTACTGCCAGTGTCTTAGTAACAATTTTTTTGTTGTCACAAACATATCAAACATTGATAGCAAAATAGTTCACTCTGTGTCGTGTGCAGGCATCCATTTTAAGAAATACAAACCATCTCTTGAGAGCCTTTTAAGATCTTCCTTTTGGTTAAGGGCTTCTTCAATCACTAATTTTCTAATACTTTCTCTTTCCAGAGCAACACCAAGTTTACGAGCCATTTCTCCATTAAGACCTTTAAAAGCTGGTCAAGCAAATAATGATAATGGTACACAGTCCTTCACAACAAGCTCGATGAACTGTCTTTTAAACACGTCTGCTGTCATTGCTACAGTAACTTTGTCACTTACAAAATATCTTGTAACTGACTTTTGAGATGCTCTTTCCTCCTCCTCCTTTGCCTGGTGGGAAGTTCTGTTCTCTGGTTTCTTGGTGCTGCTGTGATCTTTTTCAGTCACAGCTTTGTAAACTTCTGGGTGGCAGCATTGTAAATGTCTTTTTGGATTGGAAGCTCTTGAAGGAGCATTTTTACCACTGCCTGAGTATGCACTGATTTTTAGCATCACAGCATTTGTTTTCATCTGGGTAACATACACTGACACAAAATGTTTATTATCTTGAGTCACTGTGAAATCCTCAAATACAGAGGACTTCATAAGATGCTTCTTAGACATTTTGTAATTATGTAAATTCGCTCTCAAAAAAATTTTGTCCTGTAAAAAAATAAAGTATATTGTAATTCTTGCAATAATAGGGAATCGTGCACTGTATAATTTGGAATAGAAATAAAACAAGCTTTGCATAAATCAATAGGACAGATGATAAGTATAAAGTTTGTAAAATGTGTTGTTAAATAGCTTTACTCTGAACTTTCAATGTCAAGGCTTGTCTCAGCAGGGTACAGCTAACTAAATGCTTCACATCATATTTCTTCACAGTCTATAAAGAGGGGAGGGGTGAGGGGGGAGCATGTTTGTGCTGAATCACATTCCAGATACACACACACAAATATATATGTGTCCACATCGATCCTGTTACTGTATTTCCGAATTTGAGATGTTATAAAATAATTTTTCCCCTTATATTTTATGAACATAAACTGCAGCACAGATTCATCTCAGCTAAATGTCTAGACCTCAGATTAGGAAAAGGAGAGACATTTAGGGTATGTGCACACGTCAGGATTTCTTGCAGAAATTTTCCTGTCGAAAACCGGACATTTCTGCCAGAAATCCGCATGCGTTTTTACCACGATTTTACCGCATTTTCACGCATTTTTGATACGTTTTTGGTGCGTTTTTTCCCAAATGCATAGAATAGTGGGAAAAACGCAGAAAATCCACAAAATTAATGAACATGCTGCTTTTTTTACCGCGATGCGTTTTTTTCGTGGAAAAAAACGCGTCATGTGCACAAAACATGCAGAATGCATTCTAAATGATAGGATGCATAATGTATGAGTTTTTAATGAGTTTTTATAGCGTTTTTACCATGAAAAAACGTGAAAAAACCTGAACATGTGCACATAGCCTTATAGGACATTTCATAACTTTCCCAAATTCTTATGAAATAAATATTCCCCACAAACTGCATTGAACTACTGTACCCAATTAATTATATATTTTAGGAGTTGGAGTCGGTCTATTTTATACCGACTCCAAATCCGACTCCACCAAAATGGGATCCGACTCCACAACTCCGACTCCCCAACCCTGAAAGGAGCAGTATTATAGTAGTTGTATTCTTGTACATAGGAGTAGTATTATAGTAGTTATAGTCTTGTACATAGGGGGCTGTATTATAGTAATAATTTTCCATAGGGGTAGTATAATGCCCATTATAGTATAACAATATTTGAATACTAGTGATGATCATATTTATCATAACTTACATTTATTTTTGCCCCTCAAAAATAGAAATGTTTATTTTTCTGCTTATTGCCTGGACTTAATCCTAATATATAGTATATACCGTATGGGAATAAACATACTAGAAATAGGAGGAAACCAATATGGCTAAATAGAGCTGTAAGGGGCGCAATAAGTGACAAAAAGAAATCATTTAGAGAATTAAAGGAAGTAGGTAGTGAGGAGGCATTAAATAAATACAAAAAAATTTAATAAATTCTGTAAAAAGCAAATCAAGGCAGCAAAGATTGAGACAGCGAGACTCCTTGCCAGAGAGAGTAAAAATAATCTTAAAATATTCTTTAACTCATAAATAGTAAGAAACTAAAAAATGATAGTGTTGGCCCCCTTAAAAATAGTCTGGGTGAAATGGTGGATGAGGATGACGAAAAAGCCAATATGCTAAATGACTTTTTTTCATCAGTATTTACACAAGAAAATCCCATGGCAGGCAAAATGACTAGTGATAAAAATTCCCCATTAAATGTCACCTGCTTAACCCAGCAGGAAGTGCGGCGGCGTCTAAAAATCACTAAAATTGACAAATCTCCGGGCCCGGATGGGATACACCCTCGAGTACTGCAGGAATTAAGTACAGTCATCGATAGACCATTATTTTTAATCTTTAAAGACTCCATAATAACAGGGTCTGTACCACAGGACTGGCGTATAGCAAATGTGGTGCCAATATTCAAAACGGGGACAAAAACTGAACTCGGAAATTATCGGCCAGTAAGCTTAACCTCTACTGTGGGTAAAATCCTGGAGGGCATTCTAAGGGATGCTATACTGGAGTATCTGAAGAGGAATAACCTCATGACCCAGTATCAGCACGGGTTTACTAGGGACCGTTCCTGTCAGACTAATTTGATCAGTTTCTATGAAGAGGTAAGTTCTGGATTGGACCAAGGGAACCCTGTGGATGTAGTGTATATGGACTTTTCAAAAGCTTTTGATACGGTGCCACACAAGAGGTTGATACATAAAATGAGAATAATGGGGATAAGGGAAAATATGTGCAAGTGGGTTGAGAGCTGGCTCAGGGATAGGAAACAAAGCGTGTTTATTAATGGAGCACACTCGGACTGGGTAGCGGTTAGCAGTGGGGTACCACAGGGGTCAGTATTGGGCCCTCTTCTTTTTAACATATTAATGACTTTGTAGGGGGCATTCAGAGTAGAATTTCAATATTTGCAGATGACACTAAACTCTGCAGGGTAATCAATACAGAGGAGGACAATTTTATATTACAGGATGATTTATGTAAACTAGAAGCTTGGGCTGATAAATGGCAAATGAGCTTTAATGGGGATAAATGTAAGGTCATGCACTTGGGTAGAAGAAATAAGATGTATAATTATGTGCTTAATTCTAAAACTCTGGGCAAAACCGTCAATGAAAAAGACCTGGGTGTATGGGTGGATGACAAACTCATATTCAGTGGCCAGTGTCAGGCAGCTGCTACAAAGGCAAATAAAATAATGGGATGCATTAAAAGAGGCATAGATGCTCATGAGGAGAACATAATTTTACCTCTATACAAGTCACTAGTTCGACCACACTTAGAATACTGTGCACAGTTCTGGTCTCCGGTGTATAAGAAAGACATAGCTGAACTAGAGCGGGTACAGAGAAGAGCGACCAAGGTTATTAGAGGACTGGGGGGTCTGCAGTACCAAGATAGGTTATTACACTTGGGGCTATTTAGTTTGGAAAAACGAAGACTAAGGGGTGATCTTGTGTTAATGTATAAATATATGAGGGGACAGTACAAGGACCTTTCTGATGATCTTTTTAATCATAGACCTGAAACTGGGACTAGGGGGCATCCTCCACGTTTGGAGGAGAAAAGGTTTAAGCATAATAACAGATGTGGATTCTTTACTGTAAGAGCAGTGAGACTATGGAACTCTCTGCCGTATGATGTTGTAATGAGTGATTCATTACTTAAATTTAAGAGGGGACTGGATGCCTTTCTGGAAAAGTATAATGTTACAGGATATATATACTAAATTCCTCGATAGGGCGTTGATCCAGGGAACTAGTCTGATTGCCGTATGTGGAGTCGGGAAGGAATTTTTTCCCCAATGCAGAGCTTACTCTTTGCCACATGTTTTTTTTTTGCCTTCCTCTGGATCAACATGTTATGGCATGTTAGGTTAGGCTATGGGTTGAACTAGATGGACTTATAGTCTTCCTTCAACCTTAATAACTATGTAACTACTCGTATGTATGTTGAGTCCTCTTCCATCCCTGGCTTCCTGGATTGAGGAATCCAAGTAAATGACACGCAGCACAAAGGTTGTGTGTTCATAAACAGGGGTAGCCCGGAGCACGCCCGCCTCACTGGGCGCTGCCCCTTCTTTATATAGTAAGAAGTTAGGCATTTACAGACATGCGCACAAGCGCTCATATTTCATAATCACTTACAAAGCAAATCTATACTAGTGAAAAGTTACAATATCTGGTATGTGGGTGAAAGGCTACAATATCAAGGAGAAATGCGCGCGTGATTACTTCTATAAAAGGAAATGTCAAGTTTGTTGTGCAGAAGCAGATTTCATCTGGGAGACAAAATGGATCCTTTGGTTCAGTCTGGTCTCCACAATTCCCCCCTTTGACATATTCTTTTATTATTTGTCATAAATTTTTGCATGAAGCTTGTGCATTTTCTTCTTTATGCGGCAGTATACTAAAATATAAAAGAAAATTAGTACGGCAATAATAAACTTTATACTCTTGCATCTATTACACAAAATTTATTTGTGCATACTGAGATACCCTTGAGTACAATCTTGAATAACACATATATGATTACAATAATCATAACTATATGTATTATGCTCTGCATAATCCCGGCAACCCACCCACCGATCCCTCTGAACCAGTTGGCTGGGTTAAGAAAAGAAAAGGTATCTGACCACCAGCTATCCTTATTCTGGTCATTGTCTTTGTCATACTGATCTCTGAGTCGTTGTACGTCCTTTAATTTAAATCTCATACTCATAGTACTATTCGGGTCTATATAATGACAGCAGGTGGGTCCAATGATTTGACACATACCCCCTTGTGAGGCAGTTAGGTAATCCAATACCAGGGTATGTTGGTTGACGACTATTATAAGCTGATTCTGTACAGCTACACTAGTGTTTAGTATATCTAATATATCCCAGATCTGATCATCTAGATAATCCGTGGCTCTAACTAATTTATCCCACATTTGTGTTAACATAGGATAAATAAAAATGGTACTAGCAATTTTGTTGGGAATTCCCATTTGTACTATATGTGGCCTCCCTGAGGGACGTGGTGAGTTATCTGCAGCTCTTTTATATAGTGTGTGCTTGGGCACGGCTTGCATATTCACTTGTTTATTTGAAATTATGAATGTAGCCGGGGTTAGGCGTCCTAATGTACAAGTACCCTTTATACCTACGGGAAGCCATTTATATGCTCCTTCTCCGCATATCCAAAATGTACCTTCAGGCAGATCCCATAGAGCTGAGTGCTGCAATACCAATCTGTGAGCCAAATCCACAAAACTAGATACATTTTGAAGCATACACCAAGAGGGTTTTTGTCCCAAGGGGCTACAGTACCCGGCTGCGGGATTCCCACATACATGCATTCCGTTGACATACTCATCAGATTCATTACAAACCAGGTTCCCCGGCTTACTTGTACAACTGTTATCATCACCTTGGGGGAACAACTCAGAATGTTCCCATTTTCTATTATGTATGTATCTTTCCAATACTACAGGTTTGAAAGCATCAGAGGGAGGGGCGGTTGTACTGAAACTGAGCTGTAGATTTTCTGTGGGGACCTGTCCTAAATTAGTTAATCCAGTCTTATTCCTAGGGACCCAGGCTCCACCCTTATAGGCCAAATATTGTAGATGTGTACTACTCCCTGAGAGATTACCCTGCCACCAAGGAAATTCTACCCATCCCACAATTGGTATGGCGATTGTAGTATTCCATAGCCTAGTATTGCCAGGTTGGTTGTTGGCCAGGTTGTCTGAACAATTAGGCCAAGCGAATATCTCTTCAGCTGACACGGGAACTGCTAGAAAAGGTATACTTGTGGCTGATACCGGCGAATGGGTACAGATCCAACAATCTGTCAGGGTTTGTGTATTGTTTAACAAGTCGTGCACTAATTTTCTATGATGTTGTACGAATCTATTGTTCAAAGGGGCTAAAGAATTTAGTCTTTCCCATGCCTTCGTTGTGGTTAACATTATTAACATCAATATCATGAGTTTTATACTGCTTTTTTGCAATGGCTTGCATGTATCCATGATGCCTTTCCTTCAAGCTTGACTGATGTAGGTGTTGTCAACAGGACTTGGAAGGGTCCGTCAAATCTTGGTTCAAGAGCCTTTCTGGTGTGTCTTTTTATATAGACTTGATCACCTGGTTCCAACTTGTGACTTCCTTCAGTGTTATCAGGATCTGGAAGGGAAGCAAAAACTTGTGCATGCACCTTAGTTAATTGTTTCTGAAGATTTTGCACATAAGAAGTCAATGACTCAATATTTAACACAAGTTGCTGTGGAAAATAACATCCTAAATTGGCAGTCCTGCCAAACAAAATTTCATGTGGAGACAGTTTAGTCTTACCCCTTGGGGTATTGCGTATTGAGTAAAGGGCCAGTGGAAGGCATTCTGTCCAAGGCTTTCCTGTTTCAGCCATGGCTTTCTGTATTTTTAATTTTAAAGTTCCATTCATGCGTTCCACCTTACCAGAACTTTGAGGATGATACGGAGTGTGTAACTGACTTTCAACACCCAACATTTTCAGTACATTTTGAAATATTTCTCCAGTAAAATGAGTACCCCTATCTGACTCGATCACTTCAGGGAGACCGTAACGGGGTATCAGTTCGGCAACTAGCTTTACAGCAGTGTTTTTAGCTGAAGCCTTCCGAACTGGATAGGCCTCTGGCCACCCCGAGAACATGTCCACACACACCAACACATACTCATACCCATTACTCTTTGGCAGCTGGATAAAGTCTATGTGCAACCGTTGAAACGGGTAGAGAGGTCGGACGTGGTGCTTCATAGGGGTCTTTGCTGTCTGTCCGGGATTATGTGTCAGGCATATAGCGCATGCAGCACAATAGTCTCTTGCGTAGTTGCCAAAACCTGGAGCCAACCAGACTTGCTTTGCCAGTAGTGTCATTGCATTTGCAGACACATGCGTAGGGTGATGTAATCCACCAACTACTATCGGGTACCAGGCTCTAGGTAGACATATTAGTCCATTTTTCTTCCAAATTCCCTCTTGTTCTTCTGCCCCTTCCTTTTTCCACCTGTCCCTCTCCTCTTCTCCTGCATCTTCCTGTGCTTGTCTCAGTCTATCTTCAGTATTTTCTGTGAGGTTTACAGTATGGACCTGTTGTAAGGGTTTGACTGCTGCTGCTTTGGCTGCTTTATCAGCCCTATCATTTCCCCTAGATTCCCTAGTGTCGAGTCTCACATGTGCAGCTACCTTGATTACTGCTACTTCTTTTGTTTCTTGTGCAGCCTCTAAGATCTGTTTGATCAGAGAAGCATGTTTTACAGGTTGTCCTGACGCTGTCATGTAACCTCTAGCTCTCCAGATTACTCCAAAATCAAACACAATACCATGTGCATACCTAGAATCAGTGTATATATTAGCTGTCTGATTCTCAGCTATTTTTAGAGCTTCAATCAATGCTGTTAGTTCTGCTTCTTGTGCAGATTGTTTCGGTGGAAGCGGTTCTGCTTTGAGAGTTTCAGATTCTGACACAACTGCATACCCTGTATGGAAGTTACCTGTGTCATCTGAAAACCTACTACCATCTATAAACAGCTCTAAATCTGGATTTTGAAGTGGTGTTTCGGATACATTGGGTAAGCCTACCGTTTCTTGTAAAATGAGCTCTGTACAATCATGTGTGTCTGTAGGGAAAAAATTTGTGTGTGTATCAGTGTCCTTATTCCCCCCTTCAGACTCGAGAGGTAGCAGTGTAGCTAAATTGAGAGTCTGAAGCCTTGCAAATGTTATAGTAGAGGGGAGCAGCAAAGAACACTGCAGCCGCAAATGTCTGGCCATGGAGATGTGTTTTGGTTGGACCTGGTTTAATATCCCATAAACATCATGTGTAGTTTGAACTGTGAGTGGATACTCTAGGACAATTTCTGATGCTTTGTCCAACAATAGTGAGACAGCAACAACTACACGTACACAGGTTGGCGCTGCTCTAGCTACGGGATCTAACCTTGCTGAAAGATATGCAATTGGTCTTGGTTTCCCTGCATGCTTCTGGGTAAGAACTCCTGTAGCATGGGAATCAACTTCTGCAGCCATAAGCTGAAATGGTTTGGTGTAGTCTGGTAGCCCTAACGCTGGAGCTGAAACAAGGGCATCTTTTAATTGTTGGAACGAAATCTGACCTTCTTTTGTCAACAAATAAGGTTCACTTTTTACACAGTCATATAGTGGTTGCATTAGTTGACTGGCATGTATAATCCATTGTCTACAATGAGACACTATTCCTAAAAATGCTCGTAGCTGTTTATGATTTCTAGGCTCATTCATCTGTCTTATTGCTTCAGTTCTTTGAGGTGTAAGATGCTTTTTACCTTGAGAAATGCAATGACCTAGAAAGACCACTTTGGTCTGACAAACTTGTAGCTTTTGTCTATTCACTTTACACCCTTCTTTTTCTAGGAAACATAGTAAACTCACAGTGGACCTTTCTGCAGTTTCTAGATCTGGGCAGCAAAGTAGTAGGTCATCCACATACTGCAAAATTACTACCTGTGGTTCGGGTTCAAACCTCTGAAGGACTGTTTGTAGGGCATTTGAATAAAGAGTAGGGGAGTGTATCATTCCCTGTGGAAGGCGTGTCCACGCCAACTGTTTGCCCTTAAATGTAAATGCAAACAAATGCCAACTGTCTTGGTGTAAAGGAACCGAGAAAAATGCATTTGAAAGATCTATTACAGTAAACACTTGAGAACTGGCTGGTATCTGTGATAGTAACGTATGAGGATTGGGTACAACTGGGGTGATTGGATCTAGAACTTTGTTTATTTCTCTTAGATCATGTACCATACGATATTTGGGCATAGAACCCTTATCAAGAGTTCTCTTCTTGACTGGATACAGAGGAGTGTTAGCAGGTGATTGTATCTCTACCAAAACCCCTTTCTCTCTATATCCCTCTATCTGTTTTGTAATCGCTAGTTCCTGCTGGGCACTCACAGGGTATTGTCTGAGCTGTGGGAGAACAGTTCCTGGTTGCACAGATAGTTTTACAGGAGAGATATGCAATAATCCCACATCAGTGTCACCCTGTGCCCACAGTGCTTCTGGGACCGTTGAGAGGTCTAGATCTGTGGTGTACTCTTTTTCTTCAGTATAATCCTCAAAAGCCTGAATTCTGACATATTGTTCTAATGTTTCTGCATCATCAGGGATAGTCAGCATGACTGTGCCATCTTCCCTAAAATTGATGTTAGCTTCTAATTTCTTTAGGACATCAGTTCCCAACAAACATGTTGGGGCACCTCTGGCATACAAAAATCTGGATGCAAAACATTTAGGTCCTAATGAGACCTCTAGGGGCACAGTGTATGGTAGTGTTTGAATTACCCCATCATAACCCTCAGCAAAAGTTGTTTGTTGTGAAATATCTTCCGGGTTTGGAAGAAAATCTTGATTCAAAATTGAGGAAGTTGCACCTGTATCTATCAAAAATGGAATCTCTCTTCCCCCCACATTCACCTGTATTACAGGTCTTCTAGCTGGTAGGGAAGTTTGTAACACATTGAGTCAATCTGAATCTGGTATGGGACCATCCACTATGGATGTCTGTTGGATGTCTGAGGGTTTATTCTTTGGTACAAATTTTCCTGATTTTATGTCTGCCTGCTTCTTTCTACATTCTTTCTGGAAATGTCCTGGTTTCTTGCAGTAATGACAGGGAAAATTATGTCTTGCCCTTCCACCTGTTGTGTTTGCTTGCGCTATTCTGACAGGCTTATGATTTTCTCTTAAATCCAACTCTATCCCTACGGCTTTTTGCCTGGCCAAGTGTGGGTCTTCCAAGGTTCTCCAATCAGGAGTTGCAGCCTTAAGTTTTTCCTTTACTTTTGGAGACAATCCATCTATAAAGGTTTTTGTAATTAACCTCATCATTCCTGGAGCGGTTAGATCTATTCCTTCATCTCTAAAACTATTCTCTACCCCTAGATAATATTCATCTACCGATTGTCCAGGTCTCTGAGCCACCACTCCCGTTGTTCCTCTCTGCCTCTGTTTCTGCCTCATGAAAACTATTAAATGGTCTACAAATTGTGTTCCTGATTCTATCGTTTGTAAGGCACCTTGTCCCGCTTGTCCCTCTTGTAGCTCCTGTCCCACCTGTGGCCTGTGTCCCTGTAGATGTGTTAGCAGTTCCTGGAAGAGACCAGGAGTCATTTTCATTCTACATAATTCCTCTCCATCTGCCCAGACTCCTGCATGAGTCTGCATAATTTGCTGTATATACTGTGCGAATCTAACTGGGTACTGGGTAGGATCTGGTGCATTATGTAGAAGAGACATTCCTTCAGCGGGGGACCAAGGGAAGTATTGTCGGGTTTGGTGATATCTAGTTGCCATTGCTCCATCTACACCAGTTTCTCTGAAGGGTTTCGGTACTATCCTAACAGGAGCTAACAATTGATGACCTCTGGGGGCCCCACAGGCAGAACATTCAGTTCTCCAGTCTGGATTCTGCTGGCCACAATTTTTGCACACCCATCCTTCCACCCCATTTAACCCAGGATATAAATTTGGTTTGGTTTGTCCTCCTTCAGAAGGTACAAATGGTTGAACATTCGGATCTAGGTAAGGAGGAGGAACTGAATGAGTCGTGGCACAACATTTTCCCGTACCCATACTCCATTTGGAAGTGTCTGGATCATACTTCCAATTCTCCTCTTTAGCTGTTTTTGAGACCTCTATCATACAGTGTATGATTTCTTCCCACCCATTGTCTTTGATAATTCCACCTCGTTCTTTACTCAGTCTTTCCCATTCAGTGCTAAACATAAGTGCTTCTGAAATTCCCAATTTTTCTCTTACCCTTCTGATCTGCCTTCTGACTGTCTTTCCACATCTTTCCTGTATGATATCTTTTGCTTCTACTTGTCCTAAGACGGATTTTGTCTGTTTATTTCCCATTTTTCTTTTCAATAATAGCTACACTTATCCTAGGTGACGTTTGGACAATCACCTCACTAGAGTGATGTCTCGTTGTCTTCTTTCCTAGGGAGCTAAGATATTGAAGGGCTGATCTGCTCCGTTCTTTCTAATGTGCAGAATAAACTTGATTCCTACAATGCACGCAAACAGGATCAGCAACACCAAACAGATCACCAAACTCTCCGTCTCTGTTATCATACTTGTCCCAGGCTCATGGACTCGTGTCCTGGGCTCATTCTATCAAACTCTTATCCAAAAATGAAGGAACAAGTTTCTCAAAGAGAGTCAAGCATGGGCGGAGGTCTCCCCGAAAGGACGCAACCACATGACCCAGTTAGGCTGACTTCACTAATAAGACTTGTCCTAACAATTTCGGCTTATTGTTCTACGTACTTTTATCCTTCTTTCATAACATGCCACAACCTTCACACTGTTCACACACTGCCAGGGACAGGACTCATAAATCTATACAATATAGTAACCCGAGTTTTATAGGTATCTACTCACTACTAGACTAACCCAGCGTGACACGGCTCGTAGAGATCTTTCGGATAATACAGGGCAGATAAAAGAGAACTAATAATGTCTCTTACCTGGCCAGGTTTTTCAATTCATTTGCCGTCCATTATCCCAGATCTCCGTTGTCCGTATCCGTAGGTGAATCTCGAGTATTCACTCTCGCCTCGGGTCCCTGTTTCGGGCGCCAAGAAATGTTGAGTCCTCTTCCGTCCCTGGCTTCCTGGATTGAGGAATCCAAGTAAATGACACGCAGCACAAAGGTTGTGTGTTCATAAACAGGGGTAGCCCCGGAGCACGCCTGCCTCACTGGGCGCTGCCCCTTCTTTATATAGTAAGAAGTTAGGCATTTACAGACATGCGCACAAGCGCTCATATTTCATAATCGCTTACAAAGCAAATCTATACTAGTGAAAAGTTACAATATCTGGTATGTGGGTGAAAGGCTACAATATCAAGGAGAAATGCGCGCGTGATTGCTTCTATAAAAGGAAATGTCAAGTTTGTTGTGCAGAAGCAGATTTCATCTGGGAGACAAAATGGATCCTTTGGTTCAGTCTGGTCTCCACATGTAACTAATGAAAGGTAAAAGTTAAGTGTTAAGTGAATTTGATTTTGTAACACCCATAGTTCCTCCTAAATACAATTACTTCTGTTACAAATAATGTAGTGCATATTTTAATGTCTTTAAGCAAATCCTTTTGACATGCTCCCAATTTTTTTTTTTTAATCTGTGGTGCAGATGTTTAAACTTCAATGATAAAGTAAAATTGTGCAATGAAACGGAGTGTTAACAATTTTGATGAGCCACAAATCAGGATAGAAAAATAAGTAAATTCACCTCATTAGGCTGGAGTCACACTAAATGTCTAGAAAATCGATCTGATTCTCACTGCAGAGAGAGGCACAGTTGTAATGCAAGTGTCATGCGTTTTTTATTCAAGTACAATCTGATTTTTCACACCTAGCATCCTATTTACATCCAAATGCAGTGCGATTGCTATTCTATTGCAATGCGATTTTAACATAAGCTTTTCCATACAGCAATTCTTTATGTAAAAGGAAATATTTGTCAAAAGATAGATAGATAGATAGATTATTAAAGAAAATTTGGCAGCACTTACAAAAGAAACCAGGTGCAATAAAACCTGTTAAAGTAATGTCCAAACCTCCAAAATAGAAAATCAGAAAAAACAGGCAGCACTCCAAAAAATAAAAGTAAAAAAAAAAAAGGCTTTACTGATCCATTAACAGCAACGTTTCGGCAGATTTCTCTGCCTTTCTCAAGCAGTGGACAAATATCCAGTGAACATTTAGTGTTACCACAATAAAACATCCATCAATTAAGTAAAACAGTGTTAATTAATGCATCAGGTGCTCATACCAGCACATTCATTGATACATGTGAACAAGTCGCCCAGTTGATATCTGTTTCTAACGTGCAACGGTGTAATACAGTGCCAATGAGCTCTTATAAAGAAGGATACCATATTCACATGGGGGCGTACTAAAAACAGTCACATTATTCAAAATAATCTTATTGTATAACTATTTGAAGACACCTCCGTCAGCCACGCTACATTCAGCTTACTCACTGCCGCATTGAGCATGTCTCTGACATCTCCTTGGAACCAGCCAATCGGTACAGTGTGCGTGAGCATGCACAATGTTCATCATCTGTGGCCACCATTTTAGTTAAGGGCAAACTTGCTCACAATACACGCATACCGGGGCTTAAACATTTAAAATAAATATCGATATAGACCCCAAAGGTCATATTAAGGGTGTAGCTAGCTCTTAGAAGTGCAGAATAGGATGTTATGGATGGATCCACACTCCCTCCACATCTCCCAGCAGTCTTATGCACAGTATATGCAAAAGCCTCCAAAGCAAGTATACTCCACTCAATAGCCTTTCATATCAGGGTCATTTAGATGTTTTTGGTCGTCATTATGATTTAAAAAGAGAAAACAGTAGTTTGACAATAAATGACTTCACCCAACCATTAACCATGAGTGGAGAATTCATATTCTCTGAAAAAAGGCCAAGAAAGCAAAAATTTGGCAAAGGGTATGTACACTTGAGCACAACTGTAGATAGATAGAGATGAAAAACTGGCAATTCAGCAGCCGCGTACAGTAAAATCACAGCAGGACCCGACAGGATAGCATAGATGGATTACATACAGTATATACACATAGAATAGATAAATATATAGAAGTCAGTGACATATACAATTAGTACAGTGCGTGTGCTTCTTACTGTACATGTATTTAATTATTAAAATAATAATTTTCTGAAAAAAATAGCGTGGGATCCCGCATAAGTTTTCTTAACCAGCAGAGGGAAAGCCGGCGGCTGGGGCCAATGTTTGTAACCTGGGAAGGGAATAAAACCGATGGAGCTTTCCAGGTTTTTAATATCAGTTCACAACTGTATACTTAGCCTTTACAGTCTATTAAAATGGGGGACTCCCACAAAAAATGACGTAGGGTCCCCATATAATTAACCCCTTTCCAACATCGGGCATAATAGTACAGCACAATATCGGACACCCTCCATTTGATATGGCTCCAGCGGTGAACCCACCTCTTTCTGGCACATGTCAGCTGTTTTGAACAGCTGACATATGCCGCTAACCATTCGCGGGAGGAATCACAATCCTCCCACAGCTTGTAATCTGATAAATGCCGCTGTCAAACTCTGATACCGGCATTTAACATGTGCTTCCAGCAAGCACACCGGAAATTTGCCCATTGGTGACCCCGTCACGTTATCGTGAGTTGGCATGACAACTAGAGGTCTCCGGCAGACCTCTATAGTTGTCACTGCCGGATAGCTCTGAGCGCCAACCGATGGTCTGTGCTCAAAGCAAGTGAGTAATTCTGCCACATACAGGTGTTCTGATCATCGTCTGTATGTAGCACAGGCGATCAGGTAATGGCAGCTTCCAGTCTCTCATGGAGACTATTGAAGCATGCAAAAAGTTAAAAAAAAAATGTTTTTAAAAATATTTAAAAAATTTAAAAAATATAAAAGTTCAAATCACCCCCTTTTCACCCCATTCAAAATAAAACAATAAAAAAGTCAGACATACACATATTTGACGTTGCCACATTCAGAATTGCCCGATCTATCAACAGAAAAAAAAGAATTAACCTGATCACTAAACGGCATAGCGATGAAAAAGTCAAAACGCCAAAATGACACTTTAATGGTCGCGGCGACATTGCATTAAAATGCAATAATGGGGGTTCAAAGGAACATATTTGCATGATAATGGTATCATTAACCCCTTCCCGACCTTTGACGCCACGTAGGCGTCATGAAAGTCGGTGCCAATCCGACCCATGACGCCTATGCGGCGTCATGGAAAGATCGCGTCCCTGCAGATCGGGTGAAAGGGTTAACTCCCATTTCACCCGATCTGCAGGGACAGGGGGAGTGGTAGTTTAGCCCAGGGGGGGTGGCTTCACCCCCTCGTGGCTACGATCGCTCTGATTGGCTGTTGAAAGTGAAACTGCCAATCAGAGCGATTTGTAATATTTCACCCATTATAACGGGTGAAATATTACAATCCAGCCATGGCCGATGCTGAAATATCATCGGCCATGGCTGGAAATACTAGTGTGCCCCCACCCCACCCCTCCGATCGCCCCCCCACCCCCCCGATCTGGCCGGTACACTGCTCCGGCTCCCCTCCGCCCTGTGCTCCGCTCCCCCCCGTGCTCGTGTCCGCTCCCCCCGTGCTCCAATCACCCCCCCGTGCTCCAATCACCCCCCCTGCACTCCGATCCACCCCCCCCCCGTGCTCCGTTCCACCCCCCCGTGCTCCATTCCAGCCCCCCCGTGCTCCGTTCCACGCCCCCCGCGCTCCGTTCCACCCCTCCCGCACTCCGATTCGCCCCCCGTGCTCCGATCCCCCCCCCCGTGCTCCGATCCCCCCCCCCGTGGTCCCCCCCCACCCTATCATACTTACCGATCCAGCCGTGGTCCCGTCCGTCTTCTCCCGGGCGCCGCCATCTTCCAAAATGGCGGGCGCATGTGCAGTGCGCCCGCCGAATCTGCCGGCCGGCAGATTCGTTCCAAAGTGCATTTTGATCACTGAGATATAATCTATCTCAGTGATCAAAATAAAAAAAATAATAAATGACCCCCCCCCTTTGTCACCCCCATAGGTAGGGACAATAAAAAAATAAAGAAATTTTTTTTTTTCCACTAATGTTAGAATAGGGTTAGGGTTAGGGGTAGGGTTAGGGTTAGGGGTAGGGTTAGGGGTAGGGTTAGGGTTAGGGGTAGGGGTAGGGTTAGGGGTAGGGTTAGGGGTAGGGTTAGGGTTAGGGCTAGGGTTAGGGGTAGGGTTAGGGGTAGGGTTAGGGTTAGGAATGTGCACACGTATTCTGGTCCTCTGCGGATTTTTCCGCTGCGGATTTGATAAATCCGCAGTGCTAAACCGCTGCGGATTTATGGCGGATTTACCGCGTTTTTTTCTGCGCATTTCACTGCGGTTTTACAATTGCGATTTTCTATTGGAGCAGTTGTAAAACCGCTGCGGAATCCGCACAAAGAAGTGACATGCTGCGGAATGTAAACCGCTGCGTTTCCGTGCAGTTTTTCCGCAGCATGTGTACAGCGATTTTTGTTTCCCATAGGTTTACATTGAACTGTACACTCATGGGAAACTGCTGCGGATCCGCAGCGTTTTCCGCAGCGTGTGCACATACCTTTAGAATTAGGCTATGTGCACACGGTGCGGATTTGGCTGCGGATTCGCAGCAGTGTTCCATCAGGTTTACAGTACCATGTAAACATATGAAAAACCAAATCCGCTGTGCCCGTGATGCGGAAAATACCGCGCGGGAACGCTGCGTTGTATTTTCCGCAGCATGTGAATTCTTTGTGCGGATTCCGCAGCGTTTTACACCTGTTCCTCAATAGGAATCCGCAGGTGAAATCCGCACAAAAAACACTGGAAATCCGCGGAAAATCCGCAGGTAAAACACAGTGCCTTTTACCCGCAGATTTTTCAAAAATGGTGCGGAAATATCTCACACGAATCCGCAACGTGGGCACATAGCCTTAGGGTTAGGGTTGGAATTAGTGTTGTGGTTAGGGGTGTGTTGGGGTTAGGGTTGTGATTAGGATTATGGCTACAGTTGGGATTAGGGTTAGGGGTGTGTTGGGGTTAGTGTTGGAGTTAGAATTGAGGGGTTACCACTGTTTAGGCACATCAGGGGTCTCCAAACGCAACATGGCGCCACCATTGATTCCAGCCAATCTCGTATTCAAAAAGTCAAATGGTGCTCCCTCACTTCCGAGCCCTGACGTGTGCCCAAACAGTGGTTTACCCCCACATATGGGGTACCAGCATACTCAGGACAAACTGCGCAACAATTACTGGGGTCCAATTTCTCCTGTTACCCTTGTGAATCTAAAAAAATGCTTGCTAAAACATAATTTTTGAGGAAAGAAAAATGATTTTTTATTTTCACGGATCTGTGTTGTAAACGTCTGTGAAGCACTTGGGGGTTCAAAGTGCTCACCACATATCTAGATAAGTTCCTTGGGGGGTCTAGTTTCTAAAATGGGGTCACTTGTGGGGGGTTTCTACTGTTTAGGCACACCAGGGGCTCTGCAAACGCAACGTGACACCCGCAGACCATTCCATCAAAGTCTGCATTTCAAAAGTCACTACTTCCCTTCTGAGCCCCGACGTGTGCCCAAACAGTGGTTTACCCCCACATATGGGGTATCAGCGTACTCAGGAGAAACTGGACAACAACTTTTGGGGTCCAATTTCTCCTGTAACCCTTGGGAAAATAAAAAATTCTGGGCTAAATAATTATTTTTGAGGAAAGAAAACGTATTTATTATTTTCACGGCTCTGCATTATAAACTTCTATGAAGCACTTGGGGGTTCAAAGTGCTCACCACACATCTAGATAAGTTCCTTTCAGGGTCTAGTTTCCAAAATGGGGTCACTTGTGGGGGGTTTCTACTGTTTAGGCACATCAGGGGCTCTGCAAACGCAACGTGACGCCCGCAGAGCATTCCATCAAAGTCTGCATTTCAAAACGTCACTACTTCAATTCCAAGCCCCGGCATGTGCCCAAACAGTAGTTTACCCCCACATATGGGGTATCACCGTACTCAGGAGAAACTGGACAACAAATATTGGGGTCAAATTTCTCCTGTTACCCTTGGGAAAAATAAAAAACTCTGGGCTAAATAATTATTTTTGAGGAAAGAAAACGTATTTATTATTTTCACGGCTCTGCATTATAAACTTCTATGAAGCACTTGGGGGTTCAAAGTGCTCACCACACATCTAGATAAGTTCCTTTGGGGGTCTAGTTTCCAAAATGGGGTCACTTGTGGGGGGTTTCTACTGTTAAGCCACATCAGGGGCTCTGCAAACGCAACGTGACGCCCACAGAGCATTCCATCAAAGTCTGCATTTCAAAACGTCACTACTTCACTTCCGAGCCCCGGCATGTGCCCAAACAGTGATTTACCCCCACATATGGGGTATCAGCGTACTCAGGAGAAACTGGACAACAACTTTTGGGGTCAAATTTCTCCTGTTACCCTTGGGAAAATAAAAAATTGCAGGCTAAAAGATCATTTTTGAGAAAATAATTTTTTTTTTTTTTTTCATGGCTCTGCGTTATAAACTTCTGTGAAGCACTTGGGGGTTCAAAGTCCTCACCACACATCTAGATTAGTTCCTTTGGGGGTCTAGTTTCTAAAATGGTGTCATTTCTGGGGGATCTCCAATGTTTAGGCACACAGGGGCTCTCCAAACGTGACATGGTGTCCGCTAATGATTGGAGCTAATTTTCCATTTAAAAAGCCAAATGGCGTGCCATCCCTTCCGAGCCCTGCCGTGCGCCCAAACAGTGGTTTACCCCCACATATGGGGTATCAGCGTACTCAGGACAAACTGGACAACAATATTTGGGGTCCAATTTCTCCTATTATCCTTGGCAAAATAGGAAATTCCAGGCTAAAAAATCATTTTTGAGGAAAGAAAAATTATTTTTTATTTTCATGGCTCTGCGTTATAAACTTCTGTGAAGCACCTGGGGGTTTAAAGTGCTCAATATGCATCTAGATAAGTTCCTTGGGGGGTCTAGTTTCCAAAATGGGGTCACTTGTGCGGGAGCTCCAATGTTTAGGCACACAGGGGCTCTCCAAACGCGACATGGTGTCCGCTAACAATTGGAGCTAATTTTCCATTCAAAAAGTCAAATGGCGCGCCTTCTCTTCCGAGCCCTGCCGAGTGCCCAAACAGTGGTTTACCCCCACATATGAGGTATCGGCGTACTCGGGAGAAATTGCCCAACAAATTTTATGATCCATTTTATCCTACTGCCCATGTGAAAATGAAAAAATTGAGGCGAAAAGAATTTTTTTGTGAAAAAAAAGTACTTTTTCATTTTTACAGATCAATTTGTGAAGCACCTGAGGGTTTAAAGTGCTCACTAGGCATCTAAATTAGTTCCTTGGGGGGTCTAGTTTCCAAAATGGGGTCACTTGTGGGGGAGCGCCAATGTTTAGGCACACAGGAGCTATCCAAACGCGACATGGTGTCCGCTAACGATGGAAATAATTTTTCATTCAAAAAGTCAAATGGCGCTCCTTCCCTTCCGAGCCTTACCATGTGCCCAAACAGTGGTTTACCTCCACATGTGAGGTATTGGTGTACTCAGGAGAAATTGCCCAACACATTTTAGGATCCATTTTATCCTGTTGCCCATGTGAAAATGAAAAAATTGAGGCTAAAAGAATTTTTTTGTGAAAAAAAAGTACTTTTTCATTTTTACGGATCAATTTGTGAAGCACCTGGGGGTTCAAAGTGCTCACTATGCATCTAGATAAGTTCCTTGGGGCGTCTAGTTTCCAAAATGGGGTCACTTGTGGGGGAGCTCCAATTTTTAGGCACACGGGGGCTCTCCAACCGTGACATGGTGTCCGCTAAAGAGTGGAGCCAATTTTTGATTCAAAAAGTCAAATGGCGCTCCTTCCCTTCCAAGCCCTGCCGTGCGCCAAAACAGTGGTTTACCCCCACATATGAGGTATCAGCGTACTCAGGACAAATTGGACAACAACTTTCGTGGTTCAGTTTCTCCTTTTACCATTGGGAAAATAAAAAAATTGTTGCTAAAAGATAATTTTTGTGACTAAAAAGTTAAATGTTCATTTTTTCCTTCCATGTTGCTTCTGCTGCTGTGAAGCACCTGAAGGGTTAATAAACTTCTTGAATGTGGTTTTGAGTACCTTGAGGGGTGCAGTTTTTAGAATGGTGTCACTTTTGGGTATTTTCAGCCATATAGACCCCTCAAACTGACTTCAAATGTGAGGTGGTCCCTAAAAAAAATGGTTTTGTAAATTTCGTTGTAAAAATGACAAATCGCTGGTCGAATTTTAACCCTTATAACTTCCTAACAAAAAAAAATTTTGTTTCCAAAATTGTGCTGATGTAAAGTAAACATGTGGGAAATGTTATTTATTAACTATTTTGTGTCACATATCTCTCTGGTTTAACAGAATAAAAATTCAAAATGTGAAAATTGCGAAATTTTCAAAATTTTCGCCAAATTTCCGTGTTTATCACAAATAAATGCAGAATTTATTGACCTAAATTTACCACTAACATGAAGCCCAATATGTCACGAAAAAACAATCTCAGAACCGCTAGGATCCGTTGAAGCGTTCCTGAGTTATTACCTCATAAAGGGACACTGGTCAGAATTGCAAAAAACGGCAAGGTCTTTAAGGTCAAAATAGGCTGGGTCTTGAAGGGGTTAAAAACATAAGCTAGGTGCATAAAAAATAAGCCTGCAAGCAACCCGAGATCACAAAAAATAGAGACAATACAGGTATCGGTAAATGGCGAGAAAAAATGTTTAGTTTGGAATTTTTTTTCACCACTTAGATAAAAAAAAAGAACCTAGATATGTTTGCTGTCTATGAACTTGTAATGACCTGAAGAATCATAATGGCTGGTCAGTTTTAGCATTTAGTGAACATAGTAAAAAAGCAAAACAACTGTGGGATTGCACTTTTTTTGCAATTTCATCGCACTTGGAATTTTTTTCCCGTTTTTGAGTACACGACATGGTAAAACCAATGGTGTCATTAAAAATTACAACTCGTCCCACAAAAAACAAGCCCTCACATGGCCACTGTGACCAAAACATAAAAAAGTTATGGGAAGAAGGGGAGCAAAAAAATGAAAATGCAAAACTAAAAATATCTCTGGTCGTTCCGGGGTTAATAGTAATAGCCTAGGAAGGGGCCATGAATACTGGCCCCCAGGCAAAAAACATCTGCTCTCAGCTGCCCCAGAAAGGTGCATCTGTAAGATACACTAATTCTGGCATTAACATCGTTCTTCCAAATTGCCCTGATGCGATGGCAAGTGGAGTAATAGTTGGGGGGGGGGGGTTGATGTCACCTTGGTATTGTTATGTGACATCAAGCCCAGAGGTTAGTAATGGAGATGCATTTATAACACACCACAATTACCAAGCCCATAGTCATATTGTATAAAAACACCACACACACACCCAGAATAAAGTCCTTTAATTGAAAGAATGAAACAGACTCCTGTAATAAATCTTTATTAAACCATACTTACTGCATTGCCCATTCCAGTGACACCATTGTCCCCTGCAAGAAAATTAAAATAACAAACAACAATATTCATCACCTGTCCGCAGAGAAGATAATAATCCATTTGTCCCACGATAGGTCTTGCTCTACTACATCTTAATGGCAGGTTGCATGATGCGACCATACAGCCTATTATACAGCAGAGACACTGAGCAGCATCTGCTATCGCTGTTCAGTGTCTCAGAATGAACTCCTATAACCCTTTTGTATTTACTGCCCTCCCCCAACAATGGCATAATTACTCAAGGCAAACATAGCCCACATAGCATCTGTGCACGCATAGCGAACATGGGATTTCTTGAAATACCATCCACTATGCTGTAATTTCTGGATGCTGCAGGTTGGACTCTGCAGTGTCCAACCCGCATTGTTTACTGACCATATGCACATACTCTAATTTATTTGTCATCTATAATTTGCTTGTTTTTGGGTGGATTTGTGACTGCTGATTGCGACCATACAGCCTATTATACAGCAGAGACACTGAGCAGCGTCTGCTACCGCTGCTCAGGTTCAGGACTCTGGATTCCCTGTTTTCATTTGTGGTACTTTTTGCCCTTTTCCAAGATGGCGTCTGCTGCCTCGCTTCTGCTCATGTGATCCGCCTTCCCTGTCTTTATAACCCTGGTTCACATCCAACTCCTTCCTTGTGTATTCTGCTAGAATTCCTGTCTTGTGCTACAAGAGATTTTCCTCTTCAGATACTCCGGCTCTGCCTCCTCAGCAAACCTTCCCAGCTCTCAGTGGTGTCTGTGCTGCAAGCTGTTTTTGCCTGTATTTATCTGCAATCTTCTCCTGCCTGCTAGGACACGTAAGCTCTGCCTGCTACTGCCAATCTAGTTTGGTATCCATTGCCAGTTTGACTGTTTCTGGACTCTTTTCTAGTGACTGCCAAACCTAATATGAACTGTGTCTTATTATCTGCGTCACCACAGAGGGTGCTACACCCATAAGACTCTGCCTGAAGCAGAGCTGCAAATGAACTACTCCTAAGGCCTCTTTTACACTTCAGTTGTTTGGCGTCAGTCTAAAACTGCCATTTTCCTCAAATAACGGATCCGTCATTTTTTTTGACGGATCCGCTATTTTCCCATAAACTTGCATTAGTGACGGATTGTGACGGCTAGTCGTCCGTTCCATCCACCATGCGACGGATCCGTCGAAATTTGGCGGACGTCATCTAGACATTGACGGACATTGTAACGTTTTTTGTCAACGCCGAAATGGCGGATCGCGACGGATCCGTCGCGTCCGCCATTCCATAGAATGGCCGCCTATGGGCGACGGATCCGTCGCGACCATCATTTCGGCGGATCCGTCGCCCCAATCCGCTTTTTCAATTGCGCATGCTCCAAAAAGTAGATACTTTTCCCAGACAACCCCCAAGTAACGGATCCGTCAAAAAAACGGATCCGTTAGAACCGTTTTCTCAACAATTGTGATGGATCCGTCGAGTCACCACAAGAACTAGAAACATTTATTCAACATTGTGTATACATTGATATTCGCATTACTGAGCGTAGACAGTAGAAAATGGCAGTATTTAATCGCATATCTAACTATTCCCTTTCTCCCAAGGAACCTGCAGGTAAAGCCACTTGGGAGTCTGAGGTGGTGCATATGCAAATTGATTCAGTGCAGAAGCGTGAGAGTAATGAACGCCGGGAGCACCGCTTCCAGGAGAGTCTATGCTTCTATTGCGGCCAATCTGACCACTTTGTGATCAATTGTCCCAAGCGGCCTAACAAGGTGTTAGCAGCAGTAGGGAAATATGATAACTGTGATGCTGAGTCAGATGTCTCTGAATTTAGTCTACCAGTGAATGCTGTTTTCCGTGCACTCTCAATGACTACTTCTTCTACTGAGCAGGAGAGGAGTTCTCACTGTTCACTTCCTATAAAAGTTTTATGCTCTGGACAGTGGATCTCTAGTGCGGCCATCATTGACTCTGGTGCAGGGGGTAATTTCATGGACATTGCTTTTGCCAAGAAACATGGTATAGATATTCTGCATAGAGCTTCCCCAATTGCCATGGAGACAGTGGATGGGTCACCTTTAATCTCTGGGCCTATCGTACCTCTTACCATTGTATTGGAGCCAGATCATTAGGATCAGCTCTCCTTCTTATTAAACTCTTCTCCTCATTTTCCTGTGATTCTAGGCATTCCCTGGCTGCTTTCACAGAATCCAACAATCAACCGGGAGACCAGAGAGATTACATTTCCAACAAGTAGCGATTCAACATTAACGGAAACTGTGCCAAAGTCCCTTTATTTAGAACCTCCAGAACCAGTATTCACTTTACCTTCTGGGTATAAGGAATTCTTGGATATCTGTGATAAGAAGAAGGCAGATCAGCTTTCACCACATAGGTCTTATGATTGTCCTTCCAGGGGCAGCCATTCCTTTCAGCAATGTATATCCATTAGCGGCTCCTGAACTCCAAGCTTTGAAGGAGATGAGAATTTGGCCAAGGGCTTTATACGTCCTTCTTCCTCACCAGCAGGGGCACCTATTTTTTTGTGAAGAAGAAGGATGGGACTCTGAGACCCTGTATCGACTATCGGGAACTCAATAAGGTGACCATCCGGAATAGATATCCTTTGCCTTTGATTCCAGAACTATTGGAAAGAATCCATCATGCCAAGGTATTTTCTAAATTGGATCTTCGCGGGACATACAATCTGGTACGTATCCGTCCTAGTGATGAATGGAAGACTGCTTTCAGATGTCGGTATGGACACTTTGAATACTTGGTGATGCCTTTTGGGCTGTGCAATGCCCCTGCAACCTTTCACCATCTTGCCAATGATATCTTTAGAGATTTACTGGACCAGTTTGTCATAATCTATCTGGACGACATCGTAATTTTTTCTGATTTTCTGAGCTGCAAATGAACTACTCCTAAGAAGGACCTTGTTTGCTATTTACTTGAACTGATGTGCACATGCTGCATCCACGTTTGTGCATATAAACGCTGACTCGGCCTGCAGCAGAGCTGCTGAAGCACTTCTCCTGATATCATCTTGTTTGCTGTGATTAATAATAATCTTTATTTTTTATATAGCGCCAACATATCCCGCAGAGCTTTACAGGTTGCACACATTATCATCGCTGTCACAATCTAAATTACCTATCAGTATGTCTTTTGGAATGTGGGAGGAAACCAGAATACCCGGAGGAAACCCACGCACAGGGCCGGCGTTAGGGGCAGGCAGACTAGGCAGCTGCCTAGGGCCCCCGGTGCCCTAGGGGCCCCCAGCCAGGGGCGGACACACTGCTGATGGCACTGCTCCAGGACCCAGTGGTGGGGGGGGCCCCTGCAGGCAGGCCCAGTATTATGCAGGATCGGGCCCCTCTCACTCCCTCCTATAATCATGGAACACCCAGTGCGAGGGAGAGAGTGGGGCGCAAAGTGCAAGAGATCAAAAAGGGGGCGTGTCATGCAGGGAGAAACGCTGGCCAATGAACGCTTTCCTTACCTCACCATGACCAGACTGAGGAGAGCGCTCACTGGTTGCTGTCCTCCTGCATGGCGCGTCCCAATCGTGAGTACTCACCCCTACAGTCAGGTGAGGTGCCCCACCGCACAGCACATAGAGACAGCAGTGGAGGAAGAGAGCCTTAAGGTACCGTCACACTAAACGATATCGCTAGCGATCTGTGACGTTGCAGCGTCCTGGCTAGCGATATCGTCCAGTGTGACATGCAGCAGCGATCTGGATCCTGCTGTGATGTCGTTGGTCGCTGCAGAAAGTCCAGGACTTTATTTCGTCGCTGGACTTCCTGCTGACATCGCTGAGTCGGCGTGTGTGACGCCGATTCAGCGATGTCTTCACTGGTAACCAGGGTAAACATCGAGTTACTAAGCGCAGGGCCGCGCTTAGTAACCCGATGTTTACCCTGGTTACCAGCGTAAAAGTAAAAAATAAAAACACTACATACTTACATTCCGGTGTCTGTCCCTCGGCGCTCTGCTTCTCTGCCCTGTGTAAGCACAGCGGCCGGAAAGCAGAGCGGTGACGTCACCGCTGTGCTTTCCGGCCGCTGTGCTCACAGTGAGTGCAGGAAAGCACAGCGCCGGGGACAGACAGCGGAAGGTAAGTATGACGCGTTTGTTTTTTTTACTTTTAGGATGGTAACCAGGGTAAACATCGGGTTACTAAGCGCGACCCTGCAGCGTCGCTTAGTGTGACGGTACCTTTAGGGGGTCTTCTGCTCCCTCCACTGTTCTGTCCCCGCCAGGCTGCAGCGTCTCCTCACTGTGAAGAGATGGGGGAGGAGGCTCACTGGGACAGCAGGTAGAACCAGGGGGCTGATAACAGTGCTGTCTGCTCTGTGCCCCATCCCCCACAGTGGGGTCTGCAGCCCTCTGCAACTGAACTATGTAACCTCATCCAGGGCTCATCTGATCACCTATACAAGATTAGTATGTGTGTATATATGTGCTTGTGTGTATGTGTGTGTGCGTGCATCTGTGTGTATATCTGTGTATGTATGTACGGCATATGTGTGTATGTATGGTATATTTGTATGGCTGTGTGTGTGCATGTACAGTATGTGTATGTCTGTGTATGCATGTACAGTATGTGTATGTCTGTGTGTATGTATGTACAGTATCTGTGTATGTGCAATAAATTTCAGTATATGTGTATGTATATGTGTGTACGGTATGTGTATACTATGTGTATTTACTGTGTGTGTATGTATGGTACATGTATGTGTATCTGTATGTTCGGTATATGTATATATGTACGGTATGTGTATTTGGTGTATGTATGGTATATCATATATGTATGTACGGTATGTGTACTATATGTGTATATAACTATCTGTGTATGTACGGTATATGTGTGTATGTATGTGCGGTATATGTATGTGTATCTGTGCATGTATGGTATATGTATGTACGGTATTTGTGTGAATGTACGGTATATGCATGTGTGTATGTACGGTATGTGTATGTATGACGGTATATGTATGTGTATCTGTGTGCATGTAAGGTATATGTATGTGTTTGCATATACTGTATTTGTATGTATATCTGTGTGTATGTACTATGTATGTATGGTATGTGTATACTATATGTGTATATAACTGTATGTGTGTATGCATGTAAGGTATGTGTCTGTGTATGTATGTACGGTATGTGTATCTGTGTGTATGTACGGTGTATGTATGTACGGTATGTGTATCTGTGTGTATGTACGGTGTATGTATGTACGGTATGTGTATCTGTGTGTATGTACGGTGTATGTATGTACGGTATGTGTATCTGTGTGTATGTACGGTGTATGTATGTACAGTATATGCCGGAACAAAAATCATTGTTCTCATCAGCACATCGCCCAGTTAAAACTGCAGATATGCTGCTAATGATACTGTATGGGGACAGATTGATTTAGTAGTGATCATTCTGTCCCCATCATTATTACTCAGCCAGTGTAAAGAGGCTGGAAACAAGTGGCGAATTACTTCAATATTGTTAATCACACTCGTTTAGTGGCCTGAAATCAGCGCATGTAGCTACAACCAACATGTTTCTGTGTGATGGTGCAATATGTTAGCATTTAGGGCCCCATTTTAATTATTTGCCTAGGGCCCCACTTTGCCTAAAACCGGCCCTGCCCACGCAAACACGGAGAGAACATACAAACTCTTTGCAGATGTTGTCCTTGGTGGGGTTTGAACCCAGGACTCCAGCGCTGCAAGGCTGCTGTGCTAACCACTGCGCCACCTTGTAGCCCGTGTTTGAACTTGCTCACGCCTTGCATCTGTGTCTATTTGTATAATACAGACTTTACACTGCACTTTGGTTCGGCTGCCTTATTTGTCTCAATCCAAGAGATTCCTAAGGCTATGTGCACACATAGAATGATCCACTGCGGATTTTTCCACAGCGGATTTGATAAATCTGCAGGGCAAAAATGCTGCGTTTTTGCTGCAGATTTATCGCGGATTTACCACGGATTTCATTGCGGTTTTAAAACTGTGATTTTCTATTGGAGCAGCTGTAAAACCGCTGCGGAATACGCAGAAAGAAGTGACATGCTGCAGAATGTAAACCGCTGCGTTTCCGCGCGTTTTTTCCCACAGCATGTGCACAGCGTTTTTTGTTTCCCATAGGTTTATATTGTAATGTAAACTCATGGGAAACTGCTGCGGACCCGAAGCTGCAGAAACTATGCGCATCCGCAGCATTTTCCGCATTGTGTGCACATACCCTAAGTGTATCACTATAATTGTTACACTCAGTGTCTCACAGTGAACTCCAATAACCCTTTTGTATATACTGCCCTCCCTCAACAATGACATGATTACTCAAGCCAAACATAGCCCACCGCAGTCGCATGTGTTGACAGATCATCAGTGGAGACTTGTAGGGAGAAAGTATTGTCTTTTTAACAACTGTTTGATCCAAAAAATGTCTCCACAAGATATATTGACGTGCTGCGGTCTGGAAAGACGCGCTGCTTGTCCATCTCCGCAGGTAAGCCGCGGGCGTCTGTGCACGCACAGTGAACATGGGATTTCTTGAAATCCCATCCACTATGCTGTAATTTCTGGATGCTGCGGATTGGACTCTGCAGTGTCCAACCTGCATTGTTTACTGACCGTATGCACATACTCTAATTTATTTGCTCATCTATAATTTGCATGTTTTTGGGTGGATTTGTGACTGCTGACTGGTTCAATTTGTTGCAAAATGTGTGGCTCCTTTGGTAGAATTTCTATCCTCGTAAGTATGTGGATTTCCACTATATACTAACCACAGTTTACTATGTACTATGTGTGTATTATTTGTAATCTTGTATCATAGTCTAGACATTTACTTTACAATACAGCTGCCAAAATATCTATGGGAAAGTAAGGCTGCACACTTTTGAAATCTGAGCTCTTCATAGTAAATATAGAACAAAATATAACGATAAAAAACATTGGGTATCCATAAACAGTGGTAAAACATGATGATCATAGGGTAAAAGGTCAAATAAGGATCGTAGATTTATAAGAATTAAATACTTAGGAGAGGTCAAGTCACATTTGTACAACCACTAGAAATCCAAGTAAAGAAGTCACATTACTTTGACTGTATAGACCACAATTGCCAAAATACCAGTACATGCCCTTCCGCTTTCCTTAGATGTAATAATAAATTGCATGTTCAGCATTCTTTTTTTAGATGAAGTAAAATTACATCTTTAGTTAAAAAGACAGCTATCTGAATAGTAAACTTGACATAAATTATTTAAGGATCTGATCTCAACAATAACTATCAACCATCAGCTGTGTATTATAAACTACAAAAAAAAACACTACAATTAAAACAATAAAAGCAAATATTTAAGCATAATAATAACAAACTTTAAATTTGAACAAGAGGGTGATCAACTCCAGAGAAGGCGGCCAACAGTACAGGGACCCAAACCATTGGCTCACGTTGTGTAGTATTGTCAAGTATAGGTGTGCAAGGAAAGGTAAGTTCTAAATACAAAACTAAAGATACCAGAAAAGATAACAAGCAACAACTCAGTTTCAAATGCTTGATGGTTCCACAATATAGGCTTCCTTGGAGTAACCCTTTGACTTTGCCCTGTCCTTGAAACTGCACATTCAAGCTGTTACCACCTCCTGCCACATCCAACTCAAAAATATTTCTAGAATCCGTCCTGTCCCCAACCCTGAATCTCCTAAAATGTTAGTCCATGCCCTCATCATCTCCTGCCTTGGCTACTGCAATATCCTCCTCTGAGACCTCCCTGCTAACACCTTCGCACATCTCCGGACCATCCTTAATTTAGCTGCCAACTCATTCACTTCTTTCCTTGCTACTCCTTTGCTTCTCCCTTCTGCAAATCCCAGTATTGGCTTCCAATTCCCTAACGTATCCAGTTAAAACTACTAGCATTGACCTACAAAGCCATCTATAATCTGTCTCCCCCTAAAATCTCAGAGTAAATCTCCCAATATCTTTCCACATCTAATCTACGGTCTAAGGTCCAAGACCTCCTTGTCTACTCCACACTTATACGTTCCTCACCCAATTGCCTTCAAAACTTCTTGTGATTATCCCCCATCCTCTGGCATTCTGTGTTCCAACACATGTCTCATTATCCACCACATTTGGAACTTTCAGGTGGAACTTGAAAACACATCTTTTCAAGAAAGCTAGCAGCCAACATTAGTCCACCTCACCAACACCAGAGCTGCCACAACGTCCCAACCTGCCGTCTCCTTCCCCATTATCCTGTTGACTGTAAGCCTGCAAGAACATGGCCCTCTTTCTGTACCAGTTTTTCATTGTTAGTTTGCTCACAGTAATTTATATTTTGTATGTAACCCCATATGTACAGCACAATGGATTTAATGATGATCTAAAAATAAAAAATAATTAATTTTAAAAAATGGGCTTTATGGCATAGTGGTTTTACAAGCACAACTTTTGGTTACCCACTGCTACACTGTTGGTCAGTTGATGTTTAGCCTCTCTCACTTAGTAAAACTTTTAAAAACTCTATCACTTGGAGGATCTTTTCTATCCCTGTCTCATTCCATGCTTGCCTTTGTAGTGCAGCAATTGGCCCATAGGCTTTTGACCCCATTAGTCCCTACAGAACCGACAGTTCTTCCTATGGGCTCAACAGTGATTATCTGAAACCTTGGATGTCTCCAAGAATTTTATGGTCAACATAGCTTAGATGCAAAGTTTCCTCAACTACTTACATTTATCACTCTCACCTGCACCACTACAAGGTTACTCTGTAATTTCCCCTTGGCAATTGACCTCTAGCAACATGGCAGCCAGGGATGAAATTTCCCCATATAGCATAAAAAAAGGCAGGTTGAATTAAAAACTTCTGAGCAACTACTATACTAAACCATATCTATAAAAAAAAGTAAAGCATATATGCAAATCTGCAGCGTTTCAAAGGCACAATACGCAATCCTAATACGGGCACCAAACTCTTGATCTCCACATCAGAATACGTGCTTTACACCCTGCATGCTACCATGAACATCAAAGGTCATGTAAGCCCAAGTCACACGCAATGCTGTGAAACACAAAGTCCTATATACACTATATGCATAACATGGGATACAAGTCTTTATTATTGAATTCAGGTTTTTTTATTCATTTCTATTGGTTTAGGTGTTTAAAATCCAGCTTGTAGTAATGGAGTCTGCTCTAACAAAAATATGTTACTAAATTACTGGTTCTAACACCTGGTTCACAACACCTGAAAGGAACCGCAGCAACTCAGCCACGAAGTAGAGACCCATAACGTTACAGTGCGGCGTCACCGAGAGGAGCAGAGGGCAGAAAAGTCACCAACGCTCTGCTGACTTCATAACTACAGAGTCCAGACCTCCTCTGGTAATATCATCAGCAAAAAAATTGTGCACTTGGCTTTAATGTCAAAGATGTTAGGGTTGGCGGAACGCACCGAGTATATATATGTATTATTAGGTGCGTTCGCAATCCGGGGTCCACCATACAGGAGAGGAACCGGCTGCTGGCAAATGGTGGCGCTATATGGCGGTATTAGCTAACTGTTAACTCCACAGAGTCGCTAGGAACAAGATGCTGTGTCCTGTTAACCTCACAGAGGTACACAGCTACCAACCAGAGCAAACTGTGGTCATGCAGTCAGAGAAAACAGACAAACAACTCCTCACCGGAGGTGCAGGTATTCTAGCGGCTTATTTCAGCCAAGACCCTGAATACACTCATACAAACTCCTCACCGGAGGTGCCGGTATTCTAGGGGCTTATTTCAGCCAAACCCTAACCGCATCCAGACATGACCACAATGGCGCTGTGCTCAGACATTGGTTTGACACTAGCGCATGGCCATGTGGCCATGCGAACCTTTTATAGCTGCAGCAACTTCAAGACCTTCCTAGAGGACCAATGGGAGCTGCTACAGTACCTGAACAACCTCAGGACCTTCCTAGAGAACCAATGGGAGCTGCTGCAGTATCTGAGCATGTGACCCCTGACCTCCAATGAGAGATCTTACCCTGGGCATGCTCAGAAGGGAAAAGCAGGACTTAGTCCCAGAGACGTCTGCTCGCCGCTGACCAGTACTGGCTACAAAGACAGAGCCTGGAAGAACAGTAGTATCCAGTCGCCCAGTATCGGCCTGAGCCAGATTCTGGGACCAACGTCTCCACTGAGCAGGCTCCACTGCGGCTGGAGAAGAATGGAAGACCGCAGCAGAGGTGGTTTGAGATCCCCCCCTGTGCAGAGGCGGGAACTCGACACCTAACAAAGGATTTCCATGGCCAAACCACTGCATACAAGCCTTAGGATCTTTTAACATCATACCACGTTCAATGTTCTCTTCAGAGAACTGCTTTCAAACCCCCCGCAAAACAGGATTTGAGCACATGTGCTGACGGGGTCTTAGAATATAATAATGCCGACAGAGTCAATGTGCACTCTGATGTGCATCATTTTCGGGTGTATACTGCTGGAAAAATATTTAGAATTGAGAGTCCTCAGTTGCTGATAACTTTTAATGGCTAACTGAAAAGATGGTAACAAATTGCAAGCTCTCGAGACTACTTCGGTCCCTTTATCAGGCATGCTGGAGGGCCATTGTGGAAGGGTTGCTAAAAACATTACCCTCAGGCAATGCTGCGAACAGAGGTACCGGCTTTTTTCATCCACAAGGATTACAGGGGAGGGCCACGCACACCAGGTGCAACTCATGGGGGGGCCATTTTCATGAAACCGTCACATCAGCAAGGGCTATCTGTGGGTGTAACTATGACGAGGAGGGAAAAGTTGACCAAGATGGTGAAGGACTACTTAAGTGACCATACCAGCGTCCTTCCTTATTCTTCAGTGCCCTTTAACTGTTGGTTGTCCAAGCTGCACTCCTTGTATGCCTTGGAGGTGTTGCCACGTCCTGTCGCAAATGTGTTGTCTGAGTGGGTTTTTAATTTGGCTGATGCAATCATAACTCAAAGGCGCACATGGTTGTCAACGCAAAATGCAGAGGGGCTGACTCTTCTAAAATTGAACAACGGCTGGATTTCTTCTGACTTTGTAAGCCCTATGGATGACAGCAACATAACATAAATTCAGACCAAATGGGTTTTTTTTGGAAGTTGTCTTAACGTCCACCCCTTACCATCCAAACCCATTTTATTCAGGAAATCACCTCCTGCTTTTGCAATAAGTACTTAGTGGTCATCTATGTATATTCCATGTAATGTTTTGTACTTTTTGAAAACTTTGCACATTGTGCAATGGTGAAACTTGCACGCTCTATCTCTACCTCTTGTAATAACTGCAAAATGTATTATGAGGACCCCATCACGGTGTCTTTCAGCTTGTATGACACAGACCCCTTTGGTAATTTTTTGAAAACTTTTCACATTGTGCAATGGTGAAAATTGTACTCCTCATCTCTAGCACAGTCTCTTTCTGCAAGTATCTGATAGCCTAATGTTGATTTTTGGGTCTGGATATTTTGGAACATTAATGCATTAATATGCTCCACACACTTCTTCAGGTTTAAGCCTTGCACAGAATAACAATGTGAATAATGAAACATTCTCGCTCTATATATTCTGCTACTTCAAAAATCTTAACTACACATCCCTTTATAAAGGGAAATTCGACATAATACCTGTTAGCCTACGCCACATACTGCTCATATACGCAGCACCCCAGTAGGTGGGCGGAATGCCTGGGTACAAAATCTGTGTTTGAGGGTGAAACCACTGGCCCTACCCCTGTTTTACTGCCTTCCCAATCTGCTGTCCAGGAAGCAGGTGCCGATGCCTCCTGCCCACAACCAGCAGTTGAAAGACACAACAGTCAGCAACCATGTCCAGCTAGTTGTCCCAGTGCAGTGTTCAGTTGTCCCTTGTCACTATATATGTCTGTTCACAAATTGTTAGTTAGATAGGGCATACATATTCGCTACCACTTTACATTGTCCAGTGCTGGAAAAAGATCAATGCTGGCTTTTCCTAAATGAGACTTGTGTCTCTTAATTAAAGTGTCGCTTCACTTAAAGCCTTCGCGCCGAAGCCTGTTTTCACCTTCCTGACCAGGCCAATTTTTACAATTCTGACCACTGTCCCTCTATGAGGTCATAACTCTGGAACGCTTCAACGGATCCTGGTGATTCTGAGACTGTTTTCTTGTGACATATTGCACTTTATGATAGTGGTAAAAATTCTTTGATATGACTTGCATTGATTTGCGGAAAAAGTGGAAATTGGCAAAAAATTAGAAAATTTAGCAATTTTCAAAATTTAATTTTTATGCCCTTAAATCAGAGAGTCATATTAATTTGCACAAAATAGTTAAAAAATAACATTTCCCACATGTCTACCTTACATCAGCACAATTTTGGAAACATAATTTTTTTTTTTGTTAGGAAGTTATAAGGGTTAAAATTTGAACAGCGATTTCTCATTTTACAACAAAATTTGCAAAGCTATTTTTTAAGGGATCACCTCACATTTGAAGTGATTTTGAGGGGTCTATATGACAGAAAATACCTAAAAATGGCACCTTTGTAAAAACTGCACCCCTCAAGGTACTCAAAACCACATTCAAGAAGTTTATTAACCCTTCAGGTGCTTCACAGAAATTTTTGGAATGTGGAAAGAAAAAAATTAACGTTTACTTTTCTTTCACAAATATTTTACTTTAGACCTATTTCTTTTACTTTTTCAAAGGTAACAGGAGAAAATTAACAATACACTTTGTTGTACAATTTTTCCTGAGTATGCCGATACCCCATATGTGGGGAAAATCTACTGTTTGGGCACACGGTAGGGCTCAGAAAGTAAAGCGCACCATTTTGATTTTTTAATGTAAAATTTGCTGGAGTACCGTATATACTCGAGTATAAGCCGAGATTTTCAGCCCAAATTTTTGGGCTGAAAGTGCCCCCCTCGGCTTATACTCGAGTCACGGTAGCGGTGGGGTCGGCGGGTGAGGGGGAGAGGGCGCTGAGGTATACTTACCTAGTCTCAGCGATCCTCGCGCTGTCCCTGCCGTCCCACGGGCTTCGGCGCTGCAGCTTCTTCCTCTCTTCAGCGGTCACGTGGGACCGCTCATTACAGAAATGAATAAGCGGCTCCACCTCCCATAGGGGCGGAGCAACCTATTCATTTCTCTAATCAGCGGTGCCGGTGACCGCTGATAGAGAAAGAATCTGCGGCACCGAAGACAGCTGTGACAGGCGGGGACAGCGCGAGGATCGCCAGGACTAGGTGAGTATGTTATATTCACCTGTCCACGTTCCAGCCGCCGGGCGCCGATCCATCTTCCCGGCGTCTATCTGCGCTCTGACTGTTCAGGTCAGAGGGCGCGATGACGCACTAGTGTGCGCGGCGCCCTCTGCCTGATCAGTCAGTGCAGAGAGACGTCGGGACCGGACGCTGGGAGCTGCAATCAGCGAGGTGAGTATGGCTTTTTTTTTTTTTTTATTGCAGCAGCAGCAGCGGCCATGGCACAGACTTATACCGAGCATCTATGGGGCAATATGAACGCAGCAGAGCACAGTATGGGGCAGATATGGGGATATATGAATGCAGCAGAGCACAGTATGGGGCAGATATGGGGATATATGAACGCAGCAGAGCACAGTATGGGGCAGATATGGGGATATATGAACGCAGCAGAGCACAGTATGGGGCAGATATGGGGATATATGAACACAGCAGAGCACAGTATGGGGCAGATATGGGGATATATGAACGCAGCAGAGCACAGTATGGGGCAGATATGGGGATATATGAACACAGCAGAGCACAGTATGGGGCAGATATGGGGATATATGAACGCAGCTACTGATGTCTCAATTAATTTTACTTTTATTGGTATCTATTTTTATTTTTGAAATTCACCGGTAGTTGCTGCATTTCCACCCTAGGCTTATACTCGAGTCAATAAGTTTTCCCAGTTTTTTGTGGCAAAATTAAGGGGGTCGGCATATACTCGGGTCGGCTTATACTCGAGTATATACGGTAATTAGCGGCCGCCTTGTCATGTTTGGAGGGCCCTTGATGTGCCTAAACAGTGGAAACCCCCAACAAGTGATACCATTTTAGAAACTAGACTTTAGGGAAATTATCTATATGTGTTTTGACCACCTTGAACTAACAGGTGTTTCACAGAAGCCTATAATGTAGAGCCATGGAAATACTAAAAAAAAATTCACATTTTTCCCAAATAAATCTTTTTTAGCTCCATATTTTGCATTTTCATAAGCGTAACAGTAGAAATTGCTCCATACAATTTGTTGTGCATTTTCTCCTGAGTATGCCGATACCCCATATGTGGGGGGATACTACTGTTTGGGCACACGGAAGGGCTTAGAAGGGAAGGAGCGCCATTTGATTTTTTGGAATGCAAAATTTGATGGAATAATTACTGGACGTCATATCGCGTTTGAAGAGATCCTGATGTACCTAACCGGTGGAAATGCAGCACCCCAGAGACCTGGTCGTTGCAGTATGACGCTCTGCCACTAAGGGGAGTGATGGTACGTCTGATGGCACTAAAGGAGTTCTCCTGACCAGGTATCACCAGAACACATTACACTTCACACTCCGGCCACTAGGGGGAGCAAAAGGCTTTATTTATTGGGCCACTCCTCACACTGGTAAAACTAGGGGTCGGGGAGGAAATTAGTCAGAAGGTGACTGGGTTGGATTCAGGCAACATCCCGTGGCAGGGGGTGTTGCAGGGAGAAGACACAGGGGGGTCCCTGTCGGGCGTGGGAACCTGGCAGGTGCCTAGCGAACAGAGTAGAACGTAACGGAACCGCACCTACACACCCCGCGGCGGTATCCAAGAGAGAGACATGAAGGGAAGGATATTGTGGAACAGTGTAAACGAGATCAAGCACAAAGGAGTACCAGTAGGAGTCGTGCCATGAGACCGAGGCAACATCCTACTGAGGCGCGTAGCCGGTGGCCGGAACACCGCGGGAGTAACTGACTCTAGGCCTTACTTCGAACTCCGCAGGACAGTTAATTATAGGTTGGCTGTCTCACCTAAACACCTACGAAGACATAGGGGGCAACAGTGGGAGAGGGGCGTCTCTAGGGTCCCGGAAGACCTCCAGGCCTTCCCGTCATACGGGTGCGTCCTAGCCATAACATACCTGGGGGACGTTGAACTAGAAACATCTGGAACAAAAGAGGGAGAGCTGTAGAGAACAAACGAACGAGAACAGCAGTTCAGAGGACTATTCCGAATGCTCAGCAGGGTAGGACTACAACACACAGGTGCTAGTGGTAGGCAACGATTTCCATCTGCGAAGGAAACTCTGGATGTGCCCATCGGACCGGCCGGTCTCAGATAGCCTTGTTAAGCGTGCTCTGGATTGAGGATCCTGAAGTCTTCAGTAAAGAGGTAAAGAGACTGCAACCCTGTGTCCTCGTTATTGACTGCACCCTACACCATTACCATCTACCTTACTGGGAAGCCCTGGGGACATACTTCACCTGTGAGAAGGTTTACCATCCTGCTGCCATTCCATCACCCCAGCGGACCCCACAGCAGCGTCGGTCACCCTGACCGAACACCACAGGTGGCGTCACGAACCCCTGACAAACTGCACCACCTTTATTGGACGGCCCTTATCAGGGTCGCGGACCGGGTCTAGCCACCGTGACAGCCTCAGAACCGAACCAGAGAGGCCCGATACCGAGAACTCATGGCCCTGTGTCTGGGGACGCTCCAACTTGGCGTCACGAACAGGATTGTATTTAAGCCTGAAGAATCAGGTCATGTGTGCCTTGGAACTGTGATTGAACTGTGACTTATTGCAAAGACTGTGTATTGCTATTTGCCGCCAAATATCTGCCATTGCCGCGCCGTGTGGAGCGTGAAGGGAGGAGCCATAGCTTCGTGGGTGGAGCCGGAAGGAAAAGCGCGTGGAGCGGAAGACGCGGTGAGGCGCCGACCCCGGAAGGAGAACCGCGACCCCGACAGATTAGCAAGGAGAAGGAACCGCCATGTCGGATTCCGGAGGAGCAGAGGCGGCGGCCACAGCTGCAGACTCGGGAGCACTTCCGGATTCCGTGGTAAGCACAGCCACAAACCCGGTATCACCACTAGGGGCCGCGGGGCTTACCGCTCCCACCAACCAACCGGATACTGCCGCCGCTACAGCAGCCATAATGCCCTTCTCTATGCCGTACCTACCAGGGGCCGCCTGGCTCCCGCGATACTTTAGAGAAGCTCATACGTTAACTGACTTTAAAGAAGGGATCTGTAGCCTGCTTGAGTTTTATCCCTTGACGGAGCCTCAGAAGGTTCATATGATAATCGGCCAACTCTTTGGAGCGGCATTGAGGGAAGTAAAGTCCTGGCCCGCTGCGGACAAGAAAACTGCGCAACAAGTATTTGCCAAGCTTAAAGCCACCTTTGACACCCGCACCGCTACGGAAATTAAATTGACGTTCTATGGGTGCAAGCAGCGGCCGCAGGATAGCTTACGGGACTATGCTCTTAATCTGCAGGAGGCGCTGCGGGCCATCAAGCAAAGTGACCCAAACAGCATGCAAGATGAAGATAAGCTCCTGAAAGGGCGGTTCATTGAAGGGCTCCTGTGCAGTAACCAAAGGGCCCAGCTACACTTCCTGGCCATGCAGAATCCAGATCTGACTTTTGCGCAATTCAAAGATTAAGCTATCCAAGCGCTACCGGAGAGGCAGCCCAGCCGTACCACACTTCCCAGGTGGCAAGCCCTCACATACCACCAGGAGGTGGCACCAGACGCACCTGTCTCCGCCGAGGCCGATGCCCAGATCCTGGAAGACGACTCCCCTGCAGGACTGCGCTTCCAGATACAGGAACTGACCAGGAGCGTTGCTGCCCTAGCCCGGACCATCCAGTCCCTACAGGAGGCCCCCAAGGAGAAGATCCAGCTGGCTTCCAGACCGGAGGATGTCCCATGGCAACGACCAAGGAGGGTTCCAGAGGCAGAGACGACGATCGTTTTCATCAGGATGGATGACCTATCTGCTGCCGCTGCCACCAGGTGGGCCATCTTGCAAGGTACTGTCAGTTAAACGAGCAACCCCTGGGGCCAAGTGCCAACCCCCAGGAGTAGAACGCCCAGGCCCGCAAAATTGGAGAGCCAAATACGTCGGGGGCGTCCTTTTCTCCCCATCGTGATCAATGGTATCCTCATGAACGCTTTGCTGGACACCGGTTCCCAGGTGACAACTATGCCCTACATTCTTTATAGACGTTATTGGGAGGACACCGACATTACCCGTGCCCCTGATGATGATTTCACCATAATAGCTAGCAATGGTTAGCCACTGCCGCAAGTGGGATATAAAGAGGTCACTATTAAGGTGGGGCGGGTAGACTTGGAGGCCCAAGGAATTGTCATTGTTGATATTGACCGACGTGAACGTTACCCCATGATGACCATCGGTACTAATGTCATAGAAAATTGTCTTGCAGAAGTTATTGTCTTGTTGCAGCAAGTAGCAGAGACAGCTGGTCACAGTGAACAACGTGCTTTGCAGAAAGAAATCACAGCCATAATGCGGAGACAGCAAGTGGAGCTGACTGGTGGTGAAATTGGCCAGGGTCACAGTGAGTGATTCGAATCCCATTGCAATACCCCCAGGAGTGAAATGTTACTATGGTGTCAGGCAGCCATAGGCCTCGGGGGTAAGGACTATCAAGCCCTGGTAGAACCTGTGTATTCAGAGAATAGGCCTACACTCCTGACAGCCAGAGGGGTGGTTGACATCCGCAAGGGGAGGGTGCCGGTGCGTGTTCTTAACTGCGGGGAGGAGGAAGTCCACCTAGCCAAATATGTCACACTTGCCAAGCTGTTCACCATTAATAATAGTGTGATACACGCACCCGGGCCTTTGGCTCCGTCCAAGTCGGCGGAGGACAACGGCTCTGCAGAGCAATCAAGATTGGTGTCAGGAATTACATGTGGGCACTGATGCTACTCCATCTCACCAGATACAGGGGGCCTACAGGGTGGTTCACGAGTATGAGCGGGTATTCAGCAAACACTCCCTTGATTTCAGGCGGGTAAAAGGGATTCAACATCACATCCCCACCGGAGATCACCCACCCATAAAAGAAAGATACTGTCCTATACCCCCAGCTCATTATCAGTGTGCCAAGGACATGTTACGAGAGATGAAGGAGGCTGGGGTAGTGAGAGACAGCTGTAGCCCCTGGGCAGCTCCGTTAGTCCTCGTTAGGAAGAAAGATGGCACCATGAGCATGTATGTGGATTATAGGCAATTAAACCGCATTACACATAAGGACGCATACCCCCTGCCTAGGATAGAGGAGTCCTTGGCTGTGTTAAAGTCTGCTAATTACTTTTCTACTTTAGATCTCACCAGTGGGTATTGGCAGGTTCCCGTGGCAGAGGCGGACAAGGAAAAGACAGCCTTCACGATGCCGATGGGTCTCTGCGAGTTCAACTACATGCCCTTCGGATTGTGTAACGCCCGGGGACGTTCCAGAGGATGATGGAGTGCTGTTTGGGACACAAGAACTTTGAGACCGTGCTGCTGTATCTGGATGATGTCATTGTCTTCTCCAAGACCTATGAAGACCATCTGAAGCACCTGGCCGAGGTATTTGAAGCGCTGTCCAACTTTGGCTTAAAGGTGAAACCGTCCAAATGCCATCTGCTCAAACCCAAAGTACAGTACCTGGGCCATGTGGTGAGTGCCGAAGGAGTGGCCCCAGACCCCGACAAGGTCACGGTGATCAAGGACTGGCCGCAGCCCACTAACCTTCATGAGGTCCGGCAGTTCCTCGGCTTGGTGGGTTACTACCGGAGGTTTATCAAGGACTTCACCAAGAAGGCTGCGCCATTGCAAGACCTGTTGGTGGGCCAGCCCAAGAAACCCAAGGGTAAGAATACCCCGTTGGACTGGAACGACAGACTGGAAGGTTCGTTCACTTGCTTAAAATCGGCACTGACAGGAGAGGAAGTACTAGCCTACCCGGAATACGACCAACCGTTTGTATTGTATACGGACGCCAGCAACGTGGGGCTGGGAGCGGTGCTGTCCCAGGTCCAGAATGGCAAGGAACGAGTAATCGCTTATGCCAGCAGAAAGCTTCGCCCCACTGAAAGGAACCCAGACAACTACTGTTCCTTTAAGCTGGAGTTCCTCACCGTCGTTTGGGCCGTGAAGGAGATGTTCAAGCACTACTTGGCCTCAGCGAAATTCACCGTCTTCACGGATAATAATCCACTTACGCACTTGGACACAGCGAAACTCAGCGCCTTGGAGCAGCAGTGGATGGCCCGGTTGTCCAATTACGACTTCACCATCAAGTACCGGGCGGGGCACAAGAATGCGAATGCCGATGCATTGTCCCGAATGCCTCACCTACCCGAAACGGAGGAAGACCCAGAAGCATTTGAAGAAGTGGAGCTGCCCGCTTTCCATCGTCCCAAGGCATCTCAGTGTTCCCATCAGGTAGAGAACAGGCGCAGAAAGAAACAGGGCGCCCCGTTGAATCCACGGGTGGACAGAGAACCAGGATGGTGACCCTGCGGTCCGTCGGGTGAAGGAGCTCCTGACGCAGGCAGGTTTGCACCTTGGCCCGGATGATCCATCGGAGACATTACAGTTGTGGAAGGAGAGGGGCAAACTGTTTCTTCACGATGGCAAGCTGTGCCGAAGAAACATCGACCCTCGCACTCACGAATTAGTGTGGCAGATTGTGGTCCCCAGACAAGATGTGCCCATGGTCCTGAGAGCATACCACGATGGGGCAGGACACTTCGGATGGAGGAAGCTGGAGAGGCTACTCCGTGGGAGGTTCTACTGGATCGGCATGAGGAAGACCATCGAGAAGTGGTGTCGAGAGTGTGGCCCCTGTAGCCTATGCCGGAAGGATCGTGACAGCCAACGGGCTCCCTTGCAGCCCATCATCACCAAACGGCCGCTCGAGTTGGTCGCGCTGGATCACGTAAAGCTAACACCTAGCCGGTCAGGGTATATCTACGCTCTCACCATTGTGGACCACTATTCCAGATTCCTGGTAGTCGTACCAGTCAAAGATCTGACAGCAAAGACGGCTGCCAAAACCTTCCAGCAGTACTTCTGTCGACCCCATGAGTACCCAGAGAAGGTGTTGACCGATCAAGGGCCGGCATTTGAGGCGGAGGTGTTCCAGGAGTTCTGCAATTTGTACGGGTGTAAGAAGATCAGAACCACGCCGTACCATCCACAGACCAACGGGATGTGTGAGAAGATGAACCAAGTGGTGATCGACTTACTGAAAACCTTATCTGTAGAGGAGCGGAACTGGTTGCCTACAAAGTTACCAGACTTGGTGGACATGTACAACCACATCCCGGTGAATTCCACCAACTGCACCCCAGCGTACCTGATGCGAGGAAGGTCTAGCAAGTTACCTGTCGATCTGGACATGGAGGTACTGACCCCCGAAGATATATCACCAGATGCGGATTGGGATACCGAGAGGCAGCAGAAGTACCGCAAAGTACAGGAATGTGTGGAAAAGAGTCTTGCTCAAGCCAGACAGAAGCAATAGAGGGACTACAACCAGTATGCTCCCGCGGCTCCATTGGCACCTGGTGAGCAAGTACTCAAAAGAAAGAGGAGACTACACAAGCTTGATGATCAATGGGAAGCGGAACCGTATACCATTCTCCCCTCCGACTTCGACAATACAAAGGTCTGTCTCATCAGTAAAGACGGAGGAGAGACCTCAGCGGCCATATCCAGAGACCACCTGAAAATATGCCCTGATAAGCTGAAAGATGGGGAAATAGATCCCAGGACTTCTCCGCTCGTGGAAGAAGAGAAGATGATACACACTGTTCTTGGCGATTTTCCCCAGTCCTGGACTCAAATAAATCAGTCCTGTCAGGCCAGTAGCAACCCCTGCGCTGCGGAGGTCCACGCGTAGCACCAAGAATCAGACTCCACTTCGTTATAGACCTTGGCGATATTAACGATAGTTGTTATTTGGTTGAAAATGCTTGTGTAAACATCTGTGTTATAGGTTTAAAAAAAAATGGACGATGGTGTGATGGACAGTGAATCAATCCAAAACTTTCACAGGGGCCCCTTTGTTTACCCGGGGTCCCTGCTATTCTATGGTTACACCTACAGAACTGGGAGTCATGGACTGTGCATGACCAATCTTTTGCAACGTTCAAGCGTCCTTACCTTCCATAACAGAAAGCACTGTTATATTTATTTGTTGATAGTATATATATAAGAATTTTTGTGTGTTTTCTATTAACATGTATTGTTGTTTTTCTTTTCCCAGTCCGGGAGTACTGGATTTAACCGGGGGGGGGGGGGAGTGCAGCGCCCCAGAGATCTGGTTCTTGCAGTAACGTCGCTCTGCCACTAAGGGGACTGATGGTATGTCTGATGGCACTAAAGGAGTTCTACTAACCAGGTATCACCAAGCACACACTACACTTCACACTCCGGCCACTAGGGGAAGTAAAAGGCTTATTTATTGGGCCACTCCTCACATTGGTAAAACTAGGGGTTGGACAGGAAGTTAGGCAGAACGAAGCCTGGGAGAGCTCCAGGGAGGACCTGTCAGAACTGGGAAATCTGGCAGGTACCTAGCGAAAGGACAGATTGTTACGGAACCGCGTCTGCACTACCTTGCGGCGGTATCCTAAGAAAGAGACACGAAGCGAAGGATATTGTGGAACAGTGAGAAACGAGATCAGCACAAAGGAGATCCAGTAGGAGTCGTGCCCCGAGAACGGCAACATCTTACTGAGGCGCATAGCCGGTGGCCGGAGCACCGAAGAAGTAACAGTCTCCACGCATTACTTCAAACAGTGGCAGGACAGTTAATTACAGGTTGGCTGTCTACCATACAACACCTAAGAAGGACATAGGAGGCAATCGTGGGAGAGGGGCGGCACTAGGGTTCCAGAATAACTCCAGGCCTACCTGTCATAAAGGTGCGTCCTAGCCATAACATACCTGGGGGACGTAGAAGAGAAAGATCTAGAAAGAACGAGAACAGAAGTTGTGAGGACTATCCTGAATGCTCAGCAGGGAAGCACTACAACACACAGGCGCTAGTGGGTAGACACTGATTTCCACCTGCAAAGGGAACTCTGGATGTGCCTTCGGACCGGCCGGTCTCAGACAGCCCTGTTGACAGTGCCCTGGATTGAGGATCCTGAAACCTTCAGTAAAAGGTAAAGAAACTGAACCCTGTGTCCTCGTTATTCCTCGCACTACGCACCATCAACCTTTATTGGATGCCCCTTAGCAGGGTCGCGGACCGGGTCTAGCCACCGTGACAGCCTCAGAACCGAACCAGAGAGGCCCGGTACTGAGAACTCGTGGCCCTGTGTCTGGGGGCGTTCCAGAGGGACCTCCTAAATGTAGGAAAGAGAGCCCTCACAAATGTTAAAGGAAAAAATAAAACCAAAACGCTCCATGTGACCATAAAGGGGAGGTATCATTTTTTTTTTTAATTATTTTATTTTGCATTAAATACATGTTATGTGAAGAAAAAAAAAAATCTTAGCTAAAAAAATGTAGGTTTGGTTTGATAGGTCTTCTTATATATCCATAAAACTGGCGCAATAGTCTGACAACATTATTCCCAGATAAATCCATAAAACTGGTGCAATAGTCTGACAACATTATTCCCAGATACCATATGTGAGTCAGAAAGGCATGCAGGCATACTCTCCATGCTGTTCCCATTTAGTTTTAGCTCTTTCCCATCAATTTCAGCTTTTTTCTCACGCCCACAGACCTGTGTGTTGGGTCCAGCAGAAAAATATTCGCCTTTCCCATTGTCATGCATTGGATTCATTATTTGGTACGAATACATGGATATTAGAAATTGTTTGTGCCGATTTTCCCAAATCCGAATATTTTATTATTCTCTTATCACTAGCTAAAACAAAAAGAAAATGAGGAAATAGTAGATGTAAATAACATAGGGTACTTAACACTATTTTGATTTAAAAAAAAAAAGCATAAAAGCCATCCCACCATGACATGGTGTACCCAACTGGAATGGTTCCTAACTCTTGTAGGTTACCTCACTATGTGTCTGCAGATGTCAGAATAGATGAGGGCAGAGCAGGACCCAGGCCACAGTCCGCTAAATGGCCAAAGTGTGAATGTGTACCTACACATTGGACTTATACCAATATATATTCCGGCTCCTTTCTTTTATTTTGCCTTATGTCTATGGCTTAAAGAGAATGCCTCAAACATTGAATGGAAGAGCACACGTGGGACCATGACTCCATTCGAATGCCTTCAGGACCCCTGTTCTAGGGACTGATTCTGTGGTTCTAGGACACAGTGTAACGACTGGAAGTACCACAGATTCTCAGTTTCTTTGCAGTTATATGAACTCTTTAGATTTGTGCACGGAATTGGACTTAGGCTGCATTTCCGCTAAAGATTATCAGGATCATTTTGTAGTGTAAATAAGCTGCCGATCAGCCGGTGAAATGAGCTTTAAGGAGGCTTAAAAACTCATCATTCACTCATCATTCACTCAGTGTTGTGTGTAAACAGGATTCATGTTGTGGAGAACAATGGCAGCCTCTGCATTTCATAATCTACTGTAGATCATGCAATGTGGCAAGGTTCAGTCTATTAAATGACCACCGATCAGTAAATATTTACCAACCACCGGTCGTTCCATGTAAACTCACCCTAATTAGAGGTTTCGCTTGACAAAAAAAAAAAGTTGATTTGTTCCTCTTTCCATTCATTAAAATTGCGACTGCATAAGCAAGAGGAAAGTTTTTACCTCGTAGTGACAATGTTACACATTTGATTGGATGGAAAAACTTAAGTGATCCCCGTACTTACAAACAGTTTATAATAATAATAATAATTTTTATTTATATAGCGCCAACATATTCCGCAGCGCTTTACAACTTATAGAGGGGACTTGTACAGACAATAGACATTACAGCATAACAGAAATCACAGTTCAAAACAGATACCAGGAGGAGTGAGGGCCCTGCTCGCAAGCTTACAATCTATGAGGAAAAGGGGAGACACGAGAGGTGGATGGTGACAATTGCTTTAGTTATTCGGACCGGCCATAGTGTAAGGCTCGGGTGTTCATGTAAAGCTGCATGAACCAGTTAACTGCCTACGTATGTAACAGTACAGACACAGAGGGCTATTAACTGCATAAAGTGAATGAGAACATGATGTGAGGAACCTGATTATGTTGTTTTTTTTGTTTTTTTTTATTAGGCCACACAGGGATAGTTAGGTTAATGCATTGAGGCGGTAGGCCAGTCTGAACAAATGAGTTTTTAGGGCACGCTTAAAACTGTGGGGATTGGGGATTAATCGTATTAACCTAGGTAGTGCATTCAAAAGAATCGGCGCAGCACGTGTAAAGTCTTGGAGACGGGAGTGGGAGGTTCTGATTATTGAGGATGCTAACCTGAGGTCATTAGTGGAGCGGAGGGCACGGGTGGGGTGGTAGACTGATACCAGGGAGGAGATGTAGGGTGGTGCTGAGCCATGGAGTGCTTTGTGGATGAGGGTATTAGTTTTGTACTGGATTCTTGAGTGGATGAGTAACCAGTGTAATGACTGGCACAAGGTAGAGGCATCGGTGTAACGGTTGGTGAGGAATATGATCCTGGCTGCAGCATTCAGGACAGATTGGAGCGGGGAGAGTTTGGTAAGAGGGAGGCCGATTAGTAGAGAGTTACAATAGTCCAGATGAGAATGAATAAGTGAGACAGTAAGAATTTTTGCAGAGTCGAAAGTAAGAAAAGGGCGAATTCTAGAAATGTTTTTGAGATGCAGATAAGAAGAGCGAGCCAGTGATCGGATGTGGGGGGTGAATGAAAGCTCGGAATCAAGGATGACCCCAAGGCAGCGGGCATGTTGCTTTGGAGTAATGGTGGAACCGCACACGGAGATGGCAATGTCAGGCAAAGGTAGGTTAGTAGAGGGAGAGAACACAAGGAGTTCAGTTTTTGACAGGTTTAGTTTCAGATAGAGGGAGGACATGATGTTAGAGACAGCGGTAAAACAATCACTGGTGTTTTCTAAAAAGGTCGGTGTGATAACAGAAGAAGAGGTGTATAATTGGGTGTCGTCAGCATAGAGATGGTACTGGAACCCAAATCTACTGATTGTTTGTCCAATAGGGGCAGTATACAAAGAGAAGAGGAGGGGGCCTAGGACAGATCCTTGAGGAACCCCAACAGTAAGGGGAAGGTGAGAGGAGGAGGAACCAGCAAAACATACAGTGAAGGATCGGTCAGAGAGATAGAAGGAGAACCAAGAGAGAACGGTGTCCTTGAGGCCGATAGCACATGATCAGATCATGTGCTATATAGACAATCTGCAAATTTAAAATTATGCTGTGTTATCCCCGAAAAATCCTTCCGTAGCCTGGGTCACTAAGTGTCTCGTTTATGTTTAACTTGCCGTTTTCAAGTGTAATCTGTCTCCAAAAGCAAACTGCATACAGGCAGCATAACAAAGAGGAGTCCAGGACAGGCAAATCAATAAACAGCAAGAACTATGCAGGCTAGGAAGTAAAGGGGGAGTCACACATAACGATATCGTTAACGATATCGTTGCAACGTCACGTTTTTGGTGACGTAGCAACGATCCCGCTAACGATCTCGTTATGTGTGACAGCGACCAACGATCAGGCCCGTGCTGGGAGATCGTTGGTCATTGGGGAATGATCAGGACCATTTTTTGGTCGCTGGTCACCCGCTGTCATCGCTGGATCGGCGTGTGTGACGCCGATCCAGCGATGTGTTCACTTGTAACCAGGGTAAATATCGGGTTACTAAGCGCAGGGCCACGCTTAGTAACCCGATATTTACCCTGGTTACCATTGTAAAAGTAAAAAAAAACAGTACATACTCACATTATGATGTCTGTCACGTCCTCCGGCGTCCACAGGATTAAAACTGCTTTCGGCAGTGTCAGCGCCGGCAGTAACAGCGGTGACATCACCGCTGTGCTCTGCTTTACGGCCAGCACTGACACAGTGCAGGGAAGCTCTCGGCAGCAGCGCGTGCATTAGCAGCGCTCTTGCCAAAAGCAGTTTTAACCCTGTGGACGCCAGCGGGGGACGTGACAGACATCAGAATGTGAGTATGTAGTGTTTTTTTTTTTTTTACTTTTACAATGGTAACCAGTAGGGTTGAGCGAAACGGGTCGGCCACTTTCAGAAGTCGCCGACTTTTGGCAAAGTCGGATTTCATGAAACCCGACCCGACCCCTGTGTGGGGTCGGCCATGAGGTCGGCGATCTTCTGAATGTGGTATCGGAATTCCGATCCCGATTTCCGATATGTTTGCAATATCGGAAATCGGTATCGGAATCCATATTTAATGTAAAATAAAGAATTAAAATAAAAAATATCGCTATACTTACCCTCTGACGCGCCCTGGTACTAACTGGGAACCTTCCTTCCTTCGAATCAGGAAGGAAGGAAGGCTGCCGGAAAGAAGCAGGGCGCGTCCGAGTGTGAGTATATACCTAATAGGAATATACTCACCCTCGGACGCGCCCTGCTTCTTTCCGGCAGCCTTCCTTCCTAAGAATCAGCGCTTGCAGGACCTTGCGTGACGTCGCGGCTTGTGATTGGTCGCGCGAGCGGTCACATGGGCGGCCGCGCGACCAATCACAAGCCGCGACGTCATCGCAACGTCACCGCAAGGTCCTGGAAGCGCTGATTCGAAGGAAGGAAGGTTCCCGGTTAGTACCAGGGCGCCTCAGAGGGTAAGTATAGCGATATTTTTTATTTTAATTCTTTATTTTACACTTAAATGTGGATCCCAGGGTCTGAAGGAGAGTTTCCGCTCCTTCAGACCCTGGGAACCATTGGAAACCTAATGCACTGCATTGGGTTTCGAGTTTCGGCCGACCCCGACCCTGACTTTTTTATAGGATCGGCCGATTTCACTCGACCCGACTTTTGAAAAAGTCGGGTTTCGTGAAACCCAACCTGATCCTATAAAAGTAAAGGTCGCTCAACCCTAGTAACCAGGGTAATTATCGGGTTACTAAGCGCGGCCCTGCACTTAGTAACCCGATGGTTACCCGGGTGCTGCAGGGGGACTTCGGCATTGTTGAAGACAGTTTCAACGATGTCGAAGTCGTTCCCCTGATCGTTGGTCGCTGGAGAGAGCTGTCTGTGTGACAGCTCCCCAGCGACCACACAACGACTTACCAACGATCACGGCCAGGTCGTATCGCTGGTCGTGATCGTTGGTAAGTCGTTTAGTGTGACTAAAGCTTTAGGAAAAGGAAATTTTATTAACTCACAGATGGTGCAGTCCAGTCCGGTAGGTGTCTCAGGTCTTGATCAGGCAGTTCCTCTCTTCCTACCATCACCCTCCTCCTTCAGTGGTTCATGTGGATGATGCATCCTATTTCATCCACACAGTGTCCATTATGCCGCTCCAGCACAGGCACCCCTCTGCCGAGGTCAGAGCAGAGTATTGTAGTGCGCATGCTCGAGGAAAGGCAAAAGAACGCTGATGACCTGTAGGTGAAGCCGGTGCATGTGATGAAGCACTACTTTGTGCTGTACAATGAGACAATCGTAACTTTAAGTTCCTTAAGGGGACTATTAAATCTAGTAGAAAGTGAAAAAAGAAAATTAGAAAAAAATTTAAAAAATACACAAAAGTTCTAATCACTCTGCTTTTGCCTCATTAAAAATAAAACAATAAAAAATACACATACCTAGTAGAGAGATGTTCGCAAATGTCTGGGCTACTGAAATATAAAATAAATTACCTTGATCGGTAAATGGCATAAAGAAAAAAAAATCAAAACACCAGAATTACTTTTTTTTGCTCGCAAAATATTGCAATAAAATTATCAAAACATTTTATTTATACCACAACGGTATTGATGAAAACATCAGATCAGGGGGCAAAAAATAAGCCATTATCCAGCCCAATGTACCCAAAAATAACAATGTTACGAGTGGTAACAAAAGCAAAAAAAAATGTTTCTTAGAAATGTCATAATTTTTTTTCACATAAATAAAAAAGGATACATGTTTGGTATTTGCGTAATTGTACTTGTACTGATCTGGATAATTGGCAGGTCATTTTTACCAATATAGTGAACATGGTAAATAAAAAAAAAACAAGTGTGCAATTGCACTTTTTTTTTTTTTTGCAATTTCCAGTACACTAAATTGTGTCATTAAAAAGTACAACTCGTCCTGCAAAAAAAACAAGCCCTCATGTGGCCATATTTACGCAAAAATAAAAAGTTAGCGCTCTTGGAAGAAGGGTAGGAAAAAACAAAAAATAGAAAAAAATGGAAAATTGTCATGGTATGAAGGGGTTAAAGGTGGTGGCCCTGCTTTTTATGTGCAAAATCGGGTAACAGGTTCACTTTAACAGTAAATTGCAACGTTTATTACACAACTGTGAATTCCCAGATAGGACAATTTGATTTTGAAGAGGATTTCCCCTTGTTACATTTAGGCATACTAAATAAATATTACATACATTTGTAAGAGATTGATGAGAGTATATAAATAACATAATGAGTGTTTTTTCTCAAGAAAGCTTAAAATTCCATAATCTTCTATCCGGCACTGACATATAATGAGAAATTTCTATACGCTGGATTCTAGATTACTATTTGTCAAATTCTATATTGTTTTGACTGTAAATTGAAGTATGTCTGGTTTTTTGAGATACTAGATTTTTTCTAAGCTAAATTACATCTAAATACTTTAATTACCTATATATATGTCAGAAAAAATACATCTATCAAAAAGAAAATAATTTTCTTCTTTATTATAGTTTTTTTCTAATACAGCTTCTTTTTGAATGACTGGGACACAACCTGTATATTATGAGGAATAACTTATACTGTTTACTCTCTTTTATAGCTTTTATATACTGTATTTAGTTTAGCAGGGTCGACTTTTTTCTTAATGAGAGTTGTATACTTTAAAATTGAATTATTACAAAATAAATACATTATTATTACATGAATCTGTTATTTGGAACTAGAAATATTTCAGATGTTTTTTATATCTAAATCTAAATTTGAATCTTCTTAAGAATTTCTAAACAACTTCTTTAAATATTATTATTTAAAACTTCAATCTAAATCTATCTCTATTTTTAATAAAAATTTGTTTCGCATTTTACGCATCATACCTGATCCTGCTATTATGTTCCACTACAGTTCATTACAGTTTTATTACAAATTATAATGCAAATGCTTTTCTTTCTCAAGTTTTTCCAAAATGGTCGATGCAAATGAGTCAGTGCACTCCCTGACAGAAGTTATGTCGCTTATACATGTTATGTAGATAAAAGCTTATAACCTGACGTTAAATTCATCCATTGGTTGTATAAATTATTCTTTTGAAAGCTGAAACCCTCCGAAATGTGGTTTAGCTTAAGAAAATAAATTGGCATCAATGCAGAAATATTGATCAGTTAATGGAGACAGAATGGTCAGATTTTGGGAAAACAAAAGTTTTGTCGCCCACAGAAAGTAATGTGATCTTCAGACAAATAATTAACTTAAAATACAAATATATGTTGCATAACAAGAGAATTGATGAGCCGGCAAGAGATGCTTCTCCATTACTAAGCCATGGGCTTGATGTCAACTGAAGTACAAAGGTGACATCAACCCCACAAATATTAACCCCAATTGCCACCGCTACAGGGCAAGTGGGAAGAGGCGGACAAAGCGCTTCGTTGGCACATCTAATAGATGTACCTTTTCTGGGCAGCTGCTGGCTGCTATTATTAGGCTGCAGAGACCCTATATACATGGCCAATTACCAGCCTGAGAATACCAGCCCCCAACTGTCTGCTTAACGAGGCTGGTTGTCAAAAATGGGGGGACCCCACGCAGTTTTCTTTAATTATTTATTTAAATAATTTAAAAATACTGCATGGGACCCCTCTATTCTTAATAACTAACCTTGCTGAAGCTTACAGCTGAGGGTTGCAGCCCCCAGCTGTGAGTTTTGCCTGGCTGGTTAGCAAAAATACAGGGGATTCCATGGCGTTTTATTAAAAAAAAGTATTTATTTACAGCTCAAGAGCGATGAATACTCCCATCCACTGCTCCTGCTCTCACTGTTATTAGCGGCAGCAGGTTTCGGATTATGGGAGCAGTTGTCCCATCAGATGACACCAGTGACCGGAGGTAAACTTTATACCTCTGACCACAGCTAAGCACTCATGCTGACTTGTGACAGCGTGGGAACCGTGGCTCTCTGACCAGTAGGGATGGTTTCATTGCCGATCAGAAGTGGTGTTTGCCGTGATGTCATGCATATGACAGCGCAACAAACTCCCAGTATTTGGGCAGCAAACCCGAATAGTATGGAACTTTACTGTTCAGGTTCACCCATCACTACTCCTGAAGACTGCAGTAAAGCGGCGCAGGCACGATTGTGCGAGATCTGAGCGGCAGAGGAGGTAATAGGATACAACGGAAAGGTCAGACGGTTGAAAGAGTCGTGTTTCACTTACACCTTTTCGATAAGAAGCCCCATTACCTCATCGGGATCGCTCACCCCATCATATGCGGCAACCGCAGATTGATCCACACCCACCCTATAAGACGACACCCGGTGTCTAAGACGACCCCTGACTTTTGAGAAGATTTTCAGGGGTTAAAAAGTCGTCTTATACACTGGAAAATACGGTACTTGATTTGGGTCATCTATAACATTTAGCCAATGATGAATTTCATAGAGAAAAGTAGAACGGCACTAGGTCACACCTGCAGTTTTCTGTGGCTAACCACAAGAAAAACAAAGTATGCTACCTCAGATTTATCCATAAAAATATCAGTTTATTTCAAATGTTTAAAAAAGAACAGAGTATAATATAACAATAGAAGTATTAATACAGAGATATTTGAGTCTAAGGATAGGGTGCACCACAACACCCACTATTACATTAAAGGAGGGGAGGAGGACATGAGTTCTAAAAGAAGTAGTAGTACGTCCCTGTATAGACTTATTAGGACCTAAAGTGCCAGTGCTCAATATCTATCAGGGCATTACGAACATCTCCTAATGCTGCGGACACATGTCAGGGAAATCTCCCAAGATCTAGTGACCCATAGTCCCCATATATGCAGCAAAATATATGTTCCTCATGTAGCGATCTTACCCTTCTCTGTCTCCATAGATGATAAAACACGCCCCAACGCGCGTTTCGCCCTCGGCTTCCTCGAGGGGCCCGCATGGTGTGACTATCCCCAACATCCTGTCTTTATAGTCCTCAGCGTTGCCAATTAGCGGCGCATGTCTGTGACGTCAGGGCGTCGCAGTACGCATCGCTCCAAGCGCCAATGTGGCGATGCGGGTCACCGGGAAATCCCAGATGACGTCACTGACCCGCAAACGTCACTAAAAGGCACCGGAAGCGATGCCGCGGCCATTGCCCGCATCAGAGACATGCGCACAAGCAGCGTGATTACCTCTATCTCTGGAAGCTGCACTCAGATCCATGCGATTGAAACAAAGGAGGAACGTAGGCATTTCACATGATCGATGCCTAATCAGATGATCACCTCATGTGCCAATAACAAAAAATATGACAGTAACAATAGACAATATAAATAACAACATATACAATTATATACGTATAAAAATAAATATAAAAATAAAGAGATACAAATGTGCCATTAATAGTGTATAGAGACATGATCATTAACACCAATTAGATCATAAATACAATATATCTTTAAATCACGTGTCCCAATTGAATCTAACAACCCTAGTTGCAATGCATTATTATATATAAATGTAAATATACTTAATCATAATAGTTAAATATATATAAGTACACAACAATGTAAAGTGACAAAGTGCAGGAAGATTAGGTCCATCCATCAGTACCGCTCCAGAATATAGCATTCCAAGATCCACGTCCAAAGAAGATTAAATAAATATCAAATCAAGAGTTCATACAAAGACTATATCACTAAATGAATACAAAAAGACAAGAAAAAAGAGATTAAAATCATATAAAAATAAATAAAAAATAGTGAGATAAAGAATAGTGATTGACTACCCAGAGATGACAGGACTACAGAAATGACGAAAAGTTCAATTGCTCATTCAGTCCCCGAGGGACCATTGTGTCTAAATTTACTATCCAATGACACTCTTTTTGTTTTAGGATTCGTATAGCGTCTCCACCTCTGATCTCCATGTGGACACAATCAATTCCCCAGACTTTCAATTCTTTTGAATTACATTTATGTTTTAATTTGAAGTGTCTGGGGATTGTTTTTAGGGATTCCACGTCATCCACATCACGAGCGGCCTCTATATCCCTCACGTGTTCACGGGTCCTCACCCGCAACTCACGTGATGTCAGTCCTATATAGATCAAACCACAGCCACACATGGCATAATATATGACGTGTGGTCGTGCACGTAATACTTTCCCTGATGTCAAAAGTCTTGAGGCCACTCGATGATGTGAAGGACGTGGACCTAATATGATTCTTACATGCCAAACACCCACTGCAGGGAAAGAAGCCCTTTCTATTGCCCATACTACCAAAAGGGGAAACAGATTTAGAAATGTAATGACTCGCCACAAGAGTATCTCTAAAGCTTGGTTCCCATTGCGTTAATGGGAACGCGCTAACGGACAGCGTTGCACGGCGAAATTAACGCCGTGCAACGTGTCCGTTAGCGCGCCCATTCACGGCAATGGGAACGCGCAGCACTAGCGCGTGCCATGTTCGGCACGCGCTAGCGACGCGCCGGTGTCTCCTGGCGCGCCGCGGACGCTGCTTGCAGCGTCCGAGGCGCGCCCGCGGTCCGTTCCCCGCTCTCGCAGATCGGGGATCTGCGAGATCTGGGGCATTACCGCGACCACGGGACGTGGCCACATTAAAAACATTGCGTTAGCGCTACCGCTAAACGGGTTGCACTAACGCAATGTGACCCTAGCCTAAGGTTCCTCCCTCTGCGAGCTGTCATAAGGGGGGTTGAGGAGAGATGTTTATTCAGAATTGGATCAGTCAGTAGAACTGACCAGTGTTTCTTCAAAATGGTCCTCATTAGGTCCCATTGTTGGTTATATAAACCGTACACCTGTATTTTGCTCTTTTTTATTTCCAGATCTAACACCCTGTGGAGCTAAAAGGTCTGTTCTTTTCGTATGCTTGGCTCTCACATAGCCCTTCCTGATGCTCCTGTTGCTATAGCCTCGCTCTCTAAACCTCTGCCCAAGGTCAATGGCCTGTCCCTCAAACAACGCATCTGAAGTGCATATTCTCCGCGCCCGTAAGAATTGGCCGGTTGGGATGGCATTTATAGTGGAGCCCAGATGTGCAGATGTTGCGTGAAGTAATGCATTTACAGATGTTTTTTTGCGATACATATCAGTGTGTATTAACCCATCATCTTGCACTCTCAGCTCCACATCTAGAAAAGAAACCACTCTCTGATCATAAGTGTAGGTGAGTCTTTCTGTGGCTGCAGCAGCAAAAGTTCCCTGTACACTATCGGGTGGTATCTTGCACTGGCTTTGTGGTGCTCAACATTGATTAGCAGTCCAAGAGCAACATATACAAAGAAAGACGAAAATGTGGCACTCAAGTAAATATGTAGTGTACATACTATTCTGTCCCTGTTTGTTTTATTATATAGGGAAAACCATCCGTCCCATGCCGACCGGATTCAGAGAACATTTTAACTCTATAACTACTGGAAAAGGATCTTTGAGATTAATTAAACACATGCAGGAGGTTCATAATGCTAATCCTAGTCTATTGCGATTTGCTGGTTTAGAAATTGTGAAATACCCGCCACATGGAGGAAATCATAATAAAATTATTTTACAGCATGAAGGGAAATGGATTATGCGAACTAATGCTCAGGGCCCAATAGGGTTGAATGATGAATTAGATATATCAGTCTTCTTATAAAAATTATGGGTTAAAAAATTGTCCGGTTTGCATTACGTGATTAAGTGTTTTTAACAATGTTGTAACTCTGTGCATATATGTAAAAAATGTCTCGTCATGTTTTCAAGGAAAAGAAAAGAAAAAAAGACACACATTGTTTTCTATGCACACATGATGATCACTATACCTTTAAAAGAGAAGTGACATCATGGTTAATCCCACACCTGGACCCATTGAAGCGCAGTCCACGCGAAACGGCCGTCGTCCTCGGTCACCTTGCACCCTCGCATATACCTGCAGCTGTTATTATGATGTCCTCAGTCCACGCTATGGCGCAATAAAGGACTTTTTTATCGCAGCACAAGCTGGTGAGTGCCACATTTTCTTTTTTCTTTGTATATGTTCATCTATAACATTATTATTTCATACATACAGTATGTATAGGTCATCTTAGAATTTTCTGCAAACCCACCTGTGCATTTTTATATTATATCTTGTTGAGTTTTTTCAATTATACATTTTTTTGTAATTATTGCTATTTTGTGATTTTAATCAAGTAAAATTTAGATTGTTTCTTTGATACGCATTGTCCGTCATGTTATACAGGTGCTTCTCACGAAATTAGAATTTCAACAAAAAGTTAATTTATTTCAGTTCTTCAATACAAAAAGTGAACTCATATATTATATAGAGTCATTACAAACAGAGCGATCTATTTCAAGTGTTTATTTCTGTTATTGTTGATTATGGCTTACAGCCAATGAAAACCCAAAATTAGTGATGAGCGAGTGTACTCGTTGTGCGGGTTTTCCCGAGCACGCTTGGGTGACCTCCGAGTATTTATGACTGTTCAGAGATTTAGTTTTCCTTGCCGCAGCTTGATGATTTGCGGCTACTAGACATCCTGATTACATGTGGGGATTCCCTAGCAACCAGGCAACCCCCACATGTACTTAGGCTGGCTAGTAGCTGTCAATCATTCAGCTGCTGCAATGAAAACTAAATCTCCGAAAACTAACAAATACTCAGAGGTCACCGGAGCGTGATCAGGAAAACCAGAGCAACAAGTATACTCGCTCATCACTACCCAAGAGTCATTATCTCAGTAAATTAGAATAATTAACAAAAAACACCTGCAAAGGCTTCCTAAGCTTTTAAAAAGGTCCCTTAGTCGGTTTCAGTGGGCTCCACAATCAGGGGAAGACTGCTGACTTGACATGTGTCCAGAAGGCAGTCAGTGACATGCTACACAAGGAGGGTAAGCCACAAAAGGTCATTATTAAAGAAGCTGGCTGTTCACAGAGTGCTGTATCCACGCATATTAATGGACAGTTGAGTGGAAGGAAAAAGTGTGGTAGAAAAAGGTGCACAAGCAACTGGGATAACCGCAGTCCAGTAAGGATTTTTAAGAAAAGGCCATTCAAAAATTTGGGGGAGATTCACAAGGAGTGGACTGCTGCTGGAGTCATTACTTCAAGAGCCACCACACACAGACGTATCCAGGACATTGGATATAAGTGTTGCTTTCCTTGTGTCAAGCCACTCATGACCAATAGACAATGCCAGAAGCGTCTTACCTGGGCCAAGGAGAAAAAAGAACTGAACTGTTGCTCAGTGGTCCAAGGTGCTGTTTTCAGATGAAAGTACATTTTGCATTTCATTTGGTAATCAAGGTCTCAGAGTCTGGAGGAAGAGTGTAGAGGCCACAATCCAAGCTGCTTGAGGTCTAGTGTGAAGTTTCCACAGTGATCGTTTGGGGAGCCATGTCATCTGCTGGTCCTCTCTGCTTTAGCAAGACCAAAGTCAGCGCAGCTGTCTACCAGGAAATTTTAGAGCACTTTATGCCCCAGGAGTTCGTGTACCACAGTGGCATTGCCTTCCTCTCAGGGAGGGTAATGCCATGCTTGGAGACAGGAGGGATCCCTTTGGCAGGTAATCTTACATGCAACATTTTCTGACTCCAGGCTAGAAAGGGGAGCTCTAAACCGAGTTTAAGGGGAACTTCCCTTGATACATCCTGGTCTGGTAGAGGAGTTAGTTAGTCTGGTGCAGACAAGAGACAGTGAAGGAGCACAGAAGAACTTAAGAGCTAGAGGAGGGCTGTGATTGGGCCCCTCAAAGCTGAGCGCAGAAACCAGGCACTGGGAGTCCAAGGCTGTGTGGAACTACAAGTCCTATAACAGAACCAGAGGGCAGGAAGCTGAAAGTGACTTGCCCACATAATACCTTAGGTACAGCAACAATTAGAGCCCAGAGTCACCGTGTAGAGACCCCAAGGGAAAGGCTCAAGTTGCCTATCATGCATGGACTGTCCCAGGACAGACAGTAACCGAGGACCTTGTCAGGACACTACAGGCAGCAAGGGACTAGTAATCAGCGCAAAGTGGAAGCCTCCCAAACTGACCTGGCAAAGGGATTTCCACTTGTCTTCAGGCTGCCTGGATTTCATCGACACCTGTTGCCGGTACCCTGGACTGAGGCTGACTATAACATCAGTAAACCAGGTAACGTTTGCAATGCTGTGTCCTCCATTAATTTGCCGCCGTTCACCATCCCTGCCAAACACACCGGGAGCTCTGGGGACCCCCTTTCACCTGTGGGAAGCGTCACCATTTTTGCTGCAGTAATATTGCCCCAGTGGACCCCTTTAAGCAGTGTCGGTCCCCTCTGACAAAGAAACACAAGTGGCGTCACGAACACAAACTTTATTACAACTCCCTTAAAAGACCTTTCCCTTTTAATTGGGCGCCCAGGGCCACGGACCGGATCACTGCCACCGTAACCACCCCTTTAATTGCGACCGGACCCGGTACCGAGTGTCCTCATTGCCCTGGCGGGCGTCTCACTTCCTTCTGCTGACAAGCTTTTTGGGAGATGGAAATTTCATTCTCCAGCAGGACTTACCACCTGTCCACACTGCCAAATATACCAGTATCTCCTTTAAAAACTAACAGTATCACTGTGCTTGATTGACCAGCAAATTCGCCTGACCTTATCCCCACAGAGAATCTATGGAGTATTGTCAAGACGAAGATGGAGACACCAGACCCAACAATGCAGACGAGCTGAAGGCTGCTATCAAAGCAACCTGGGCTTCCATAACCCATCAGCAATGCCTGAGGCTGATCACCTCCATGCCACGCCGCATTGATGCAGTAATTGATGCAAAAGGAGCCCCGACCAAGTACTGAGAGCATTTGCTGAACATACATTTCAGAAGGCCAACATTTTGGATTTTAAAATAATTTTTCATGCTGTTGTTATAAAGTATTCTAATTTACTGAGATAATGACTTTTGGGTTTTCATTGGCTGTAAGCCATAATCATCAACATTAACAGAAATAAACACTTGAAATAGATCACTCTGTAATGACTCTATATAATATGAGTTTCAGTTTTTGTATTAAAGAACTGACAGAAATTAACTTTTTGATGATATTCTAATTTTGTGAGAAGCAGCTGTAGGTTCCAATTCCAATAGGATACACAATGGATGTGATTATTTATTTGTTTGCTTCTGTATAGTGTATCATGCTGCAGGGCAGACACCGCCACCGACACCATTTTGATGAATGTTAATTTTTTTTTTTTTGCAACCACACAATATGATACGCAATATGTAAAATAGGGGGCAGGTCACCGAGGGACTGTCACTGTCATAAGCCCATACAGATGAATATCTAAGCAGAGCACCACATAAAGCCCCGCCCACAGCCCCGCCCCAGAGCACGAGAATTTCATTAACTGAAAACTGAAAATAAAGATTAAACAACAACCACAAGACGGATTTCATCACCAAGTGTCATTGTAATCAGTATAACGGCGCCGACCTGACACTGTCTGTAGGTTACTGAGCACAGTCCTGCTGACAGATTTGCTTTAACTGATGAAAATTAAATTGGAAATTTGTAAAAAAACAATTTTCTTTGTGTCGTGTGAGGGCTGGTTTATTGTGCCATTTTTATTAGTCTTAATTTGGGATAGGTTTTTTTTTTTTCTTTCCAGCATTTGGGTTGATTATATCAGACATTGATGACCTATCCATCATTATTAACCCCTTCATGACCGGGGGATTTCTCGTTTTTCCGTGTTCGTTTTTCGCTCCCCTCCTTCCCAGAGCCATAACTTTTTTATTTTTCTGTCAATTTGGCCATGTGAGGGCTTATTTTTTGCGGGACGAGTTGTACTTTTGAACGACATCCTTGGTTTTAGCATGTCGTGTACTAGAAAACGGGAAAAAAATTCCAAGTGCAGTGAAATTGCAAAAAAAGTGCAATCCCACATTGGTTTTTTGTTTGGCTTTTTTGCTAGGTTCACTAAATGCTAAAACTGACCTGCCATTATGATTCTCCAGGTCATTACGAGTTCATAGACACCAAACATGACTAGGTTATTTTTTATCTAAGTGGTGAAAAAAATTTCCAAACTTTGCTGAAAAAAAAAAAAAAAAAAGTTGCGCCATTTTCCGATACTTGTAGCGTCTCCATTTTTCATCATCTGGGGTCGGTTGAGGGCTTATTTTTTGCGTGCCGAGCTGGCGTTTTTAATGATAGCATTTCGGTGCAGATATGTTCTTTTGATCGCCCGTTATTGCATTTTAATGCAATGTCGCGGCGACCAAAAAAACGTAATTCTGGCGTTTCAAATTTTTTTCCCGCTACGCTGTTTAGCGATCAGGTTAATATTTTTTTTTAATTGATAGATCGGGCGATTCTGAGTGCGGCGATACCAAATATGCGTAGATTTGATATTTTTTTTTATTGATTTTATTTTGATTGGGGCAAAAGGGGGGTGATTTAAACTTTTATGTTTTTTTTATTTTTTTCACATTTTTTTAAACTTTTTTTTTAACTTTTGCCATGCTTCAATAGCCTCCATGAGAGGCTAGAAGCAGGCATAGCACGATCGGCTCTGCTACATAGCAGCGATCTGCTGATCGCTGCTATGTAGCAGAATTGCACGTGTGCTGTGAGCGCCGACCACAGGGTGGCGCTCACAGCGACGGGCAATCAGTAACCATAGAGGTCTCAAGGACCTCTATGGTTACAATGGAGACGCATCGCCGACCCCCGATCATGTGACGGGGGTTGACGATGACGTCATTTCCGGCCGCCCGGCCGGAAGCAGTAGTTAAATGCCGCTGTCTGCGTTTGACAGCGGCATTTAACTAGTTAATAGGTGCGGGCAGATCGCGATTCTGCCCGTGCCTATTACGGGCACATGTCAGCTGTTCAAAACAGCTGACATGTCCCGGCTTTGGTGCGGGCTCACCGCGGAGCCCTGCATCAAAGCAGGGGAGCCGGCATCGGACGGTATAGTACGTCCGATGCCGGTAAGGGGTTAAAGTCTCATAAAACTTCTTCAATAATTATATATAGCAAAGGGTAAAATTGATCGTAAAAATCCACAATTCCGCACCGTTATAAGCACAGAAACATTTTTAACAACACGCCCTAATGTCGTGAAGATTTCAGCTGCCGAGGTTTATAAAACCTACAAATCTATTTCACAGGAAATTGTCACAGGTTAGGTGCAGAGATCGCACCGCAAATCTATGGCAATTTTTGCTACATGTAAACACGGCATCCGGATTGTCCAGGATTAGGAAAACTGGTCTGCTTTTTTATATTTGCTTCATTATAGCTGAGTGTCAGCACCAGGCACAACTGATTGACAGGTTTGGAGCTGATTCTGGATAACAGTAGCCATGCCATGCTAATCCCGGATTTTTTATCACAGGAGAAAATTGACAAATGTAACATTTGATGTGAAAATGTCTAATTTTTAATGATTTCTTCAAAGGAAAATTTGATAGATTAATAAATTGTACCTTCATTATCTATCCAGATATTCCAGCAGACTTTACCTTGTACCTGGTCAATATGACTGTACACGCCTGTTCAATACTGACATCTAGTGGACAATTGGTAAATAACAGCCAGCACGAAGGAAACTGTCTTCAAACAGGGGAGAGTAAAAGCTTTGGACAGTTGAGCACCTCATAAACATGTGAACCATTCAGCCTCATTATTTTGCCATCACTATATAGGGGGCAACTATGATTTTCATTGTATTTGGCAGTACTGTTTATGGGGGTTATTGGCTGGCACTGTGTATGAGCACAACTTGCTATAAGGCTATGTGCACATGTTGCGGATTAGGCTTAGGAATTTCTGGTGCGGACTCTGCATGTCTTCGCAAAAAACACAACTGCGGATTTGTCGCGTTTTTTGTGCGGATCCGCAGCGTTTTTGGTGTGGTTTTGCTGCAGATTTTTTTGCGGATTTTCAGCGTTTTTTACCCCTGCGGATTTCTGTAATGGAATGGGTACAAAAACGCTGCAGATCCGTAAAAAAGTGAAATGCTACTTCTTTTAATCCGTGGCGTTTCCGCACGGAATTTTCCGCACCGTTAGCACAGCGTTTTTTTTTTCACTTTGATTTACATTGTACTGTAAATCAATTGCGGATCTGCAGCGTTTCTGCATCGCAGGAAATCCGCAACGTGTGCACATACCCTTAGGCCGGCGTCACACTTGCGAGTTTTACGGACGTAAGAGCGCAGAATCTACGTCCGTAAAACTCGCAAAAAATACGGCACAATTATTCTCTATGCCCCTGCTCCTATTTGCCGTATTTTACTGATCAGTATTATACGGCTTTCTACGGCCGTACAAAATCGCAGCATGCTGCGTTTGTCACCGTACTGCGCAAGAAATACGCCAATGAAAGTCTATGGAAGCGTGAAAAATACGGATTACACACGGACAAGCAGTGTGACTTGCGAGAAATACGCAGCGCTGTTAGAGAGAAAAGCCGGCAATTCAGTGCGGTGTACAGTAAAATCACACTGACAGCTTACAGTCCAATAGGTAGAATAAATGTGTACACATAGAATAGGTATATATATATATATATATATATATATATATATGTCAGTGAGACACATATATGTATATATATTAATATTTATTCCAGCGCTAGACAGCTTGAAAGCCGGTAATTCAATTACCGGCTTTTTCCTTCTCCTTCCTAAAACCCGACATGATTTGAGACATGATTACATACAGTAAACCATGTCTTCTCTCCATTTTTTTTGCAGATTCCACACTACTAATGTCAGTAGTGTGTATCTGCAAAATTTGGCCGTTCTAGCTCTTAAAATAAAGGGTTAAATGGCGGAAAAAATTGGCGTGGGCTCCCGCGCAATTTTCTCCGCCAGAGTAGTAAAGCCAGTGACTGAGGGCAGATATTAATAGCCTGGAGAGGGTCCACGGTTATTGGCCCCCCCCTGGCTAAAAATATCTGCCCCCAGCCACCCCAGAAAAGGCACATCTGGAAGATGCGCCTATTCTGGCACTTGGCCACTCTCTTCCCATTCCCGTGTAGCGGTGGGATATGGGGTAATGAAGGGTTAATGCCACCTTGCTATTGTAAGGTGACATTAAGCCTAATTAATAATGGAGAGGCGTCAATTATGACACCTATCCATTATTAATCCAATTGTAGTGAAGGGTTAAATAAAACACAAACACATTATTTAAAATTATTTTAATGAAATAAAAACAATGGTTGTTGCAGTATTTTATTCAACGCCCAATCCAGTCACTGAAGACCCTCGTTCTGTGAGTAAAAAAACATAATAAACCAACAATATACTTACCCTCCGCAGATCTGTAACGTCCAACGATGTAAATCCTTCTGAAGGGGTTAAAACATTTTGCAGCAAGGAGCTGTGCTAATGCAGGCTGCTCCTCGCTGCAAAACCCCAGGGAATGAGGCTAAAAATAGATCAAGGATCTATATTTAGCTTTATTTGCGGTGAGGCGCCCTCTGCTGGCTGTTCATAGATCGTGGGAAATTACTTAGAAAGCTCCCAGGCTTTCTAGGTAATTTCCCACGATCTATGAACAGCCAGCAGAGGGCGCCTCACCGCAAATGAAGCTAAATATAGATCATTGATCTATTTTTAGCCTCATTCCCTGGGGTTTTGCAGCGAGGAGCAGCCTGCATTAGCACAGCTCCTTGCTGCAAAATGTTTTAACCCCTTCAGAAGGATTTACATCGTTGGACGTTACAGATCTGCGGAGGGTAAGTATATTGTTGGTTTATTATGTTTTTTTACTCACAGAACGAGGGTCTTCAGTGACTGGATTGGGCGTTAAATAAAATACTGCAACAACCATTGTTTTTATTTCATTAAAATAATTTTAAATAATGTGTTTGTGTTTTATTTAACCCTTCACTACAATTGGATTAATAATGGATAGGTGTCATAATTGACGCCTCTCCATTATTAATTAGGCTTAATGTCACCTTACAATAGCAAGGTGGCATTAACCCTTCATTACCCCATATCCCACCGCTACACGGGAATGGGAAGAGAGTGGCCAAGTGCCAGAATAGGCGCATCTTCCAGATGTGCCTTTTCTGGGGTGGCTGGGGGCAGATATTTTTAGCCAGGGGGGGGCCAATAACCGTGGACCCTCTCCAGGCTATTAATATCTGCCCTCAGTCACTGGCTTTACTACTCTGGCGGAGAAAATTGCGCGGGAGCCCACGCCAATTTTTTCCGCCATTTAACCCTTTATTTTAAGAGCTAGAACGGCCAAATTTTGCAGATACACACTACTGACATTAGTAGTGTGGAATCTGCAAAAAAAATGGAGAGAAGACATGGTTTACTGTATGTAAACCATGTCTCAAATCATGTCGGGTTTTAGGAAGGAGAAGGAAAAAGCCGGTAATTGAATTACCGGCTTTCAAGCTGTCTAGCGCTGGAATAAATATTAATATATATACATATATGTGTCTCACTGACATATATATATATATATATACCTATTCTATGTGTACACATTTATTCTACCTATTCTACTGTAAGCTGTCAGTGTGATTTTACTGTACACCGCACTGAATTACCGGCTTTTCTCTCTAATATATGTGTCTACTGACACACACATATATATATATATATATATATATATATATATATATATATATATATATATATATATATATATATAGACAGTATATATATATTTTCTTTTCTTTTTGGGACACATGGATCACTTCTATAGCGGTATGTTGGTTTTGCTAGCCTGCGAGAAAACCACGCAGTACGGATGCCATACGGATTACATACGGAGGATGCCATGCGCAAAAAACGCTGACACACCCTGCCTACGGAGGAGCTACGGACCACTTTTTTCGGGACTTTTCAGCGTATTACGGCCGTAATATACGGACCGTATTGTTTTACGCTGTGTGTGACGCCGGCCTTACTGTTTCAAAAGCAGTAGACACAGGTTCATTTATTACACATGTGGCATAAAACAACGTGAAGTGAAAGTAAACACAACGAAAACAGGAAAAACAAAACAGAATGGTCTACACGCTCTGCATCTGCAGACATCCGCCTGCTCAGGATAACAACCACTCACTGGCTCAGTTTCCCCATCTCAGGACAGAAAACATCAGAGTTCATCTCTCCAGCCCGACTGAACACTGAATGCCTCTGGAAGCCACCTATTTAACCCCCAGACTACCCCCTGGGGTGGATATAAGGTGGAAAACCTCCCGCCCGCTCTATGGTTGTCCACAAAAACACAGCCCTTAAAATGGCCGATTAACCCATCTCAACACATAGTGTTGGCGACTATGTACATTGCAGCAAACATTGCTGGGGCTGCTCTTGTTATATATATATATATATATATATATATATATATATATATATATATATATATATATATATATATATATATATATATATATATATATATATATATATATATATATATATATATATATATATATATATACAGTGGGGCAAAAAAGTATTTAGTCAGTCAGCGATAGTGCAAGTTCCACCACTTAAAAAGATGAGAGGCGTCTGTAATTTACATCATAGGTAGACCTCAACTATGGGAGACAAACTGAGAAAAAAAAATCCAGAAAATCACATTGTCTGTTTTTTTAACATTTTATTTGCATATTATGGTGGAAAATAAGTATTTGGTCAGAAACAAACAATCAAGATTTCTGGCTCTCACAGACCTGTAACTTCTTCTTTAAGAGTCTCCTCTTTCCTCCACTCATTACCTGTAGTAATGGCACCTGTTTAAACTTGTTATCAGTATAAAAAGACACCTGTGCACACCCTCAAACAGTCTGACTCCAAACTCACTATGGTGAAGACCAAAGAGCTGTCAAAGGACACCAGAAACAAAATTGTAGCCCTGCACCAGGCTGGGAAGACTGAATCTGCAATAGCCAACCAGCTTGGAGTGAAGAAATCAACAGTGGGAGCAATAATTAGAAAATGGAAGACATACAAGACCACTGATAATCTCCCTCGATCTGGGGCTCCAAGCAAAATCCCACCCCGTGGGGTCAGAATGATCACAAGAACGGTGAGCAAAAAGCCCAGAACCACGCGGGCGGACCTAGTGAATGAACTGCAGAGAGCTGGGACCAATGTAACAAGGCCTACCATAAGTAACACACTACGCCACAATGGACTCAGATCCTGCAGTGCCAGACGTGTCCCACTGCTTAAGCCAGTACATGTCCGGGCCCGTCTGAAGTTTGCTAGAGAGCATTTGGATGATCCAGAGGAGTTTTGGGAGAATGTCCTATGGTCTGATGAAACCAAACTGGAACTGTTTGGCAGAAACACAACTTGTCGTGTTTGGAGGAAAAAGAATACTGAGTTGCATCCATCAAACACCATACCTACTGTAAAGCATGGTGGTGGAAACATCATACTTTGGGGCTGTTTCTCTGCAAAGGGGCCAGGACGACTGATCCGGGTACATGAAAGAATGAATGGGGCCATGTATTGTGAGATTTTGAGTGCAAACCTCCTTCCATCAGCAAGGGCATTGAAGATGAAACGTGGCTGAGTCTTTCAACATGACAATGATCCAAAGCACACCGCCAGGGCAACGAAGGAGTGGCTTCGTAAGAAGCATTTCAAGGTCCTGGAGTGGCCAAGCCAGTCTCCAGATCTCAAACCTATAGAAAACCTTTGGAGGGAGTTGAAAGTCCGTGTTGCCAAGCGAAAAGCCAAAAACATCACTGCTCTAGAGGAGATCTGCATGGAGGAATGGGCCAACATACCAACAACAGTGTGTGGCAACCTTGTGAAGACTTACAGAAAACGTTTGACCTCTGTGATTGCCAACAAAGGATATATTACAAAGTATTGAGATGAAATTTTGTTTCTGACCAAATACTTATTTTCCACCATAATATGCAAATAAATTGTTAAAAAAACAGACAATGTGATTTTCTGCATTTTTTTTTCTCAGTTTGCCTCCCATAGTTGAGGTCTACCTATGATGTAAATTACAGACGCCTCTCATCTTTTTAAGTGGTGGAACTTGCACTATTGCTGACTGACTAAATACTTTTTTGCCCCACTGTATATATACACACACACATACAGTGCCTTGTGAAAGTATTCGCCTCCCTGTAACTTTTCAACCTTTTCCCACATATCATGCTTCAAACATAAAGATACCAAATGTTAATTTTTAGTGAAGAATCGACAAGTGGATCGTAACAGGAGGAAAAAAAGGAGGAAAAAACAAAAAAAGGCAAGGATGCTTACCTTCACTATCATGGTGCAGAAGGCCCAAGTAAAGGGCGACTGCACAAGTGCAGTAATTCCAATTGGCCGTTTGGCACACCAGTGCAAGTAAATAATCTGCAGCAGTGTTCACACAGAGTATGCACAGCATCTGCATTATAGTCTAGTGCTCACTAGGAATGCATCCTGTGTGAACAGAGACCACAACATACAAAGCCATCAGGGCCCAACTGCACCTCAAAAAGTAAAAGGAAAAAAGTGCACATAAACATATCAAAATATGTAAGGTATTAGTTAATATTATGGCCACAATACATAAGCTGGCAACCCACGTCACGAGTTCTCACACTTGCCAGTCCTACTCTAACAGCAAAAACCACAACAGGAGGAAAAAAAGGAGGAAAAAAACTCCACTGTACTGGAAAAAACACACAAAAAAGGCAAAGGTACTTACCTGTCTAGGCCTCAAATGAAATGCACTATCATGGTGCAGAGGGCCCAGATAAAGATGGCAACTACACAGGTGCGGTAATACCAAATGAGACAGCCAGCCTGCAAGCAGGGATTGGCTATTTGGCACACCAGAGCAAGTAAATAATCTGCAGCAGTGTTCATCACACAGAGCATGCACAGCATCTGTATTATAGCCTATTAGTAACGCCCTGTGGTGAGATGCCCAGTGGACCACAAGTGGAACACAATTGTGGAGTTGAACGAAATTTATTGGTTATTTAAAATTTTGTGGAAATTCAAAACCTGAAAAGTGGGGCGTGCAATATTATTCGGCCCCTTTAACTTAATACTTTGTTGCGCCACCTTTTGCTGCGATTACAGCTGCAAGTCGCTTGGGGTATGTCTCTATCAGTTTTGTACATCGAGAGACTGAAATTCTTGGCCATTCTTCCTTGGCAAACAGCTCGAGCTCAGTGAGGTTTGATGGAGATCGTTTGTGAACAGCAGTTTTCAGCTCTTTCCACAGATTCTCGATTGGATTGAGGTCTGAACTTTGACTTGGCCATTCTAACACCTGGATACATTTATTTGTGAACCATTCCATTGTAGATTTTGCTTTATGTTTGGGATCATTGTCTTGTTGGAAGACAAATCTCCGTCCCAGTCTCAGGGTCTCGGTCTCAGAGTCGTTTGCAGACTCCAACAGGTTTTCTTCAAGAATGGTCCTGTATTTGGCTCCATCCATCTTACCATCAATTTTAACCATCTTCCCTGTCCCTGCTGAAGAAAAGCAGGCCCAAACCATGCTGCTGCCACCACCATGTTTGACAGTGGGGATGGTGTCTTCAGGGTGATGAGCTGTGTTCCCTTTACGCCAAACGTATCGTTTGGCATTGTTGCCAAAAAGTTTGATTTTGGTTTCATCTGACCAGAGCACCTTCTTCCACATGTTTGGTGTGTCTCCCAGGTGGCTTGTTGCAAACTTTAAACAACACTTTTTATGGATATCTTTGAGAAATGGCTTTCTTCTTGCCACTCTTCCATAAAGCCCAGATTTGTGCAGTGTATGACTGATTGTTGTCCTATGGACAGACTGTCCCACCTCAGCTGTAGATCTCTGCAGTTAATCCAGAGTGATCATGGGCCTCTTGGCTGCATCTCTGATCAGTCTTCTCCTTGTTTGAGATGAAAGTTTAGAGGGACGGCCGGGTCTTGGTAGAGTTGCAGTGGTATGATACTCCTTACATTTCAATATGATCGCTTGCACAGTGCTCCTGGGAATGTTTAAAGTTTTGGAAATCATTTTGTATCCAAATCTGGCTTTAACCCCTTAGTGACAGAGCCAATTTGGTACTTAATGACCAGGCCAATTTTTGCAATTCTGACCACTGTCACTTTATGAGGTTATAACTCTGGAACGCTTCAACAGATCCCGCTGATTCTGAGATAGTTTTTTCGTGACATATTGTACTTCATGTTAGTGGTAACATTTCTTCGATATTACTTGTGATTATTTATGAAAAAAACGGAAATATGGCGAAAATTTTTAAAATTTTGCAATTTTCAAACTTTGTATTTTTATGCCCTTAAATCAGAGAGATATGTCACGAAAAATAGTTAATAAATAACATTTCCCACATGTCTACTTTACATCAGCACAATTTTGGAAACAAATTTTTTTTTTGTTAGGGAGTTATAAGGGTTAAAAGTTGACCAGCAATTTCTCATTTTTACAACACCATTTTTTTT